>NC_087301.1:5440000-5775000 GCF_015220805.1 Pogoniulus pusillus
TCCCAAGGAATGAGTTGGGAATGAAATGGGAGAGGGAAACCTCTCTTTGAGGATGGTTAGGATCTTTAGAGAGGAACTGTAACCTTCCTCGTGGTCCCTGCAGGTGCTGCCAGGACAGTGGTGCAGCAAGCCCTTTGCCACGTTCCATCAAATCAATGCCTTTGAAGATGGTGGCTGTGTGGTCCTTGATTTGTGCTGCCAGGATGATGGAACAAGTCTGGCTACTTATAGACTGCAGAATCTGAGGAAGAGTGGGGAAGGCCTAGATCAGGTAAGACCTCTGTGTTTGTGCTGCATGGGATCTGTTGGGTTTGTGCTGGGGATATGCTTTAGGATGCACCTTGGAGAGTAGGATTATTGGTTGCAATTGGTGATCCTGAGGGGCTTTTCCAACCTGGATGTTTCTGTGATCCTCAGGTTAGTAGAATGGGGAACATTAGGGATGGATCATCAGGCAGTGGATGTGAACCATCCATGGGAAAAGAAAAGCACCATGGAAAATGTTTCAGTTACAGTCTCTTGGTATTTGTTATTCTGCCCCTGTGCTCAGCACTGCTCAGGACACACCTGGAGTGCTGTGTCCAGTTCTGGCCTCCTCCATTGCAGAGAGATGTTGAGGTGCTGGAAGGTGTTGAGAGAAGGGCAGCAAGGCTGGGGAGGGGCCTGGAGCACAGCCCTGTGAGGAGAGGCTGAGGGAGCTGGGGGGGTGCAGCCTGCAGCAGAGGAGGCTCAGGGCAGAGCTCATAGCTGCCTGCAGCTGCCTTCAGGGAGGCTGTAGCCAGGTGGGGTTGGGCTCTGCTGTCAGGCAGCCAGGGACAGAACAAGGGGACACAGCCTCAAGCTGTGCCAGGGCAGGTTGAGGCTGGATGTTAGGAGGAAGTTGTTGGCAGAGAGAGTGATTGGCATTGGAATGGGCTGCCCAGGGAGGTGGTGGAGTGGCTGTGGCTGGAGGTGTTGCAGCCAAGCCTGGCTGGGGCACTTAGTGCCATGGTCTGGTTGGTTGGGCAGGGCTGGGTGCTAGGCTGGGCTGGCTGAGCTTGGAGCTCTCTGCCAACCTGCTTGATTCTATGTTTCTATCTTAGCAGAAAACTTTACTGGAGTGGTCCTTTAATACTTCTAACACTGCTGCATTCCACAGACCTCCATCAGCCTTCTGGTTTAAAATCCCATTTTTACTGACCCTCATTTTCCATATCCCTATGGATATGAAATATTTCCCCCCCCCCACCCCAGTCCAATCATGCAAAATCATCTAGATTGGAGTGACTTTTAAAGGCATGACTTAAGACAACTTCTTTATGTAAAGCACAGACCCCCAAATCCCACAGAACCTCCTGCATTGCTCCTCACACTCACTTCAGAACAGCCTCTGCTCATGAGTCACTTGTGCCCAGCTCTTGTCACAAGCACCATTTCAAGCCACGTAAGAAACCTTACTTTGCATAAACCATCCATTGGAAGAGCTGGAGGTGCTTTCAGTTTCTTCTGCTGCAGATGTGTGTGTTGGGAACCCACCGTGTGGTGGGTGAAGGGCAGGCACCTCTGCATGTTCAGACAAATCTCAGCTTCCTCTCTCTCCATGCTCTGAACTGTCTAGAAGCAAATCTGCTCTGAAAGCTGCATGGTTGTGTCCCCACAGGAGGCATTTTCTAACTGCTTCTCTTTGGTTTGGTGTTTGTTCTTTTTCTTTTTCCCTTCCAAAGATTTGCTGAAGGTGAATTCAAAGTAGAGCAGGGAGAGGGCTGCAGCTCCTTCTTCTTCAGGGCTGGGTGATAGGTTGGACAGGATAACCTTGGAGGTCTCTTCCAACCTGGCTGATTCTGATTCTCGAGCTTTGTGACTTGCAGGCTTAGAAAGTTCTTCTTCCAGGGATGGTTCATGTCACTGAAAATGATGGGGAAGTTTCTCAGTGCTTTCTTCAGGCTTCCAAATAGGATTACCCCTAATCATCAGTAGAGCTGGGTGGGTTTCCAGCAGAGGTATCCTTTCTGTTTGCTCCATGCTGTGGAGATCCCTCCCATTTTCTGTAATCTCCCTGGCAGCTCCTGATCTTGGGCCCAAGTCCCACAGCCCTTGTGGTCAGGCTGTAAAGGGGATGAGTGTGAGTCTGGGTGTGTGCAGCACTGAGGCAGCACTTGTCCCAGTGCTGCACTGGAGAACTGAGTGATCTGCATGCCCAGCCCAGGGGTGACTGCTGTGAGAGCAGTGCTGAGCCATTTCCTTGGCTGTCTTTTTGTTTGCTGTGAGGAACTGGAACCAGCAGAGCCTTTACCAGAGCTCATTAATGCTACATAGTGGAAAGAAGATTTCAGGGGCAGGAGGAACACCTAAGAGTTCAGACTTGTTCCCCCCAAAGGGTTCTCAGCCTGAAATGCCACCCTCCTCCTCCCTCCCCCCATCACCACACCATCTTGTCTCTGTGTTAGGTTTATGGCTCCATAGCCCGAGCTTTCCCTCGTCGCTTTGTCCTCCCGCTGAATGTGGATTCAGAGACCCCTGTGGGCAAGAACCTGAACCCACTGCCTTACAGCTTGGCAAGGGCTGTGAAAGATGCAGATGGCAAGGTAGGTAGGAGAGACCTCAACAGCTGCCCTGTGGCTGGGGTGAGCCTGCCAGCAGCAGTCAGCATCCTCTGCTGGTATCTTCTCAGATCTTGGGCAGCAAGCAAGGTTTAATCATTCCTGAGATGGGTTTCAGCCCAGAAGCTACCACAGTGCATTAAATGGAGAGGGTCCAGAGGAGGCCATGGAGATGAGGCCTCTGGAGCATCTCTCCTCTCAAGACAGGCTGAGAGAGTTGAGGCTGTTCAGCCTGGATAAATGAGGGAGTAGTTATGAAGGAGACCTCATAACTACACTTCAACATCTGAAGGCTGGGAAGGGGCTGCTCAGAAGGGCTTGGAGTGGCAATGGTTTGGATCGGAGCAGGGGAGATTTAGTTTGGACATCAGGAGGGAGCTGTGCACAGTGAGGGTGGTGAGACACTGGAACAAGTTGCACTGTCTCTGGAGACATTCAAGCTCAGCCTTGCTGTGTCTCTGTGCAGCCTGCTCTAACTGGAGTGGTCCCTGCTGCCTGCAGGGGGTTTGGCCAAGATGAGCTTTGAGGCTCCCTTCCAGCCTGATGCAACCTGCGAGGCTGTAACCGAGAGAGCAAACACAAGGTTAGGTTCTTCTGCACAGTCAAAGCCAAACTGACCCTTGGGATGAACACTTCTTCTAGGTCTGGTGCACACATGAAAACCTTCACCCTGAAGGCTTTGAAAAGGTTGGGGGCTTGGAGTTCCCCCAGATCAACTACTCTGGGTACAACGGCAGGAGGTATCGCTACTTCTACGGGTGTGGCTTTGGGCACTTGGTTGGGGATTCCTTGATCAAGGTTGATGTGGAGACCAAGAATTTCAAGGTAAGGTGGAGCAAGGTTACCTTTTTCTTTCCTCAGTGGGAGTCACTCTGCTGAGCTGGCCTTGAAGAGATGTCATTTAGTAGGCACTTCACTCTTAAAGGAAGGGGGGGCTTTGTTCAAATGGTGAGAGAAGATTCTTGGTTTCACCTCTCAGCTAGGAGGTGATGGATTTGGCCAAACAGGAGAGGACACCACTCCAGGTTGTAGATAGGTGGTGGCATGGAAAGGGTTTGAAAGAGTGTGCATGTGCCTTCCTCCTCTGCTCTGTTGTGGTGGGACCCCACCTGGAGCACTGCATCCAGTTCTGGAGCCACTATTACAAGAGGGCTATGGAGAGGTGCTGGAAGGTGTCCAGAGAGGGGCCACGAGGATGAGCAGAGGGCTGGAGCTGCTCTGCTGTGAGGAGAGACTGAGGGAGTTGGGGCTGTTTAGTCTGAAGAGGAGAAGGCTCCCAGGTGACCTTATTGTGGCCTTCCAGTATCTTAAGGGGACTACTAGAAAATTTGTGGAGGGACTTTTGAGGCTGTCAGGGAGCGATAGGATTGGGGGGAATGGAACAGAGCTGGAAATGGGCAGATTCAGACTGGATGGTAGGAAGAAGTTGTTCACCATGAGGGTGGTGAGACCCTGGAATGGGTTGTCCAGGGGAGGTGGTGGAAGCCTCATCCTTGGAGGTGTTTAAGGCCAGGCTGGATGAGGCTGTGGGCAGCCTGATCTAGTGTGAGGTGTCCCTGTCCATGGCAGGGGGCTTGGAACTGGCTGCTCCTTGTGGTCCCTTCCAACCCTGACTGATTCTATGGTTCTAAGAGTCTAATCTAACCAGAGAGTAGGGAAAACACACAAGTAGCACAGGCACTGGAGCTAAGGTGCTCACATGTTTCTGGTTTGGGCAGGGAACAAGGGTTAGGATATTCCAAAGGTTTAGACTCTCCTCTATCTCCCTTCAGCAAGGAAAAGTGACCCCCGGAGCATTAAACACATTATCACCCAGGGACTGGCCCAGCTAACAGAGCGAGTTGGGACTCTTCAGGCATTGCCACTGGAGCTGCTCTGCTCCAGGTGCTCCTTTTGCAGCAGGGCTGCCCTCCCTCGGCAACAGGAGCGTCTGGAGCAGAGCACTTCCACACTCTGCCACAGGAACAGCAGCAGCTGTGCCCTCAGGTGGTGATGGTGCTGAGTCTCCTCTCTGCTGGCATCCTCACTGCCTGGGGGTGTGGAGGTGGCTGGGGAGGATGGGGGTGTGGTCCGAGCTTGTGTTTGTGCCAGGGCAAACCGTTGGGTGAAATGAGTGCTGGGAACCCTTTTCACTGCCTGTTGGCACAGTGCCTGCTGCAGTGGGCATGCCATCACAACGCTGGCACCACTGTACTGCTGCTAGCCAGTGAATTAAAAGGTTGAGCTGGAGCTCTTCTGGAGCACAGAGTATGCCTGGGGATCTTTGTGGGGAGCACTCCAGCTTGCAGCTCTGCTAACTGCAGTAGACAAGGCCCTCAATTCAAGAGAGGTGTTGAGGTGATGGAAGGTGTTGAGAGAAGGGCAGCAAGGCTGGGGAGGGGCCTGGAGCACAGCCCTGTGAGGAGAGGCTGAGGGAGCTGGGGGAGTGCAGCCTGCAGCAGAGGAGGCTCAGGGCAGAGCTCATTGCTGCCTGCAGCTGCCTGCAGGGAGGCTGTAGCCAGGTGGGGTTGGGCTCTTCTCCCAGACAACCAGCAACAGAAGAAGGCGACACAGTCTCAAGTTGTGCCAGGGGAAGTATAGGCTGGATGTTAGGAGAAGGTTTTCAGAGAGAGTGATTGGCATTGGAATGGGCTGCCCAGGGAGGTGGTGGAGTCACCATCCCTGGAGGTGTTCAAGAAAAGCCTGGATGAGGCACTTAGTGCCATGGTCTGGTTGACTGGCTAGGGCTGGGTGCTAGGTTGGGCTGGATGAGCTTGGAGGTCTCTTCCAATCTGGTTGATTCTATGATTCTATGACTGTTCCTGTGCTTGCTAGATTTGGCAGGAGGATGGATCCTACCCATCAGAGCCTGTGTTTGTGCCAGTGCCTAATGCCACGGCAGAAGACAGTGGAGTCATCTTGTCTGTTGTGGTCTCCCCCATTGAGGTAACTCAATTGCTACTGGTTTGTCAAAGTCACACAGTATGAAGTGTCCTTTCTACACCAGAAAACTGAATCAGAGGTTCTCTGGCAGATAGATCCAGCCCCATGCTTCTCAGGGTTCTTTCCAGTGAGGGTGGTGAGACACTGGCACAGGTTGGCCAGGGAGGTTGTGGGGCACAGAGAGGGAGGGTGAGGAGACACTGGCACAGGTTGCCCAGGGAAGTGTTCAAGGCCAGGCTGGATGAGCCCTTGGGCAGCCTGTTCTAGTGGGAGGTGTCTCTGCCTATGGCAGGGGTTTGGATCTGGCTGAGCTTTGAGGTCCCTTCCAACCTAAACCATTCTATGATTCTAAGGTGCATGCCAGGCAAACCTGGAGCAGGACTGTGTCTTGGAATGCCACTGCTTCTTGCTTGGCATCTTTGGCTGTCACTGCTTCTGGTCAGCTGAGTCTGTATGGCCTGGTTCTGTGCAACAGATGTAATGTGTTGAGCAGCAGAACTTACATTCAGGCTGAGTGCTCATTCTGGCTTTGCTTTCACCCTGCAGAACCAAAGTGCTTTCCTGCTTGTCTTGGATGCAGAGACCTTCAGAGAACTGGGGCGAGCAGAAGTTCCCATGCAAATGCCTTATGGATTCCATGGCATCTTTGCCTCCCACTGACTGAAGCCTCTGGCACCTTGTGCAATGCAGGGCTGGGTCAGGCTCAGAAGGAACCCTCTGCTTTCTCTCACCTCCCACCTTTGCATTATGCTCTGAAGGAAGAAACTGCTGCTTCCTCCAGTGTAACCTCTGAGTTAGAGCTACCAATATAGAGCAAAGGGTCTGGGGAAGGCAGAAGCTCCTCCACACCAAGAGTCCACTGCTCTGTCCTAATTTTCTGACTATCTTGATAGAGCAGGTAGCAGCAGTTCACAAAGGCTGCCAGGTGTCAGGCTTGCAAGGGAGAAAATGGAAATGAAGATGACATCTCCTCCTCCTGGTAGCTATGCACTCTGAAGGGAAGAGAGCATCAGTGCCCAGAGCAGTGACTTTGGCTGACATGTACAAAGCAGAAGAGAGGAGTAAGCCCAGCTAGTAACAGGTAGGCCCAGTGTAATTTCACCCTCGTGTAAAGATGGCCTTCAATGAACTCCAGAGGCTGAAGCAAACACTTCCAGAAGCTCTCCTTGTAGTGCTTTTCTCTGCACCCTAATGGCATCTAACAATAAAACCTTGTCAAGTTTCTTCTTGTCTGTCTTTGCTGTCATCAGTCCTGTGGCTAACTTTGTGCTGTGCTCAACAGGTGACAGCTGCAAGTTGGACACACACCTTATGATGTTATGTGGTCCTATAGCCATCCAGGACCAGTCTACAGCATGTTCCTGCTTAAAGAGCTTAGCTGGAGACAGCTCTGCTGGCCAGCACTTGCTCCTTCCTCCTAATTCACACAACTCCACTGTGGCCTTGACATCCCTTAGCTCTTGAGCTGAGCAGATCAGACTGGAGCACCCTTTCACATGCTTGCTTCTCCCTACTGTTCCTGCACTCTGAGGTGCAAGTGGATAGGGGTGTGGAGGAAATCCCTGTCTAGCAGTTCTCTTGGAGGCTCTGCCTCTAAGGACACAGCAAAGGCTTCCAGGAGAATGGATTTCCCCTCCTGCCTCAAGATAGGTGTGTGGAGGAAATCCCTGTCTAGCAGTTCTCTTGGAGGCTCTGCCTCTAAGGACACAGCAAAGGCTTCCAGGAGAAAGGATTTCCCCTCCTGCCTCAAGATAGGTGTGTGGAGGAAATCCCTGTCTAGCAGTTCTCTTGGAGGCTCTGCCTTTAAGGACACAGCAAAGGCTTCCAGGAGAATGGATTCCCCTCCTGCCTCAAGCATTATTGCTTCATTAGAAGGGTGGAGAATGTTTTGAACACCTTCCATGAGCAAGAAAACAGATGTCTGTGCCCCAGGGTTTGAGGGAAATCCCTTTCTTCCTCTGGAGACCAGCCCAGGCAGAACAAAACCTAACTACAGCTGACTCACTCTTACCCAAGCCACCCAGCTTTCTCTCCTCTTCTCTCTGACCTTTCTTCACCTTCTTTACAGGCCTTGGGAAAGGCCAAGAGGGAAACACGCCTTGTACAGCAGGGCTGCAGCGCTGAGAGGCTGGAGAAGCTCCTGCCACAAAGCCGATCTCACAAAGCCGGTAGATGGCAAACACCTCCCACTGCTGGTGCTCCAGCTCTGCCAGCCTGCTGTCTGCTCCACCGCAGCCACTTCCCCTGGCCCTGACTTGCCATGTCAGCGCTGGAACTGCTGGGGAATAACCCCCAGCGAGGTCAGCTCCCCGGGACTGGAAGCTGAACGATGCTAAGCGCGTCCTTAATGGTGGCAGACAGAGTTCTGCCACCACAGCTGCTGCTCTTTAAACTGATGAGGTGGGAAGGGGCCAGGCACTGTCAGAGGTTGGTGTTCTGTTAACTGCCAGCAGCCAGAGCACGGCAGCAGAGCAGTGCAAAGTCCGTGCTGGGTTTATAAAGCTGTTCCCCAGCAGCACCCAAATCCAGCTCCTGCCTGCAATGTGTGCACAGAGGCTTTGCCCCGTTCCCCTCTGAGATGGTTTCCCTCCTGGTCCTGTTCTACAGAGATCCTGCCCTAAGGCTCGGCGTTTTCCCACTCTCTCACACTGGCAGGTGTGCTCTGTTATCCTCGGGGCACTGTGAATGCCTGCAGTTAAGGGACTGTGCTGATGGAGCTGCCTCCATTCAAACCCTTGCAGCACTGAGAACTCCAGGTTCTTTCCTCCCTCTCCCAAAGCTTTCTGAAACCATCACACCTTAGGGACTACTTTGCTTGAACTCTACAACTGGCATCAGCAGAGTGCACTCCTTCAAGTCCATCACCATCTCGGAGGTCTCATTACTTTGCCAGGATAGAGGAAACAGCCTGAAATGGGGCCAGGGGAGGGTTAGGTTGGAGATGAGGAACAATTTCTTTGCCGCAAGAGTGGTCAGGGACCGGCACAGGCTGCCAGGTGGAGTCCCCATCCCCGGAGGTGTTCGAGAACCCTGTGGCCATGGCACTCGGGCCCATGGCTTGGTGGCTGCGCTGGTGCTGGGTCGCTGGTCGCATTGGATGCTCTCAGAGAGCTCTTCCGACCCCAGCAGCTCTGCGATGCTGTTGAGGAGGCGCAGCCGAGCGGCATCAGCGCCCCCAAGCCGCCACTCCGCCCGCCGGGACAGCCGCCCGAGGAGCCCAGACCCTGTCCCCCGCGCACAGCTCCGCGCCCCGGCAGGGACAGGGCAGCCGCAGCCGCTCAGCCCTGCCGCGCAGCTCCCGCGGGGGGGCGCTGCCGAGCCGCCCGTGCGCCGCCGGGGCCCGGATGGAGCCGCTCACGCCGGCGCGCAGGCACCGCTCCGGCCATGGCACCGCCCGCGGCGCGCCTGGCGCGGCTCTCCCGCACCGTCACCTTCAGCGCCTGCCACCGCCTGCACAGGTGAGCGGCCCCGCCACGCCCGGCCCCGCCGACCGCTGGGAGCTCTGCAATGGCACCGGGGCCTGGCCGCGGCGTCCTGGCCGTTGGTCCTCTGCTGCGGCGGGGGCTGCGCGGTGCCTGCTGCCCTCCCGCTCTTCCTTCCGCCCGTGCCCGCGGAGCGGTGCTTGCTGTCCGGTGCCTGCTGCCCTCCCGTTGCTCCTTCCGCCCGTGCCTGCTGCGCGGTGCCTGTTGCGCGGTGCCTGTTGCACGGTGCCTGCTGCCCTCCCGCTGCTCCTTCCGCCCGTGCCCGCGGAGCGGTGCCTGCTGCCCTCCCGCTCCTCCTTCCGCCCGTGCCTGTTGCACGGTGCCTGTTGCACGGTGCCTGTTGCACGGTGCCTGTTGCCCTCCCGCTGCTCCTTCCGCTGCTCCTTCCCCCTGTGCCCGCTGTGCGGTGCCTGCTGCCCTCCCGCTGCTCCTTCTGCCCGTTCCCGCTGCACGATGCCTGCTGCGCGGTGCCTGCTGCCCTCCCGCTTTTCCTTCCGCCCGTGCCCGCTGCGCGGTGCCTGCTACCCACCCGCTGCTCCTTCTGCCCGTGCCCGCTGCACGGTGCCTGCTGCCCTCCCGCTGCTCCTTCCGCTGCTCCTTCCCCCTGTGCCCGCTGCGCGGTGCCTGCTGCCCTCCCGCTCCTCCTTCCGCCTGTGCCCGCTGCACAGTGCCTGCTGCCCTCCCGCTGCTCCTTCCGCCCGTGCCCGCTGCCCGGTGCCTGCTGCCCTCCCGCTCCTCCTTCCCCCTGTGCCCGCTGCGCGGTGCCTGCTGCCCTCCCGCTCCTCCTTCCCTCTGTGCCCCCTGCACGGTGCCTGCTGCCCACCCGCTGCTCCTTCCGCCCAAGTTAAATTTGGGCAGAGTGAATAGAGGGAGAAGCTGGACGGCAGCAAAGCCTTGGACATCCGTGGAGGGTCCTGAAAAGCCTCACCTGTGTTTCTCGCAGTAAATCACTGAGTGATGAGGAAAACCTGAAGCTGTTTGGGAAGTGCAACAACCCCAATGGCCACGGACACAACTACAAAGGTAAGAGGTTGACTGCACTGCTTACACAGGTGCCTGTGGGTAGAGGCTGCCCTGGGGCAGGCTGGATTGGACATGGAGAGTGGCTGAGAGCAGCCAGGCAGAGAGGGAGCTGGGGGTGCTGGCAGAGAGGAGCTGCAGAGGAGGCAGCAGTGCCCAGGTGGGCAGCAGAGCCAATGGCATCCTGGACTGGCTCAGGAGCAGTGTGGGCAGCAGGACAAGGGAGGTTCTTGTGCCCCTGTGCTCAGCACTGCTCAGGACACCCCTGGAGTGCTGTGTCCAGTTCTGGGCTGCTCCATTGCAGAGAGATGTTGAGGTGCTGGAAGGTGTTTGGAGAAGGGCAGCAAGGCTGGGGAGGGGCCTGGAGCACAGCCCTGTGAGGAGAGGCTGAGGGAGCTGGGGGGGTGCAGCCTGCAGCAGAGGAGGCTCAGGGCAGAGCTCATTGCTGCCTGCAGCTGCCTGCAGGGAGGCTGTAGCCAGGTGGGGTTGGGCTCTGCTGCCAGGCAGCCAGGGACAGAAGAAGGGGACACAGCCTCAAGCTGTGCCAGGGCAGGTTGAGGCTGGATGTTGTTAGGAAGTTCCTGGCAGAGAGAGTGATTGGCACTGGAATGGGCTGCCCAGGGAGGTGGTGGAGTGTCTGTGGCTGGAGATGTTGCAGCCAAGCCTGGCTGGGGCACTTAGTGCCATGGTCTGGTTGGTTGGGCAGGGCTGGGTGCTAGGTTGGGCTGGCTGAGCTTGGAGCTCTCTTCCAGCCTGCTTGGTTCTATGGCAGAGCTGATTCCATTGTGTGCAGCTTGAGCTAGCTGAAGATGTCCCTGCTGCCTGCAGGGAGTTTGGACTTCAGAGGTCCCTCATAAAGCATTCTGTGTGTCTCACAGAGCATTAGGGTTGTCTGTCCCAGTCTGTGCTAGGCTGCTGGGGTGCTGGTGTCATGGTGCTGTGGTGACCTGGTATTTTCTTGCTTTCAGTGACAGTCACTGTGCGTGGAGAGGTGAGTGTGAGCTATACTTTTCTACTCATCTGGTGGCAGAGTGGATGGGTCCCTGTCTTCCACAGCACTTTAGTTCTAGCTCAGTTTCCCAGGGTGTTTGTGGAAGCTCTGTGCATGTCACTAGAGAAGATTTCCCATCATCACTGCCCCGTTCACCTTGCCTCTGACAAGCATTTGCAGGTGACCATGGGACAGGCTGGGAGAGCTGGAGATTGTCAGTCTGGGGGAGAGAAGGCTCCAGGGGGACTTCAGAGCAGCTTTACAGTGTCTGAAGTGAGCTCCAAGAAAGCTGAGGAGGGACTTATGACAAGGGCTGGGAGTGGTGGGGTGAGAGGGAGTGGATTGAAGCTCGAGGAGGGCAGATTGAGACTGGAGATTAGGAATGGTTTGGGCTGGAAGAGACCTTTAAAGCTCATCCAGTTCCAACCTCCCTGCCATGGGCAGGGACACCTCTCACAAGCCCCAAGCTGCTCAAGGGCTCATCCAGCCTGGCTGTGAACACCTCCAGGGAGGTTGTGGAGCACAGAAGCACAGAATGTGATCTGCTTCTGTGCTCCACAACCTCCCTGGGCAACCTGTGCCAGTGTCTCCTCACCCTCCCTCTCTGTGCTCCACAACCTCCCTGGGCAACCTGTGCCAGTGTCTCCTCACCCTCCCTCTCTGTGCTCCACAACCTCCCTGGCCAACCTGTGCCAGTGTCTCCTCACCCTCCCTCTCTGTGCTCCACAACCTCCCTGGCCAACCTGTGCCAGTGCCTCCCCCACTCTCACTGTCAGGATTTTCTTCCTCATCTCCAGTCTGAATCTTCCCTCCTCAAGCTTCAGCCCTTTGTAAGCTGCATCCAACCTTTGAAAACATCCCAGGGGCAGAGCAGAAACTAGAATGTGGAGGTGGAAAATTGTCTTTGTTGTGGCTCAGCTGTCTGAGCACACAGATAGATACAGACTTGATTTATACAGGCTCCTGAGAGCCTTGCACATGTACTTGGCTGCTGATCTGCTTTTTGTTTCCCTTGCAGATTGACCCAGTCTCAGGAATGGTCATGAACCTGACAGACCTGAAAGAGTACATGCAGGTAATGGCACTGTTCTGCTGCACATCCCCTGGGAGAACTGGTTTAGGGCTTGGGATTTCTCTAGTGGCAGGGTGAAGCTAGGCTGGGCTGGGGGTGGTAGGAAATAAAGAGGAGGTTTAGGAATAATTAAGTCTGAAGTGCTCTGGTGTGGTGTGGATACTGTGTTCAGGTTTGGGCTCCTCAGTTGCAGAGGGACAGGGATCTGCTGGAGAGAGTCCAAGGGAGGGCTGTGAGGATGATGAGGGGACTGGAGCACTGCCTGGTGAGGAGAGGCTGAGGGCCCTGGGGCTGCTTAGTCTGGAGGAGAGAAGACTGAGAGGGGATTTAATCAATGCTTATCAATATCTGAGGGCTGGGGGTCAGGAGTTGGGGGGACAGGCTCTGCTCACTGCTCCCTGGGATAGGACAAGCAGCAATGGATGGAAGCTGCAGCACAGGAGGTTCCAGCTCAACACAAGAGAGAACTGCTTGGCTGGAAGAGTCCCAGAGCCCTGGCACAGGCTGCCCAGAGAGGTTGTGGAGTGTCCTTCTGTGGAGCCTTTCCAGGCCTGTCTGGCTGTGTTCCTGTGTGCCCTGAGCTGGATTGTGTGGTCCTGCTGTGGCAGGGGGCTTGGCCTGGATGATCTCTTTGGGTCCCTTCCAATGCCTGACACCCTGTGAGCCTGTGAGGCAGTTCCATGCCTCCATCTGCAAAGCTGACAGGTGGAGGGAGACCTCTTAATGCTCCTTAAACTACTGTTACCTTGCTCCAGCCCCATGAGCATAGGAAGTTGAACTGCACTGACCCCCTGGGACAAGATTATCAACTGTGCTGTCTCTGCAGGAGGCCATCATGGAACCACTTGACCACAAAAACCTGGATCAGGATGTGCCTTACTTTGCTGAGGTAGTGAGGTGGGTGTTGGGGGTCAACTCGTGGTGTTGGGCTCAGGGCTAAGGAAGAGTCTCCAAGGCTCAGTCTTGCATCTGAAAGAGGACCCTCGGTAGCTGGGTGCAGTGCAGAGCTGTGGCACAGAGCAGTGCTGGGTGCCCTGCCTGCCTTCCAGCCCTGCTGTCATGGAGCCTGCCTCACTGTGCCAGCCTGGGTGCAGGCCTGCTGGGCCAGTTGCTGCCCTAGAGTCATAGTCACAGAGTTACTTGGGTTGGAAAAGTACTTCCAACATCATCCAGCCCAACCATCAGCCCAGCACCACCATGGCCACCAAACCATGTCCCTAGGTGGCTGTGGCCAGAGGTTTTTAGAACACCTCCAGGGATGGGAACTCCACCACTTCCCTGGGCAGCCTGTGCCAGTTCCTCACTCAGGCTTCAGCTGGCATTGAGGTGATGAATTGTTTCACCTGCTAGCATCATGCCTTGCTCTCCTGGCCAGGAAGGCAGAAGGCAATGCCTGTGGAGCAGCCTTTTGCAGGCTAGCACTTGACACATGAGGCTGCTCTGTGGCCTGTCAGTTGCACCTTGTTGGTCCAGGTTTGCTGGCAATGGTTCAAACCCCACTTAGATCCAGGGTGTGATTGTGTGGAGCCTGCCTGTGGCCTTCAGCATCCCCACTGCCCGCCTCTGGATGCAGCTTCCTCACCTCTCACTGCTGTCAGGTCTGAATCTGCTCTTGTTTTCATCCTCAGCACCACAGAGAACGTTGCAGTATTCATCTGGGAAAGCCTCCAGAAGCTCCTGCCCGTGGGAATTCTTTATAAAGTCACAGTGCACGAAACAGAGCAGAACATTGTGGTTTATAAAGGAGAAGAAACCACCTCTGAGAAGTGAAATAAGCTCAGCTGCTCAGAAACTGCTGCACAAGCAAATCTGTGGATTAATTCAACCCTGCTCACTGTGTTCCCTGCCCCCAGGCCCTGGCTGTGGGTTAGATAAGAGCAAATGCAGATGTTCCACGAGAACTCCTGCAGCAATCCAGCACTTTGGGATCTCAGAATGTGTTGATTTCTCTGCTTGTTCTCAAGACTTCCCTTTCACACAGTATCACAGTATCACCAAGGTTGGAAGAGACCTCATAGATCATCAAGTCAAACCTTTTACCACAGAGCTCAAGGCCAGACCATGGCACCAAGTGCCACGTCCAGTCCTGCCTTGAACAGCTCCAGGGACGGCGACTCCACCACCTCCCCGGGCAGCCCATTCCAGTGTCCAATGACTCTCTCAGGGAAGAACTTTCTCCTCACCTCAAGCCTAAATTTCCCCTGGTGTTTCCAGGGCAGCCTGTGCCAGTGTCTCACCACCCTCATTGTGTACAGCTTCCTCCTGATGGCCAACCTAAATCTGCCCTGCTCCAGTTTCAAGCCATTGCCTCTTGTCCTGTCACTACCTCTTTGCTCAGACTTTCTAGCTGAGCTTCTAAAAGGGGATAGTAAGAAGAAAGGGACCTGGGGATGCTGGTAGAGAGGAGCTGCAGAGGAGGCAGCAGTATGCCCAGGTGGGCAGCAGAGCCAATGGCATCCTGGGCTGGCTCAGGAGCAGTGTGGGCAGCAGGACAAGGGAGGTTCTTGTGCCCCTGTGCTCAGCACTGCTCAGGACACACCTTGAGAGCTGTGTCCAGTTCTGGGCTCCTGAATTGAAGAGAGATGCTGAGGTGCTGGAAGGTGTTTGGAGAAGGGCAGCAAGGCTGGGGAGGGGCCTGGAGCACAGCCCTGTGAGGAGAGGCTGAGGGAGCTGGGGGGGTGCAGCCTGCAGCAGAGGAGGCTCAGGGCAGAGCTGATTGCTGCCTGCAGCTGCCTGCAGGGAGGCTGTAGCCAGGTGGGGTTGGGCTCTGCTGCCAGGCAGCCAGAGACAGAACAAGGGGACACAGCCTCAAGCTGTGCCAGGGCAGATTCAGGCTGGATGTTGTTAGGAAGTTGTTGTCAGAGAGAGTGATTGGCATTGGAATGGACTGCCCAGGGAGGTGGTGGAGTGGCTGTGCCTGGAGGTGTTGCAGCCAATCCTGGCTGGGGCACTTAGTGCCATGGTCTGGTTGGTTGGGCAGGGCTGGGTGCTAGGTTGGGCTGGCTGAGCTTGGAGCTCTCTTCCAACCTGCTTGGTTCTGTGATTCCAAGAGGCTGGAGCTGAGTATCTGATCAACACCTCTTTGGCAGAGCAAAACCTGAGCTGTGAGAGCTCCAGCAGTTGTCTGGGTGTTGTTTTTTCCCCTCTTAAAGGTAGTGTTTTGGTGAATAATTGGCTGAAGCTTCTTCCCTGTGTCACACAAGCAGAGAATGCCCAGTGCCAGATGAAGACAACACATTACTGACACTATTGCCCCTTCTCCTCCCTTCCCCCCCACCCTGTGGATGCAAAACCAAACAGCTTTTTCTTTTTCCCCACTGTAGACTCTGACCAGGGAAGGTTTTGCAGTTTACCTGAGTGCTGCTGCTCTGTAGCTCACTCCTGGGCTGTGCCATTCCAGTTTGCTGGAGTGATGTAAATCATCCTGCCTGATAGCTGCTGCTGATTCACAAAGCATTTGGTGTCTCCAGTGAGTCATGGAGACTGAAACCATCATGTGGTGGCTTTTTATCAGGGGAGTGATTTACCTGTTGACATTGTTCACAACACACAAAAGGAATGGCAAATAAATGTGTCTTATCTGCAAAGCACAGCCCCTTGCTGTTAAAAGCATGAAGTCAGCTGCTGGACCAGTAAAAGAAATGGCCCCAAACTCCTGATCTCTTCCTGCAGTGCGACGTGGCCCTGACAAAGCTTCTACAGCAGCTTGGCCATTTGTATCTGTGGCTGTGGTGGACGCTGGGGATGTGCTCATGTCCTTTGTCCTCATCTCTCCAGTGCTGAATGGCAGCAGATCTGGGAAGAAATGGGTTGGAAAGGACCTACAAGTTCATGCAGTTCAAACCTCTTGCCCTGGGCACCTCCAACCAAGCCCCAGCTTGGTCAAGACCTCATCCAGCCTGGCCTTGGAACACCTCCAGGGAGGTTGTGAAGCACAGAAGCACAGAATGTGATCTTTGATCACATTCTGTGCTTCTGTGCTCCACAACCTCCCTGGGCAAACCTGTGCCAGTGTCTCCTCACCCTCCCTCTCTGTGCTCCACAACCTCCCTGGGCAACCTGTGCCAGTGTCTCTCCATCCCCACTAGGAAGAATTTCTTCCCATCCCTGGCTCTGCCCTAGAGTTCCCAGCTGAGAGCCAGAGGTCTGACTTGCTAACTAGCACCTTCCTAACTGTTCCCTGCATTATGGAGCAGAGCTGGAGGTGGGGAGAGTGAGGCTGGAGGTGAGGAGGGAGTTGTTGAGCAGGAGAGTGGTGAGAGGCTGGAATGGGTTGCCCAGGGAGGGGGTTGAGGCCCCATGGCTGGAGGTGTTTGAGGCCAGGCTGGCTGAGGCTGTGTGCAGCCTGCTCTAGGGTAGGGTGTCCCTGGGCATGGCAGGGGGCTTGGCACTGGCTGCTCCTTGTGCTCCCTTCCAACCCTGCCTGATTCTATGATTCTTCATTTCCCAGGGGTCCTGCCTTGCCTGGGTGTCTGCAGAGACACAGGAGAGAGACTGGAGGAAGTCTGGGTGCTCTCAGGCTCTTAGAGTCTCCTCCTACAGCCAGGCAATGTTGGGACCAACCCAGTGATGTACCAAACTCTGCCTTAAAGCTCATTAGGATGTTTGTTCCATCCCTGGCTGTAATTAGCAGGAGTCTCTGGGGTGTGCAGCCAGGAGGCAAATCTGAAGCAGAGCAGGGGAATTGATGCCAGTGAGAACAGAAGGGCAGCAAGGCTGGGGAGGGGCCTGGAGCACAGCCCTGTGAGGAGAGGCTGAGGGAGCTGGGGGTGTGCAGCCTGCAGCAGAGGAGGCTCAGGGCAGAGCTGATTGCTGTCTGCAGCTGCCTGCAGGGAGGCTGTAGCCAGGTGGGGTTGGGCTCTGCTGCCAGGCACCCAGCAGCAGAAGGGGACACAGCCTCAAGTTGTGCCAGGGCAGGTTGAGGCTGGATGTGAGGAGGAAGTTGTTGTTAGAGAGAATGATTGGCATTGGAATGGGCTGCCCAGGGAGGTGGTGGAGTCCATCCCTAGAGGTGTTTAGAGGCTGCAGGAGGCACTTAGTGCCATGGCTTAGTTGGTCAGAAGGGTTAGGTGCTAGGCTGGACTCAATCATCTCAGAGCTCTTTTCCAACCTGCTTCATTCTGTACTTCTGTGAAAATCAAAGGCCAGGGAGGCTGAGGGGGGGCAGTTGGTGGCTCTCAGGGAGCCTTTATTATGTGTTGTGTGTGCTCAGTGAGGCCAGGCCTTGTGTGCTCAGCCCAGGGAGGTGCTTTCTGGGCAGTGCCATGGACTGGGCATACTCAGCTGCTTGCGTGCAGTGCCCACTCCAGGCTTCTTTTTATTGGGGTGGGTGTGGGTGTCTGTAAGTACAATAGAGTCATTTAGCTGGGAGGGAAAGCAGGTTTGTGCTGTGCTGGGAGTGGGTTTGGTTTGGTTAGACACTGTTGTTTTTCTAGGAGAGAGGCTTTGATCCTCTGCATGCATCCATGCAGCTGCAGGACCCACTTGGTCTCTCTGCCCTGTGTTCCCCCTGAGGTTAGCAAAATACTTCACCTCCTGACCCAAAATCCCTGCTGGAGTAGCTCCATGATTGCCTTTGTGGTAAAGAGAACAAAAGGAAAGATGTGGGCAGCAGTGCTGCTGGCATGGCCCAGGTGATGTGGCACATTCTGGGCTCTTGGAAGGGACTTCTGACAGAGGCTTGTAGGGATAGGATGAGAGGGAATGGATTGAAGCTTGAGGAGGGCAGGTTAAAGGCTGGAGATGAGGAAGGAATTCTTGAGAGGGAGGGTGAGGAGACACTGGCACAGGTTGGCCAGGGAGGTTGTGGAGCACAGAGAGGGAGGGTGAGGAGACACTGGCACAGGTTGCCCAGGGAGGTTGTGGAGCACAGAAGCACAGAATGTGATCTTTGATCACATTCTGTGCTTCTGTGCTCCACAACCTCCCTGCAGGTGTTCAAGACCAGGCTGGATGAGAGACCTTGAGCAACCTGGGGCTGGTGCAGGGAGGTTGGAACAGGCTGTTCTTAAAGGTCCCTTCCAACCCACCCCACTTTATGAATCCATTCAGCTCCCAACCAAAGGAAGGTTTTGCTTTGCTTGCACTGCAGTTGCTCGCTGAGGTGTTGCAGGTTCTCATCATAGCCTGGTTGACACCTCTGGTGTTTGGCTTTTTATTGCTGTTGTTATGATCTACAGCACTTTTACTGTCAGCAGTATCTTTTACCCTCTGATGTGAGCTTCTTGGGTGTTGCAGGGCCTCACCTTTAGCTTCTTTTCTGCTGAAGCAGGAGGAATTTCCCTGCGCTGGCTCCAAATTCCCCCTTGGAGCGCAGCAACTTTCGCCCTCCCTTCTTTTCCTGGTTGTGTTTGTGCCCTCAAATTTGCCAGGGGAATGAGGCAGGGATGGAAGAGGAAGAGCTGCACGTGTGGAAAAGGTCATGAGAATGTCAGGGATGAGGCTTGTCAAAGCCAGCAGGCAGCAGTCACCTCTCTGGGCAGGGGGTGTGGGTGGGTGGTGAGCTCTGAATGTCCTGTGCTCAGCGATTAGAATCATAGAAGCAGTCAGGGTTGGGAGGGAGCACAAGGAGCAGCCAGTTCCAACCCCCCTGCCATGCCCAGGGACACCCTACCCTAGAGCAGGCTGCTCACAGCCTCAGCCAGCCTGGCCTCAAACACCTCCAGCCATGGGGCCTCAACCACCTCCCTGGGCAACCCATTCCAGCCTCTCACCACTCTCCTGCTCAACAACTTCCTCCTCACCTCCAGCCTCACTCTCCCCACCTCCAGCTCTGCTTCATTCCCCCCACTCCTGACGCAGCCTCAAAAGTCCCTCCCCAGATTTTTTGCAGCCCCCTTCAGATCCTGGCAGGCCACAAGAAGGTCCCCTGGGAGCCTCCTCTGCTCCAGCCTGCACAGCCCCAACTCTTTCAGGCTGTGCTCACAGCAGAGCTGCTGCAGCCTCTCAGCATCCTCCTGGCCCTGCTCTGGACACACTCCAGCATCTCCACATCCCTCTTGTAATCATGACCTGCAGTGGCCAGGAGGATGTTTGGAAGGAATTCCAAAGCAAAGAGCTGTCCTGATGTGAGGCAGAGGCAGCAGCACCAGGTTTAAATGGCAGAAGGGCTCACAGCCACTAGGTAGAATTTGACTGTTGTGTCGTGCACTGTGCTAGCAGAAGAGGAAAGGTGGTCAGAGCTCTGAGAGTTCCTCTGCTGCTGGCTGCCAGAGCTCAGAGCTTGCCCCTGCAAAGCTGTTTCTACTGAGTCCTGCAGAAACATTCCCTCAGTGCAGCTCTCCAGGCACTGGGTGGTTAAAATTTAACCTGTGGAAAGTGTGCTTGGGACTTTTGAGTTTGCAAAGCAATAGCTCCACAAGCTGCCAGGTAAGAGGGAAAGAAGTCAAGAGGAGGCTGAAACAAGTCAGAGCTTCCCCCTGCACTGAGAAGCTGAGGAGGTGGGAGGTGGGACTGTCTCCTTTGGTCCAAATCAGGGCTGTTGGAGTTAGCATTTGAAGCAGCAATGGAGTTGAGCAAGGTCTGGTCCTGGCTTTGCTGGCTCAGCCATTGCCTGCAGGCTGGACCCCAGGCTGGCTCCAGGTGTGTCCCATTCCAGCAAGGTCACAGTAAAAAGGGAGAAGTTTCACACAAGCTGAGTATTTGCTGCCCAACTTCCTCCTCTTGCTTAGGTGCTGCTGACTTTCCTCCTCTTCCTCCCCCTGAGGACTGCTTTGCTCTTCATTGTGTGCCTGCAGCTGCCTGCAGGGAGGCTGTAGCCAGGTGGGGTTGGGCTCTGCTGCCAGGCAGCCAGCAACAGAATAAGGGGACACAGCCTCAAGTTGTGCCAGAGCAGGTTCAGGCTGGATGTGAGGAGGAAGTTGTTGTCAGAGAGAGTGATTGGCACTGGAATGGGCTGCCCAGGGAGGTGGTGGAGTGGCTGTGGCTGGAGGTGTTGCAGCCAAGCCTGGCTGGGGCACTTAGTGCCATGGTCTGGTTGATTGGGCAGGGCTGGGTGCTAGGTTGGGCTGGCTGAGCTTGGAGCTCTCTGCCAACCTGCCTGATTCTATGATGAGTGGGGCAGGGCTCTCTTTTTGACTCTACCCTCCCAAAAGCTGCCTGCCTGCCCCTGTGCAGGACTGCAGTGCACAGACCTCCCCTTGACCTTGATTTATGCCTTTATCTGTTCACCTCTAGGGTGACAACCCAAATATTTTCCAGCATCCAGAATAATTTCAACCCCATCCCCCCTCTCCCCAGCCACATCCCAACGAAGCCAAGCAATAATGTGAAGGGCAAGAGCCAACTTTTCTTTCTGTCCTTCCTTTCTTTATTCATTTATTTCTCTGACAGAGAAAAAAACCAACACAAAACAACTCAAAAATTACTTTCAGGAAGCTTGAAAATTCCTAAAGAGGCAATATCCATATAAAAAAACCCAATTAAAAGCATAATTAATAAACCCAAGGCATTCATTGGCCCAGTGATTAACACAAACCAATCCAAACTAAAGCACAAAATAAATACCCAGAGAGCCAGAAGCAAACCAGAGGAACTTCCAAAGGGATCCACTGAAAGAAGAACAATTTAAGGGATGCTGGATCAAAAAATGATCTGGAGCATAAATTCCCCAAGGCCTGGAGTATTGTGGAGGGCACTCTGCCAGCAGGATCTCCAGCTTGTCTTGGAGAGAGAGGGGTCTGCTCCCCGGGTGGAGGGTCTGTGGCTGGAGAGAGAGGTCTGCTCCCCAGGTGGAAGGTGTGTGGCTGGAGAGAGGAGTTTGCTTCCCAGGTGGAGGGTGTGTGGCTGGAGAGAGGAGTTTGCTTCCCAGGTGGAGGGTGTGTGGCTGGAGAGAGGAGTTTGCTTCCTAGGTGGAGAGTCTGTGGCTGGAGGGAGAGGAGTTTGCTCTCCAGTTGGAGGGTCTGTGGCTGGAGAGAGAGATCTGCTCCACACATGGAGGGTCTGTGGCTGGAGAGAGAGGGGTCTGCTCCCCAGGTGGAGGGTGTGTGGCTGGAGAGAGGAGTTTGCTTCCTAGGTGGAGGGTCTGTGGCTGGAGAGAGGAGTTTGCTTCCCATTTGAAGGTCTGTGGCTGTAGAGAGAGGAGTTTGCTTCCCATTTGAAGGTCTGTGGCTGGAGAGAGAGGAGTTTGCTCCCCAAGTGGAGGGTCTGTGGCTGGAGAGAGAGGAGTTTGCTCCCCAAGTGGAGGGTCTGTGGCTGGAGAGAGGAGTTTGCTTCCCATTTGAAGGTCTGTGGCTGTAGAGAGAGGAGTTTGCTTCCCATTTGAAGGTCTGTGGCTGGAGAGAGAGGAGTTTGCTCCCCAAGTGGAGGGTCTGTGGCTGGAGGGAGAGAGATCTGCTCCCCAAGAGGAGGGTCTGTAGCTGGAGAGAGAGGAGTTTGTTCCCCAGGTGGAGGAACTGTGTCTAGAGAGAGAGGTCTGCTCCCCAGGTGGAGGGTCTGTGGCTGGAGGGAGAGGAGTTTGCTTCCCAGGTGGAGGAACTGTGGCTGCAGAGAGAGGTCTGCTTTCCACATGGAGGGTCTGTGGCTGGAGAGAGAGGAGTTTGCTCCCCAGGTGGAGGAACTGTGGCTGGAGGGAGAGGAGTTTGCTTCCCATTTGAAGGTCTGTGGCTGGAAGGAGAGGAGTTTGCTCCCCAAGTGGAGGGTCTGTGGCTGGAGGGAGAGGAGTTTGCTCCCCAGGTGGAGGGTCTGTGTCTAGAGAGAGAGGTCTGCTCCCCAGGTGGAGAGTCTGTGCTGGCTCTGGATGAAGGGAGTCAGGGGAGGATCAGCTCTGTGGTCAAACAGCCCTCAATCATTTCAGGTAGAAGTGCAGTTAGCATCCCATCATGCAGAAGAAGTGAAGAGTTTTCCTGAGTAGATCAGCTGCCTGCCCTCCCTCCCACCTGTGCCACGAGCAAGGAGGAGCAGAGCTGCGTTGTCTTCTCTTCCTGGCTTCTAGGAGATCACTTTGCATGTGAGGTGGAGCAGCAGCAGCTGGATGACAGCCATCAAGCAGGAGCTGCTCTGGACCATGGAGACAGAGTCAGGGACAGGTGATAATGTGGTTGGGACTGATTCTGAAATGGAAGGAAACACCCCCCCAGGGCTGGTTAGAAGCTGAGAGGACCTGCTGAGATACAGCCCTGATGCAAGAGGCTGTGCTCGACTCTGACTGCTCAGAAATGAGGGGGGGGACAGAGCCATGGTCTGGTTGGTTGGGCAGGGCTGGGTGCTAGGTTGGGCTGGCTGAGCTTGGAGCTCTCTTCCAACCTGCCTGATTCTATGGCAGGGGAATAGAATGTGTGAAGGGGACCTGCAGGCAGGCTGAGGAGGGGCTGCATAGAATAGCTTTGGGTGATAGGATGAGAGACAATGGTTTGAAGCTGGAGCAGGGGAGATTGGGGTTGGACATCAGGAGGGAGTTCTGCCTAATGAGGGTGGTGAAATACTGGCACAGGCTGCCCAGGGCTGTGCTTGGGGCCTCATCCCTGCAGGCATTCGAGATCAGTCTTGACTTGCAGCCTGCTCTAGTTGGAGGTGTCCCTGCTGCCTAATTTAGTGGCATCATTCATTTTAGAAGCATAGAATCCTAGCAAGGGCCTGGACAAGATGAGCTTTGAAGCTCCCTTCCAGCCCAATATGTCTGACAGCAGTTGCTGGGTGCTAGGGAATCCTCTGGAGGGCCAGGAACATTGATGGCAAAGCCATCATCTCCTCTTTGGAGCTGCAGGACAGTGTGAAGAGAGGGATGGAGCCTGCAGAAATAAACACACCTGACCTCTCCTTTGGAGCTGTTTATGCCCCTTAAAGCAAAAAGGAAGCTTGAGAAGGCTTTAAGGTCAACATTTTGGCCCATAAAAGGCTCTGGCTAGCTCTGACTGTTGGAGAGATGAGACATCCTTTATCTGGGGGTACCCTGGGCTCACCTTGCCTGTCTTCCAAGTCAGCAGAGCACAAGTGAAAGCTTTGCTTTGCTGTGTCCTTCACCCAGTGAAGCCTTTGCTGTGTCCTTCACCCAGCTGAATCCTTTGCTTTGCTGTGTCCTTCACCCAGCTGAATCCTTTGCTTTGCTGTGTCCTTCACCCAGTGAAGCCCTTGTGCTGTGCCCTTCACCCAGCTGAATCCTTTGCTTTGCTGTGCCCTTCACCCAGCTGAAGCCTTTGCTTTGCTGTGCCCTTCACCCAGCTGAAGCCTTTGCTTTGCTGTGCCCTTCACCCAGCTGAATCCTTTGCTTTGCTCTGTCCTTCACCCAGTGAAGCTTTTGCTTTGCTCTATCCTTCACCCAGTGAAGCCTTTGCTTTGCTCTGTCCTTCACCCAGTGAAGCTTTTGCTTTGCTCTGTCCTTCACCCAGTGAAGCCTTTGCTTTGCTCTGTCCTTCACCCAGTGAAGCCTTTGCTTTGCTCTGTCCTTCACCCAGTGAAGCTTTTGCTTTGCTCTGTCCTTCACCCAGTGAAGCTTTTGCTTTGCTCTGTCCTTCACCCAGTGAAGCCTTTGCTTTGCTCTGTCCTTCACCCAGCTGAATCCTTTGCTTTGCTGTGTCCTTCACCCAGTGAAGCCTTTGCTTTGCTGTGTCCTTCACCCAGTGAAGCCTTTGCTTTGCTCTATCCTTCACCCAGTGAAGCCTTTGCTTTGCTGTGTCCTTCACCCAGCTGCAGCTTATCTATTTACCTTGGCTCAGAGTCCTTCTGGTGAACTCGGTGGAGTTATCCTCCCGGATGATGTATGCCCTGTGGGAGGAGGGAGAAGGGAGGGAAAGTCATTCAAGCAGAAGCCAAATGCCCCATGCAGGACCAGAGGCATTGAAAGCAGCTGAAGAGACAGTGACTCTGAAGTCACCTATGTTGCCCTCCAGCCACGCTGGACTTGGTGGGGGAGTTTTAACTCTGCTGCCTCCTCTGCTTGGGCTGCAGCATGGATGGAGTGAGAGGGTGGCAGCTCACCCTGCCCATCTGTTGCTGCTGATTAGATACACTGTTGGCACAAGCTGTGGAGCTCTTCCTTCCCACAGATAAGGCCAATCAGACCCATGGCTGCCTTGTCCTCTGGCAAATGCTTCCCACCGAGGCAGCTCCATTAGTGCTAATGAAAACAAGAGGGATGCTCAATGCATTCACTGCCATCAGCCTGATCTACAGCCTCACTAATGGGAGTGCTTCAAGCTTCTACCACTTGCTTCAAGCTTTTAAACTGTGAGTCTGTTCCTGGGGTGACCTCTAAGCAGGGCTATGCACAAAACCTTTCCTTGGTACTTGCCAGAGTGAAGCTGGAGAGGGCTCAAGAGATTTGTTTCAGCCTCTGCTCCAGAGTTTGGGTGTTGCCAGGAGTTTGCACAGCCAAGCTCTGTCCCAGCTGAATACTTCAAGGTGGAGTGGCCCTGGGCAGCCTGATCTGGCTGGAGTTGTCCCTGCTGACTGCAGGGGGGTTGGACAAGATGCCCTTTGAGGCAGTCTGTGGGCACAGCCTTACCTTATTTCCACAGAAGTGATGTTGGCGTTTGGAGATGTCCACTTGGCTGTTGTCTGGTTGGCACTCAGCACTGCTGTGCTAACTGAAGTGCAGTTGCTGTCTTGTACCTCCTCCCACTGTCCTATGGATTCATTCTGTGGGGACAAGGCTTGCAGCAGGTATTCAGTCACGTTGGTGCCGTTCCTGCTGTCACTTATTGCAACTGGAAACAGAGAGGTCAGGCAAAGTGAGGGCTCTGTGCTGGAAGAGCCATCTCCAGGCTCCACGTGTGCAGGGTTCTCAGCCAAGGAAGTCTTTGCTCTGCTCTGCTCTCTCTGTGACATGGAGGCAGGGAGAAAGTGATGTAGTGCAGACCTCCCTGAACCACAGGAGGGAGAAGTCCCTTTTTGGCCCCCTCCTCAGACTGGTGTCCAGTTCTGGGCTTCTCAGTTCAAGAGAGATGTTGAGGTGCTGGAAGGTGTTTGGAGAAGGGCAGCAAGGCTGGGGAGGGGCCTGGAGCACAGCCCTGTGAGGAGAGGCTGAGGGAGCTGGGGGTGTGTAGCCTGCAGCAGAGGAGGCTCTGGGCAGAGCTCATTGCTGTCTGCAGCTGCCTGCAGGGAGGTTGTAGCCAGGTGGGGTTGGGCTCTGCTGCCAGGCAGCCAGGGACAGAAGAAGGGGACACAGCCTCAAGCTGTGCCAGGGCAGGTTCAGGCTGGATGTTAGGAGGAAGTTGTTGTCAGAGAGAGTGATTGGCACTGGAATGGGCTGCCCAGGGAGGTGCTGGAGTCACCATCCCTGGAGGTGTTGGGATGTGGTGCTTGAGGCTATGGTTTAAGGTGAATCTTGTAGAGTAGGGTTCTAGGCTGGACTTGGTGATCCTGAGAGGCTTTTCCAATCTGGATGCTTCTGTGATTCCTCAGACACCACATCCAGCCCATGTCTGTTATGGGACCCAGAGCTCCTTGCAAGTGAATCTCTCCTGGACTCCATGCAGACAGCAGAGGTGGAGGTGGGAGAGCTAAAGGGGACAAGGCTTTTGCCCTTCCCTTCAGCCCATAGCTGAGCATCCCAGATCCCTCCCTGCTCTGTCACAGCTGTGATCAGGCTGCACAGAGCTGCTGGGTTTGTCACAAGCAGAATCAACCAGGCTGGAAGAGACCTCCAGGATCATCCAGTCCAACCTAGCAAACAGCCCAGATGTTGAGCAGTGAGCAAATGAAGCAAGAGGATCTGCTTGCCAGGAGCAAGTGACTCCCCAGCCTTGCCTCCCTGCCCAGGTTGCTCAATGTGCCTCAGTGCCACCTCCCTCCTTGCCCTTAGCACCCCTCAGGTCAGCAGTGGTTCAGATGGATGCTGCTGAGACACTGGCAAGCTGTGGGAGCTGATGTGGCACTGCAGCTAGCATCAAACTTGAGTCCTGTGCTCCAACAACTAAACAGCAGCAGTGAACAAAGCAAAACCCCTTACAATTAACCCCCCCCCGCCCCAGCCAACTGCAGTGGCTGCTCCTTGGCTGGGAGCTGGTGGAAGCTGGGCCAGCCTACACCAGCAGAGCACCTTCTCCTTTGCAGGGAGGGGTGGAGAAGTCTCTCCTCCTCTGCTCTTCCCTCAGCATTTAGGTTTTGCTGAACCTCAAGGTGAAGGGAGCTTTGTTATCAGGGCTGGGAAGCAGGCTCAGGCTGCTTTTTGCTCTGCACCTATGTCCTCTGAAGGGTTAAAAGCCTTCCCCCCCACACCCTGGGATTGACCTTGAATATCTGTCAGCATCAATGGAACCTTTTCACTCATGTTTCTTACAGCCATTGCCACTGAGATCACACACAAAAACCCCACTCCTTGCTCCCAGATCCTGTGGTTTCAAAAGCAGGCAAAGCCTTCTAGGCAAAATTTGGCAAAGAAAGGTTAAGGGAGGAGAGGAAATTAATAGAAGGACCCTGAGGAAGGGAAGAGAATTTGGCACTGACCCTGTAGGTGTGAATAGGGAATGGAGGAGCCAAGAGGTAAAAGGTAGTGCTGCTGCCCTGTCTCCTGGGTGAAACTCAGTAGAGATAATGAGGATAATAATGGTAATGATGGTGAGAATGGTAATAATAATGCTAATAATAATGCTAATAATAATGCTAATAATCCCAGTAATAATAATAATAGTAGCACAGAATGGTTTAGGTTGGAAGGGACCTCAAGGATCATCCAGTTCCAACCCCTTGCCATAGGCAGGGACAATTCCCAGTAGAGCAGAATAACAAGAGAATAATAATAGAATAATAACAGAATAATAATGGAGCCCTCACACGTTTTAAACAGCTTTAAGAGCCCCAGAGGACTGCAGGAAGCAGCTGGGTTAGGGGCAGAGGAGCTGCATTTCTGTGCCCAGCTGCCTTACCT
Organism: Pogoniulus pusillus; assembly: GCF_015220805.1. Taxonomy (NCBI): domain Eukaryota; kingdom Metazoa; phylum Chordata; class Aves; order Piciformes; family Lybiidae; genus Pogoniulus; species Pogoniulus pusillus. The sequence continues at coordinate 5,466,870 of NC_087301.1, forward strand.
TGGTAGGTTGTGTTTGCCTGGTACGTGCCAGGTGTCAGCTGCAGAGTGGAGTTGCTTGCAGTGGCATTCAGGATCAAAAGGCAGCTCTCTGCCCTCTGTGTGTGTGCTGGGAGGATTAGTGTCCCGAGGAAGAGGAGCTGAGGCAAGAAGAGGAAGGTTGCCATGGTCTGCTTTGGATGCCTCTGCCTGACCAAGCGCCTGCAGCTGGGAGCTGAGAGAGCCTGGCACACACTTCCCAGCCTTATTTATACTCCTGTTTGGATGAGGTCAATGCAAATATTCCTTCCTCCTCATCCAGCTTACATGCACACACCCCCCGGGGAGGTTTCACTCCTCCTTTGAGAGGTTACTTCCTTCTGCCTGCTTAGCCTTTGAGTGAGCTGATTGAGATGCAGAGGTGAGCAGTTGAGGGGGGGGGTGAAGGGGATGCTGCCCACCTCAAGGCATCCTGCAAGTCAGGTCTCTTTGTGCCTGCATCTCTAGGGCTGCCTTTCCATGGTGAGTCTTTGTGTTGAGTGTTTGCATCCTCCTGCAGAAGCTCACATGCTGGAGATGTGGAGGAGCAGCTGCAGTCCTGTTTTCAGCCCTGCTCCAGGCTTCTACTAAAGGCCAAACAGTTCCAGACAGTGAAAAGCCATCAGGTACCTTGCAGAGGTCCTCAGAGCCTCTCTCCTGCTTGGAGGCTGGAAAAAGGGGCAAGAGCCTGGGAAAGGAAGGTGTCCCTTCAGCACTTCACTGATGGTCACAGCTTCTTGTTAGGAGGAGAGGCACAGAATGGTTTGGGTTGGAAGGAACCTTAAAGCTCATCCAGTTCCATGGGCAGAGGCACCTGCCACTGGTCCAGGTTGCTCAGAGCCTCACCCAAAGCCTTGAGTACCTCCAGGGAGGGGGCATCCACGATCTCCCTGGGCAACCTGTGCCAGTGTCTCCTCACCCTCCCTCTCTCTGCTCCACAACCTCCCTGGGCAACCTGTGCCAGTGTCTCCTCACCCTCCCTGTTAAGAATTTCTTCCTCATCTCCAGTCTCAATCTCCTCAAGCTTCAATCCATTCCCTCTCTATCACTCCCAGCCCTTACCAGAAGTCCCTCCTCAGCTCTCCTGAAGCCCCTTCAGACAGGGAGGCTGCTCTGAGGTCTCCCTGGAGCCTTCTCTTCTCCAGGCTAAACAGCCTCAACTCTCCCAGCCTGTCCCCACAGGGGAGGTTCTGCATCCCTCCGATGATCTGCACTGGTGCAGCTCCCCTCAGCTGGCAGCATGAGGAGTCAGTGTGGCTGTACCTCAAATGCCACAGGAACACAAGCTCAGGTTTCTCCTTGTGCTCTTTCTCCTCTGCAGGCTACTGATGTGCTGAGGTGATGCTGCTGTGTGGGGAGCTGTCAGTGTGGGGAGAAGGGGAGCACTGCCTCAGCTCTGAGAGCAGCAAGGGTCCCTCCTGCCTGCCTCCCATCTCGTTGGGAAAGAGGCAGCAGCTACAGTGCAAAGTGAAACCCTGAGCCTCTGACACCCAGCAATTAGAGGTGGTGATGGAGAACACTCCAGAACCTGTTCCCAGGGCTAATTCCACTCAGGGCAGATACTTCCAGCAGCCAGAATGAGCAATGTGCTGAATGCCTGAGTGCTCCAGGTGAGCTGCATCCTCCAGGAGGAGAAGAGGATGTCCTGCCCTGCCCTTTCTTTCCCCTTCTCTACCTTTCACTTCCAGATGTATCCTTGGAAGGTCCTGGAGGCATTTTGGATGACTTTGTGGTGTGGTTTTGTCAAGTCCACCTCCTCTGCTTCATCCCAGGCCCTGCTGAATCACCCAAGTGTGTGTGGCTGGGTCTGGATTTCTTCCTCTGTGGTCATCTTACCTTTATCCAGCCCCAGAGCACCTCTCCCTGGAGGTGTTGCAGCCAAGCCTGGCTGGGGCACTTAGTGCCAGGGTCTGGTTGGTTGGGCAGGGCTGGGTGCTAGGTTGGACTGGCTGAGCTTGGAGCTCTCTGCCAGCCTGCTGGATTCTATGATTCCACTCAGGCAGGTGTCACCACTTTGCTGTGGTGTTGAATGTTTCAAATAGAAGTTGAGAAGCAGTGGGAGGAAAAGGGCAAGGAAAAGAACAGGTGAAGAAAAGGAGAGCAGCAGGAAAGAGGCCAAAGAGAGGATGTGTGGGAAGAGCTGCTACATGTTCAGTGATGCCAGCACTGGTGGAAGGTAAACTTCACCCTGATGCAGAGGGTGTGGAGAAAGTGAGAAGCTGAGCTGTGCTGGTTCAAGTTCACAGAATCAAATACTCCTGTAGGACCTCATTTCCTTGTGGATTTCCTTCCAGGAGCTGAAGGGGGCTCCAAAAAAGCTGGGGAGAGACTTTTGAGGCTGTGAGGGAGTGTCAGGAGTGGGGGGAATGGAGCAGAGCTGGAGGTGGGGAGAGTGAGGCTGGAGGTGAGGAGGAAGTTGTTGAGCAGGAGAGTGGTGAGAGGCTGGAATGGGTTGCCCAGGGAGGTGGTTGAGGCCCCATGGCTGGAGGTGTTTGAGGCCAGGCTGGCTGAGGCTGTGTGCAGCCTGCTCTAGGGTAGGGTGTCCCTGGGCATGGCAGGGGGGGGTTGGGACTGGCTGCTCCTTGTGCTCCCTTCCAACCCTGCCTGATTCTATGATTTCCTCCTTGCCTTCTGCCCTGTTGGGAGCTTTTACTGAGTAGTGCCTGTGGGCAGCAGAGTGCTGAGTTCAGATGTGCTCTGCATCTTCTCCCCAGCACAGAGGAGCAGGAGAGAGTGCTCCAAAGGAACCACAAGGCTGCAGAGTGCCTTGGAAATAGGTAGCTCATTGCACAACCTTTCCTGCAAGCTCCTGCAGGAGGGACATAGAAAGGAAGTCAGCAAACTGGAATGTGGGGGGGAAAAAAAGGCAACTGAAATGGAAGCAGAGGATTTTGCAAGCACAACTTCACCTGTGACACTCTTTGCCCTTGGCAAGTTTCATCTGAAGTCTCTTCCCAGTAGCTTTTGTGCCACCTTTGAGGCACTGGGGATGACTCAGGCTCACGTCACTGGAACCAGCAGAGTTGAAAATAAACCTGTTTGCCTCTCAGAGAGAAGAGAAGGCAGGATGGGATTGGGTCACAGGAAGAGCAAGGAGGACTGCCAGGGTAAAAGTGAGGCTGAGGAGACACTGGCACAGGTTGGCCAGGGAGGTTGTGGAGCACAGAGAGGGAGGATGAGGAGACACTGGCACAGGTTGCCCAGGGAGGTTGTGGAGCACAGAGAGGGAGGGTGAGGAGACACTGGCACAGGTTGCCCAGGGAGGTGTTCAAGGATCAGGTTGGATGAAGCCTTGAGTGACCTTTTCTAGTGAGAGATGTCCCTGCCTGGGACTGGCTGATCTTGAAGGTCTCTTCCAACCCAAACCATTCTATGATAGGTCTTTGATGTGGCTCAGACCCCATCCCTGAGGACATTCCATATCAGCCTTGCTCTAGCCCTGGGCAGCCTGCTCCAGTTGGAGTTGTCCCTGCTGGATGCACAAGGGTTGGACAAGATGACCTCTCTCTCTCTCTTCCAACCTGGTGTGCAGTCTGTGGCTCTGGGAATGGTGATGGCAGTGCCCACATTTGTCACCTGGTGTGTGCTCTGTGGGGCACTTCAGTTCCATTCTTCATTGCTTCTTGGAGAGGTTAACTCACTGTGGGACAGGTGGAGCTGGTGCCTGCCTTTGGGAGGGGACATAGCCAGAAAGTTGTTTCCAGAGGAGAGCTCTGGGAAGCAACAAAATGAAGATGTTTTAGCCCAGAAGATGACTTCATAGTAGTTAATTTTGCCAGGGAGAAGCCTGCAGTGAAGCTCATGAACCAGCTGTGAAGTCCAGCAAAGGCAGGGATGCTGTGGAAGACAGAGGCATCTGAATCATAGGACCCCTAAGGAGCCTGAGCTCCCCAAATGCCCCAATTCTTTGCACAGAGCACTAGGAAGGGTTGAGCAGGAGCTGGCAGAGCCCAGACTGCTCAGCAGTGCCTTAAAAAAATACCCCCAAGGAGCTGCAAGACCCTGACTAGGACCAGCTGGAGCCTGGCACACCTCAAGGCTCTTCTGCCTCTAGCAGGCACAAACCCAGGGTAGCAAAGGCAGGAGCTGGCCCTTTCCAGGCTGTCAGCTCTAAAGTGTGGTTTTCAGATGCCAAGACAAAAAAACAGCCTCTGGGTAGCAGGCAGCCACTCTGCTCCCCAGCCACAGCTCAGATCTGTGCTTCCCCAGCAAGCTCAAGGACGGTTTGAGAAGCACTGAAGGGTGTTTCCCTGTCTCCCACCCACACTCCAGGTGCTCCATCATATGGACTGACTTGGGCTTTATGTGCTCTTGGCAAGCAGACAGAAGCTATCCTCTTGTCTGTCTCCCTCCTTGCTAGCACAAGTGGTGTGGTTCTCTCCCTCTTCTGCCTGCTTGTGTGCTTGTGGGCAAAGCCAGGAGCTCCACAAGCTTCTTTCCAGGTCACTCCTGCTTCTGCCTTCCTCTGCTTCCTTGCAGCAGATGGTTTCTGCCTGCCAGAGCAGCAAGGAAGCAGCCATTTGAAGCCAGGCCCTTTGCCTTGTTTCTGTGGGCAGGCTGCACTCTGCCCTGGCTGATGCTGCCCATGGCATTTAGTGGGTGGTGGGGGTGGGCAGAAGCAGCACAGAAGGCTTGGGCAGTGGCACTGCCCATGTGCTGTGTGAGCAAGTGTGGGCACAGGTGACTCAGCCTTGGCATTGCACCACTCTGTGTTCCCCAGGGGAGTGACCCAGGGACTAAGTCAGGAGCTGCAGCTTCCATGGTTTGTGTCTTCCAGGGGCTTGATGAGGGCCCAGGATATCTCAGGAGCTCCTTCCATGGGTACAATCAGACTTCTTGGTCTGCTGGTCCCTGGAGGGTGACCACATAGCTCTCCATCTCTGTAGACCAGGAGCTCCTGAAAGCCTGATGCTGCCTCAAGCAGTGGGGCCTCATGATGCTGAGCATCACTGGGCACAGAAACACAGCCCCAGAGCTTGGCTCAGCTGAGAGGCTCCTGTGCTGAGTGCTGCAAACAGTGCCTGGGCCCTGCTCTCCTTCCCTGCAGCAAATCCACTCCTTTTTGTCTTCCCCAGAGATCAGTGAATCTTCTCTTTCGTGGGTGGGGGGCAGGGGGTCCCCAGGCAAACAGCAGCACTCTGAACTCAGGAGCTCTGCTTCAGGAATGAGGGTGGCAACTTCCAGCCTGGTTAATCATAGAATTATCATAGAATCAGGCAGGTTGGCAGAGAGCTCCAAGCTCAGCCAGCCCAACCTAGCACCCAGCCCTGCCCAACCAACCAGACCATGGCACTAAGTGCCCCAGCCAGGCTTGGCTGCAACACCTCCAGCCACAGCCACTCCACCACCTCCCTGGGCAGCCCATTCCAATGCCAATCACTCTCTCTGACAACAACTTCCTAACAACATCCAGCCTAGACCTGCCCTGGCACAGCTTGAGGCTGTGTCCTCTTCTTCTGTTGCTGCTTGCCTGAGAGGCTGAGGGAGCTGGGGGTGTGCAGCCTGCAGCAGAGGAGGCTCAGGGCAGAGCTCATAGCTGCCTGCAGCTGCCTGCAGGGAGGCTGTAGCCAGGTGGGGTTGGGCTCTGCTGCCAGGCAGCCAGCAACAGAAGAAGGGGACACAGCCTCAAGCTGTGCCAGGGCAGGTCTAGGCTGGATGTTGTTAGGAAGTTGTTGTCAGAGAGAGTGATTGGCATTGGAATGGGCTGCCCAGGGAGGTAGTGGAGTGGCTGTGCCCAGAGGTGTTGCAGCCAATCCTGGCTGGGGCACTGAGTGCCATGGTCTGGTTGGTTGGGCAGGGCTGGATGCTAGGTTGGGCTGCCTGAGCTTGGAGCTCTCTTCCAACCTGCTTGATTCTCTGAATCTATGGCTGAGGAATCTTCCTCACCTGGCATGGCAGAAGGGGACTTTGCTCAGCTCAGGGCAAGGAGAGGTGGATGTTTGCTCTGAGCTCCTCTGCTGCATAGGTTTATTGAGCTGTTTGCTCTGGGTGAAGAGCTGAAGGCAGTTGAGGTTTCCTGGCCTGCTGTGCAAACAACCTGCTTTGTACATGGGAGATGCTTTTTACTGCTTTGACTGCAAAGCTGCCTTTAAAAGCTTCCTTTTCCTGCCTGTAATGTGGGGTGAGCCACCCACTGCTGGCATGGACTCTGCCCCTCTGGCCTGTGGAGGTTCTTAGAAGGCTACCAGTTTCACAGCAGTTCCCTGCAGCTTCCAGAGAGCAGACAGAGGACCCTGCCACGAGTCTCTTGCCTCTGTACAGGAGGGGAGAGAAAAAAAGAGTGGAGGGAATAAGACAAGCAAGGCCCTGGGGCTTGAGCTGGAGCTGCAGATGGGATGAGCAATGCATTTTGCATCAGGAGGGAGCAGGTTTGGAGCAGGGAAACACCTTAGTCCTGCTCCTCAGCCACCTAAGGTTATCCTGAGAGCCTTGAGTGCTGTGTCCTGTTCTGGGCTTCTCAGTTCAAGAGAGATGCTGAGGTGCTGGAAGGTGTTGAGAGAAGGGCAGCAAGGCTGGGGAGGGGCCTGGAGCACAGCCCTGTGAGGAGAGGCTGAGGGAGCTGGGGGGGTGCAGCCTGCAGCAGAGGAGGCTCAGGGCAGAGCTCATTGCTGTCTGCAGCTGCCTGCAGGGAGGCTGTAGCCAGGTGGGGTTGGGCTCTGCTGCCAGGCAGCCAGCAACAGAAGAAGGGGACACAGCCTCAAGCTGTGCCAGGGCAGGTTGAGGCTGGATGTTAGGAGGAAGTTGCTGGCAGAGAGAGTGATTGGCATTGGAATGAGCTGCCCAGGGAGGTGGTGGAGTGGCTGTGGCTGGAGGTGTTGCAGCCAAGCCTGGCTGGGGCACTTAGTGCCATGGTGTGGTTGGTTGGGCAGGGCTGGGTGCTAGGTTGGGCTGGCTGAGCTTGGAGCTCTCTGCCAACCTGCTTGGTTCTCTGGTTCTCTGATTCTCTGATTTGCCACAAAGAGCAGAGGGGATCCTCAGTGTGGCTCTTTGTCCTGGTCAGCCCTGAGGCTTGCAGAACAGGTGGGTTGGAGTCTGCTCTGAAAGCCTCCTTGTGAGCTGCAGGGAGAGGGAGGGCAGGGGCAGGTTTGCTCTGCAGTTTACAAGGCAGGAATCTGGTTTGAAGGACAAACATGCTGCAGAAGGACACTTCCCTAAAGCCAGCACTTTAACGAGGGTGCTTCCCTGCTCAGCCTCCTCTGCTGCTTTCTCACCTGCACTTCTGGCTCTGTCGACTCTCACAGTGGATTCTGCAGGGGCAGCTTCCCATCCTGCTGACCTCCTACCAGCCTTGCCAGCTCCTCCTGCCCTCAGCCCTCAGGCTGCTTGCTCTGGGAGGTGATGCAGGCTGGGGTTGCCTGGGGAGGCAGGGAGAAAGCCCTTAGGAGGGCTTGGCTCAGGGGACAGAGGGTGCATGCTGTGCCGTGCTGGCAGGCTGTTGGGTGATGGAGCCTGGGCACTCTGCAGCCCTATGCAAAAGGGCACTGTTTGCTCATGCAAAGCTGCCTGGGCAGGAAGGGGAGACAGCTCAGGGGCAGGAGCTCTCCTGCCAGCTCTGCAGAGGTCACTGCAGGTCTCTTGTTTGGCACTGTGGACAGCCCAAGGAGTTTGGTTCTCCAATGCTTGAACCCAAGATGTAGAAACAGCAGCCAGGAGTTGGCTTTCTCTGGGAGAGACCTTCAAGAGGCAGAGACACTCAGAGGTCTAAGGCACAATGAGTGGATTTAGTTCCTTCCTTTATCTCCCCTCTCCTCAAAACAGAGGTGAGGTCTCTGCTGTTACCTACAACCCCACCCAAGACCATACTCAGTCCCTTGCCCTCTTTTTATGCCTCCAGTGCCTCTCCTTCCTGTGCCAGTGCTTGGATGGTTGCCTGTGATCTCCACTGCACTCCCTTCTGCCCATGGCAAGCAGCTTGGCCAGAGCACTGCAGGGGTTTTGCTGCTGTCTGGTGTGAGGACAAGCAGCAGTACTGGGGTGTAAGTGCTTGTGGCACCTTCTTGGGGAGCAGAGTTTGCTTAGGTGGGACCAGAGTCCTGCACATCCAAACAGAGCCTGCCAGGTGCTCAGCTGGCAGCCTGGCTCAGGGTTCTGTTTGCTTTGCAAGGAGCTATGTTTGGACAGAAGCCTTCTCAAGGCCATGCAGAGGGTGTTGTTGGCAGGGGAGGTGGCTTCTGTCTGAGCTGTCAGAGCCTCCTTCACTGGGGTGGACTGATGATGGTGACTTGATGTGCAGCCTGCTCTAGTTGGAGGTGTCCCTGCTGACTGCAGGGGGGGGGGCAGCTGGACAAGCTGACCTTTGAAGGTCCTTGCTAGCCTGATGCAATCTGTGGCTGCAGGGAAGGGCAGGTTAGCCCTTGGGACAGGGATCTGAAGAGGAGGGAGCCCTTGGGAGAAGCAGCTGATGGGGTAAAGTGCCCTCTAGGGATGGGGCATCCACAGCCTCCCTGGAGGTCTGGGGAGAGCTCTGTGCCCAGCCTGCTGCTGACACCCTTTAGAGAGCAATCATAACATATTAGCTGCAAATCTGCTGCACTGTGTTGGTTCAAGTTAATCAATGGTGCTGGAGGATAAATAGATGCTAAATTACATCTTGGCCAGCCAGAACTTTTCTCTTGCCTGTCAGACCTGTGTAATATTAATCACAGCCTGCTTCAGATGCCCTCAGGGAGAGCTGGCAAATGGCTGCAGCACTCATCCATGGCTCCTGTAGCTCATATTTGGGTTTTTTTCTGTTTAATCAATGCCAAATAAGTCTGCAATCTCCTTAATCTGTAGAGCTGGGCTCAGTGCATCCAGGGAGTGACCTAATTAAATCCCAGTTTGCACCATCTCGTGATCCCAGATTCACAGGATGACTTGGAATGGAAGGGAACTTGAAGATCATCCAGTGCCCACCCCCTGCCATGGGCAGGGACACCTCTCACTATTCCAAGTTGCTCAGGGCCTCATCCAGCCTGGCCTTGAACACCTCCAGGGAGATTGTGGAGCACAGAAGCACAGAATGGGATCAAAGATCACATCCATGGGCAGCAATGTGGCCTGGGGGCCAAGAGGCCAATGGGATCCTGGGGGGCATTAAGCAGAGTGTGTCCAGCAGATCAAGGGAGGTTCTTCTTCCCTTCTACTCTGCCCTGGTCAGACCTCATCTTGAATACTGCCTTCAGGTTTGGGCCCCCCAGTTGAAGAGGGACAGGAACTGCTGGAGAGGGTCTGAGGGAGGGCTGTGAGGATGCTGAGGGGACTGGAGCACTGCCTGGTGAGGAGAGGCTGAGGGACCTGGGGCTGCTTAGGCTGGAGAAGAGAAGACTGAGAGGGGATTTAATCAATGTTTATCAATATCTGAGGGCTGGGGGTCAGCAGGGGGGGACAGGCTCTGCTCACTGCTCCCTGGGATAGGACAAGCAGCAATGGGTGGAAGCTGCAGCACAGGAGGTTCCAGCTCAGCACAAGAGAGAACTTCTTGCCTGTGAGGGTCCCAGAGCCCTGGCAGAGGCTGCCCAGAGAGGTTGTGGAGTCTCCTTGTGTGGAGCCTTTGCAGGCCTGTCTGGATGTGTTCTGTGTGCCCTGAGCTGGATTGTGTGGTCCTGCTCTGGCAGGGGGTTGGACTGGATGATCTCCTTGGGTCCCTTCCAACCCCTGCCATCCTGTGAGCCTGTGAAAGCCAGCACAAAGGCAGGGTATGGATGGGCAACACTTGGAATTGCCTTCCTGGGGCTCACCTCCTTTTCCAGGCAGCAGCAGGAGTGACTATTGAGAGCTGAATGCAGGAGGAGTGTTTGTAGTGCTGCTGTTAGTGCCTTAAGGGCTTCTGCAGTGGAGGGCACCTCTAGACCACTGCCTTTAACAGCTCCTCATGACTGTTAGATTGACAGATGGATTTAGAGCTCTTGGGCAAGGCTTTATCAATCCTGACCAGGATGATCTTTGCTTGTGGCCTTTTATCTACAACTAACTTACTCCTCTCAACCTCTTAATCTCCAGGAATGCTTGTTCTGGATGAAGTGGATTACCAGGCCCTAGTTTTCATTTTGGATGAGCAGCTGAGAGATGTTTATGCTGAGGAATGAGATTTGCTATCTGTACCTGGCTGGTAATAGAGTTTATCCTTCCTATGGACCCCCACCCTCACCTCCCCCTTCCATCTACATTAGAAAGAACAATTTCATTACTTTCTGGGTTAAAAGAATCTGATTTGTTTGCTTTGTGCTGCTTTCAATAAACTCTGCTTAATAAATGCTAATTGTTCTTAATGCCTTAAATTAATTACAGTCATTTCCACTGCCCCTCTGTGTCGCTACTGCATCGCCAAGGATCACCATGGCAACTTGCTCACCAGAGTGAGCAGGGCACAGGCAGTGGTACTTTAGGCTTGGTGGTTCACTGGCAGCTCTGGACCAGTTTCTCGCCCTCTTGGGTGATGATTTGCACAGGGAGGAGTCCAGAGAGGCTCGAAGCAGCAGGGGATGAAGGTGTCTTGGTGGTATGATGTCAGCTGGGAGCAGCTCCAGGAACGGGTTGCCCAGGGAGGTTGTGGATCACAGAAGCATAGAATGTGATGGAAGATCGGTGGCAGAGGGGAGGCAGAGCAGTGGCAGAGCGATGGCAGAGCACTGACAGAGCGGTGGCAGAGCGCTGGCAGAGCACTGGCAGAGCTGTAGTGAAGCACTGGCAGAGTGGTGGCAGAGTGGTGGCAGAGCACTGGCAGAGCACTGGCAGAGTGGTGGCAGAGCTGTGGCGAAGCACTGGCAGAGCACTGGCAGAGCGGTGGCAGAGCACTGGCAGAGCATTGGCAGAGCGGTGGCAGAGCATTGGCAGAGCGGTGGCAGAGCATTGGCAGAGCAGTGGCAGAGCACTGGCAGAGCGGTGGCAGAGCGGTGGCAGAGCGGTGGCAGAGCATTGGCAGAGCAGTGGCAGAGCACTGGCAGAGCGGTGGCAGAGCATTGGCAGAGCATTGGCAGAGCAGTGGCAGAGCACTGGCAGAGCACTGGCAGAGCGGTGGCAGAGCGGTCGCAGAGCACTGGCAGAGCGGTGGCAGAGTGGTGGCAGAGCATTGGCAGAGTGGTGGCAGAGCGGTGGCAGAGCGGTGGCAGAGTGGTGGCAGAGCATTGGCAGAGCAGTGGCAGAGCACTGGCAGAGCGGTGGCAGAGCGGTGGCAGAGCACTGGCAGAGCGGTGGCAGAGTGGTGGCAGAGCATTGGCAGAGTGGTGGCAGAGCGGTGGCAGAGCACTGGCAGAGCACTGGCAGAGCACTGGCAGAGTGGTGGCAGAGCGGTGGCAGAGCACTGGCAGAGCGGTGGCAGAGCACTGGCAGAGTGGTGGCAGAGCGGTGGAAGAGCACTGGCAGAGTGGTGGCAAAGCACAGACAGAGCAGCTGTAGAACAGTGGCAGAGCGCTGGCAGAGCGGTGGCAGAGTACTGGCAGAGCACTGACAGAGTGGTGGCAGAGCGCTGGCAGAGCGGTGGCTGCGCTCCGCCGGGTGCCAGCAGGGGGCAATCGGTGACCGAGCAGCGCGGCCGCACTTGCGGAGCTGCGCACCCTGCGCCCGCAGCCCTGCTTCTGCCTTCCGTCCTCCGCCCTGCCTGCGGGGAGGTGGAGCTGAGGAGTTGGGGAGAGGTTTTCCGGGCAGCGCATCTGTGAATCTGCACCCCCTGAGGTGCCAGCCCGGATCCAAGAGCTCCCTGCTGCTCCTGAGCACTGGGTGGGAGTGGGTCCCTGGTTTCGAGAGGGAGACTGGAAAGAGGAGTCTCTGAGGGATGCATGGGATCACAGGATCAACAGGATCACACTGGATCACAGCATGTTAGGCACTGGAAGGGACCCAAGGAGATCATCCAGCCCAGCCCCTGCCAGAGCAGGACCACACAATCCAGCTCAGGGCACACAGAACACATCCAGACAGGCCTGGAAAGGCTCCACAGAAGGACACTCCACAACCTCTCTGGGCAGCCTGTGCCAGGGCTCTGGGACCCTTCCAGCCAAGCAGTTCCCCCTTGTGCTGAGCTGGAACCTCCTGTGCTGCAGCTTCCATCCATTGCTGCTTGTCCTATCCCAGGGAGCAGTGAGCAGAGCCTGTCCCCCCCTCCTGGCAGCCCTCAGATATTGATAAGCATTGATTAAATCCCCTCTCAGTCTTCTCTCCTCCAGACTAAGCAGCCCCAGGCCCTTCAGCCTCTCCTCACCAGGCAGTGCTCCAGTCCCCTCATCATCCTCACAGCCTTCTGCTGGACTCTCTCCACGTCTGCTTCTGAGCCTGCCCTGCAGGCAGGATTTAGACCCTGGACTCCTGTCCCAAGGGCAGCAGTGGATTTCCCTGCACTGGAGACTTCGAAGACTCGAAGCTGGGGCAGCTCATTTCAACTCTACTGCCAGCTAGAGAGGTGGGAGCAGATGCTCCTTGGGATTCCCTCCCAACCTGGCATCCTGTGATTCTGTGCCTGCTGAGAACAGCAGTACCAAAGCCATCCCCCCCCCCCCCCCCCCCCCAACTCCTTCTGCTCAGAGCAGGGCTGCAAAGCTTCTCTGCCATGCATAATTCACAGCCTTGCTGCAGAGGTTCGAAGTCAGTTGGCTTTGAAACATTAATATGAAGGAAGAAATGCTGCTAGGGGCTCTTTTTCCAGCATGCTTTGGGCAGGAGCCTTAAAGGGAAAGAGTTTATAGGCTCATAGAGTCACAGAACGGTTGGGGTTGGAAGGCATCTTAAAGCTCGTCTAGTTCCAACCCCCTGCCGTGGGCAGGGACACCTCCCACTAGCCCAGGTTGCTCAACACCTTCAGCTGGCTGAGTCTGCTGGGGGTCCTGCATGAACAGCAGCTGTGGCCAAGTGCAGGAGTGTTTTGAATCGTAGGATCATAGAACCAGGCAGGTTGGAAGAGAGCTCCAAGCTCAGGCAGCCCAACCTAGCACCCAGCCCTGCCCAACCAACCAGACCATGGCACTAAGTGCCCCAGCCAGGCTTGGCTGCAACACCTCCAGCCACAGCCACTCCACCACCTCCCTGGGCAGCCCATTCCAATGCCAATCACTCTCTCTGGCAACAACTTCCTAACAACATCCAGCCTGAACCTGCCCTGGCACAGCTTGAGGCTGTGTCCCCTTCTTCTGTCCCTAGCTGCCTGGCAGCAGAGCCCAACCCCACCTGGCTACAGCCTCCCTTCAGGGAGCTGCAGACAGCAATGAGCTCTGCCCTGAGCCTCCTCTGCTGCAGGCTGCACCCCCCCAGCTCCCTCAGCCTCTCCTCACAGGGCTGTGCTCCAGGCCCCTCCCCAGCCTTGCTGCCCTTCTCTCAACACCTTCCAGCACCTCAACAGCAGACTGGGAAGAGGTGAGGATGTGATATTAAAGATTAGACCATATCCATCCTGCCACTGTCCCTCACCCCCCTCCCACAGCGTGGTTTCCTCAGCCCAGCAGCTGGGGGAATCTTATTCTGCTTCCCTTCCTTACTATTTGGCATTTCTTCATGGGCCAGCAGCTCTGATATTCAATGCTGCTGTGGTTGGGGAAACTAAATGAAAACAGAGGGTAAGAAATCAAGGAGCAATTGCTTCAGCACCTTTTGATGGACTCTCTGAGCTGAACTGAAATTTCTCCAGTGAGCAGCATGCACACACACATTTTCACATGGCACTGGTTGCAACGTGTAGCAGAGAAGCAGCAAAGGCACTGAGCTTCCAGTCAAGCCCTCTGGAAGAGAAGGGGCTTGCAGAAGGAGCCAGTGGAAGCAAAAAGGGGGAGTGGGGGTGGTGGAATAGGATATTCTGCAATGATAATGAGATCTGAGTTAGACTCTAAGGAGTAAAAGCACATCTCAGCAGCTGGAGGAAAGTCATCTTTGGAAAGTCATCTGCTCCCAGCATTGGATGTGCCTTTCTTCAGCTCAGCAGCCTGCTAAGCTCTCACCAGTACATCTGCATTGCAAAGCAGCTTGGCCTCCTGAGAGCTCCCTTAGCATGGTGTCTGAAATACCCAAACCTGCCTTTGATTCTTGCTTGTGAAACAAGCATGGGAAGGGTTTGCTTTGCTTTCTTTCCCCCCCCCCTCTCTTTCTCTCTCTTTTATCCCCCCCCCTTTCCTTTTAAATTAGTGTCTCAGGCTGACCTCCAAACAGCTGAATTCATTTATCCTCATCAAGCCCAACCCTTGCCTCACCTGGAAGTGATCAGGAGCTGCATTTATTGCTAGGGAGGAAGCCACTGCTTTGGCTCTGCTGAGGGAAGTTGGTCAGATCACCCCAGACATGGGTGGTGAGGGGATGGTTTGATGCTGTCTGCAAGGTTTCAGTCACCAGTCAGGACATCAAAGTGGTGAGTAAAGTTTGTCAGCATTTAATTGTGGCTAAGGGGTGGGCTAACAGAAACAAAACCACAGAAGAAAGATGTTGAGGTGCTGGAAGGTGTTGAGAGAAGGGCAGCAAGGCTGGGGAGGGGCCTGGAGCACAGCCCTGTGAGGAGAGGCTGAGGGAGCTGGGGGGGTGCAGCCTGCAGCAGAGGAGGCTCAGGGCAGAGCTCATTGCTGCCTGCAGCTGCCTGCAGGGAGGCTGTAGCCAGGTGGGGTTGGGCTCTGCTGCCAGGCAGCCAGCAAGGGGAGAAGGGGACACAGCCTGAAGCTGTGCCAGGGCAGGTCTAGGCTGGATGTTGTTAGGAAGTTGTTGTCAGAGAGAGTGATTGGCATTGGAATGGGCTGCCCAGGGAGGTGGTGGAGTGGCTGTGGCTGGAGGTGTTGCAGCCAAGCCTGGCTGGGGCACTTAGTGCCATGGTCTGGTTGGTTGGGCAGGGCTGGGTGCTAGGTTGGGCTGCCTGAGCTTGGAGCTCTCTTCCAACCTCCTTGATTCTATGATTCTAATTAGAAGCCTCCAAAATGTGTACACCTCAGAAAGGCAAAGCACTTGCTGGTGGCCCTGGAGAGCTGCTTTTGTCTTGCTTTTCGAGGCACATCTCTCAGGGCTTTCAGAGCTACCTGCCCTTTAAATCCTCCTGGAGAGAATCCGATGCCACACCTGACCTGTGAGCCTTCACCCTCAGTCCTGCAGCTTCCACCTCCGCCCCTCTCTGTTAGCAGCTGAGAGGAGCTCCTGTCCTTAACGCCGATGCTCTGAGGATGTGGCTCATCCTCCGTTGCAATTTGCCTGATTGTAAGTTGAGTTCTGTGACTTTGTTGTGAGCATCCAGGGCCGTGAAACCGGAGTGCAGCAGGATGAGCAGTAAAAATAGCCCAGTCATTAAAGGAGCTGGCAATTTCCTCTCTGATTCACAGCCTCTAAAAATCAAACCCAGCTTCTTTTTACCCCCCTCTCAGTTCTACCAGTTAAGAGGCTGTGTTTTCTGTCTGGGAGCCTGAGAAGGAAATTGTTACTCTTAAGAGCCTTATTGCTTCTTAATGGAGGTAATTAAATGGATCTTAGTAAGCTGAGGGTAGTGTGGAGCCTAAGAGTGTCTGTATACATATTCCTTGCTCTGGATGCAACACTTAGGTTAATAAAAGAATTGAGGTAGACAGTGGCTAATGTCTGGGGGTGCCTCTTGAGGCTGTAATGAAGACAGTTGCTTCCTTTGAGCTTCCTTTCACTATCCTACAACTAAAAATAACCCAGGTTGACACTTGCAGCTGAGCAGCTGCTGTAGATGCCACAGAGATGTGTGAAATAGATTAAGGGTTAGCATCACAGAATCAGGCAGGGTTGGGAGGGAGCACAAGGAGCAGCCAGTTCCAAGCCCCCTGCCATGCCCAGGGACACCCTACCCTAGAGCAGGCTGCACACAGCCTCAGCCAGCCTGGCCTCAAACACCTCCAGCCATGGGGCCTCAACCCCCTCCCTGGGCAACCCATTCCAGCCTCTCACCACTCTCCTGCTCAACAACTTCCTCCTCACCTCCAGCCTCACTCTCCCCACCTCCACCTTTGCTCCATTCCCCCCACTCCTGACACTCCCTCACACCCTCAAAAGTCCCTCCACACATTTTTTGCAGCCCCCTTCAGCTCCTGGCAGGCCACAAGAAGGTCACCTGGGAGCCTCCTCTGCTCCAGCCTGCACAGCCCCAACTCTTTCAGGCTGTGCTCACAGCAGAGCTGCTGCAGCCTCTGAGCATCCTCCTGGCCCTGCTCTGGACACTCTCCAGCATCTCCACAGCCCTCTTGTCTCAGGGGCTCCAGTACTGGATGCAGTGCTCCAGGTGGGGTCTCAGCAGAGCAGGGAGGGAGAATCACTTCCCTGGACCTGCTGCTCACACTGCTGGCCTGAGTTGGTGGACCCAGGCTGGTATCTTGCTTCTGACTGAAGCAAAGGAAAGCAAAGTGAAAGCAGACTGCTGGAGCAGAGGAAGGAGAGCAGCTCTGCAGTGCTGCAGTGGAAGGAATAACTACATGGGGAGACAGCACCACAGGATGCTGTGCCCACAGCTCCTTGGGTGCTGAGCTGCTCTGGGCTGCTGCAGTCACCAGTTGAGGTTTTGGTGATTCTGGAATGAGCTCTTTCTGTCTCTTGCTCTTCTGCCTGTTTAATGTGGGTGCTTGTTGGGCTTGGGAATGTGAGGCTGGCAGTGTAAGCCAGGACCAAACTGAGCTAAACCAGGGCAAAGCCCAGCTCCCCTGGGGTGTGAGGAGTAGGAAAGCATTTGAATCAAGAGCATGAGAGAGTTGGCTTGAGTGATATCTCTGTGTAAATAACAAGCATGTGAAGCATAAATGTCACCTCAGTGCTGTTTCTGATCAAAGCCCTCAGGGCTCCCCACTTGGCATAGAACAAAATGGATCCTTGGGGCTTGCACAGCAGTCCCAGGCTTGCTTGCTCCCCTCCTGCACTGTGTGCAGCAGGGCCATGCCCCTTCTGTGGCAGCTGCATCCTGGATCCCTGTGGCCTGGCTGCCTAGCAGGGCCTCCAGAAATAGGTGTGAAGGGGAACAGAGGTATAGAAAATCAGTGCTCAGGCAGCAAAAGCTAAGCTGGCCCAAAGCAGCTTCTTTCTGCCTTGCTGAGCTGCTGTAAGGGGGAATGAGGACCATCTGAATGGGCACTGGAGCCAACTGGGTGTCAATGAAGGTCATCTGAAAGACCTAAGCCCTTACTACAGCACTTAAAAGCCTGGCTCACTGAAGTCACCCACATGGCTGACAGTGGCACTGCACCATCCCAGAGTGATGCCAGGTAGTTGGGAGCGGGATCTGTGTGCAGCTGTGGCTGTTACTGAGGTGCTGGAGCTTGTGGCTTCCCAACCAGCACTTCTACATCACTTTACCTCACAATATGGCTCCCAGCTCCTGTGGCCAGAAGGGCTACATTGGAGATTTGGGGGTGCTGGTGGATGGGAGGGTGAGCATGAGCCAGCAATGTGCTCTGGGGGCCAGGAGGGGCAATGCCATTCTGGGGTGCATCAGAAGGGCTGAGGTTAGCAGGTCAAGAGAGGTTCTCCTGCCCCTCTGCTCTGCCCTGCTGAGGCCACATCTGCAGTACTGTGGCCAGTTCTGGCCCCCCCAGTTCAAGAGGGACACAGAACTGCTGCAGAGAGTCCAGCACAGAGCCACAGAGATGCTGAAGGGAATGGAAGAGCTCTGTTAGGAGCAGAGCCTGAGGGAGCTGGGGCTGTGCTGCTGGGAGGAGAGGAGGCTGAGAGGTGAGCTCAGTAGTGGCTCTAAAGCTGTGCAGGTGAGTGGCAGGAGGCTGGAGCCAGGCTCTGCTGGGGGATGCCAGTGCCAGGGCAAGGGGCAGTGGTGGGAGCTGAGGCAGAGGAAGTTCCTGTGTGAACCCAAGGAGGAATTTTTTCCCTGTGAGGGTGCCAGAGCCTGGCACAGGCTGCCCAGGGGGGTTGTGGAGTCTCCCTCTGTGCAGATATTCAAACCTGGCTGATGTGTTCCTGTGTGCTCTGGCCTAGGAGATCCTGCTGTGGCAGGGGGCTTAGATCAGATGAGCTTTGGAGGTCCCTTCCAGCCCCTGATGCTGTGTTGTCACTTTCTACCTGCATCAGTCCCTCCTTATATCCCAGCAGGAGCTCTGAGTGATGATGTGAACAAGCCCAGAAGAGCAAACCCTGCTGAAGACAAACACCTCTGTCTTCTCTTCCTGAGCCCTGGGGGTGGCTCTCTGAGCTCCACCTTAGCCAACCCTTTGTCTGAAGTGTTTCCAGCCCAGTACCTGAGGCAGTGGAACCTGCCAATTGCTTTCTGTTAAGGTGTGGAGCAAAACCTCTCCTGTTGAGCCTCTGCTATCTCTTTCTGCTCAGAATTTGGTTCTGTCTTCCAGGAATGATTGCTTTGGTTTCCTTTGGAGCCTGCCAGAGTGCTGTAGTCTGTGGTGCAGTGAGTGATGAGGCAGCTGCTTTATGATGTGTTCTGTAACAAGCAATTCATTACTGCAAAGGGGACCTGCAGTCACTGGCCCTGGAGCTCTGCTTTCAGTGTGGGCTCCTGCAGGCTCACAAATCTCCCTCGGCTCTGAGGGTGATGCATCATCTCCCACATCAGTTGTGAAACCTGGGCTCAGGAAGACAAAGCACATCTAACATGCTCAGCAACTGGGTTGCCTTGTTTGCTTGTCCTCAGCCAGGCCCTGCTGGAGCTCAGCAGCCAAGCACACAGGTTGCTTATCAGAGAGCTGTGCTGCCCCAGCAAGGGATCTTCTTCCCAGGAGCCTCTCTCCTCACCTTCTCCTTTGAAATGTCAACACCACCCTGTGGAGTTTGGAGCAGGGAGGGGAGGGAGCTGTGTCTGGCAGACCTGGTGTCAAAAGTTCACCATGAATCTTGTCGAGGGAAGGTGAGAAAATGCTTGTCACTGGGGGGGATGTGAGCAGCTAGGGATGGTTCTTGCTTTCTCTTCCCTCTCCCTTCTTCAGCTCCTTCTCAGGAAGGTGCCATAGGATGTCAGGGCTTGGAAGGGACCCAAGGAGATCATCCAGTCCAACCCCTCTGCTAGGGCAGGACAATACTAACACAGATCACAGAGGAACACATCCAGACAGGCCTGGAAAGGCTCTAGAGAAGGAGACTCCACAACCTCTCTGGGCAGCCTGTGCCAGGGCTCTGGGACCCTTCCAGCCAAGAAGTTGCCCCTTGTGTTGAGGCAGAACCTCTTTTGCTGCCACTTGCACCAGCTCCCAAACTGAAACTCCTTCCCACCACTTCCCCAGGGAGTGCTCACTGCTGCTGGCAGCATCTCACCCCTCAAGCTAGAGATGCAGTTCCCTGCTGTAAGCATCTGAGGCAGTCCTGCTCTCTGCCCACTCCCTCTGACTACCCCTTAAGGCACCACTGTGCTGAGCAGCTCAGGCTGGAGTTTCAGCACAGCCCTCAGAGAACAGACACCTTTGGGTTTTGCTCTTTTGTTGTTTGCTTGCCCTTCTCTGCTCACTCAGCCTGCCAGAGCTGCCTTGCATGGGGGTGTTTGCCTTGCATGGGGGTGTTTGCCTTGCATGGGGGTGTTTGCCTTGCATGGGGGTGTTTGCCTTGCATGGAGGGGTTTGCCTTGCATGGAGGGGTTTGCCTTGCATGGGGGTGTTTGCCTTGCATGGGGGTGTTTGCCTTGCATGGGGGTGTTTGCCTTGCATGGGGGTGTTTGCCTTGCATGGAGGTGTTTGCCTTGCATGGAGGTGTTTGCCTTGCATGGAGGTGTTTGCCTTGCTCAAGTGGCTCTGCATGGCTGGAGCTTTGCTGTAGCCCACTGAATCCAAGCACGTCCAAGGGGGCTCTCTACCAGCACAGAGCTCTGTGCATTGCTCAAACAGCTGTGTCACTGTGAGAGAGGCAGAGAAGTGCTGCTGGTTCCTGCAGGCTGTGATTTCAGGTGGGGATGGGAAGCCCCTTGGAAGCACTAAACAGTAGCTGCAGCTTGGGTTTAGTGCAGCTTTGCTCCCTGTGAGGTTGGAAAATGACAGCTAAACTTCTGATCTTGGCAAGAGCAGCCTTAATCCCTGGGAGATTTACTTAGCTGCAAATAAATGTTTCAAAGCAAGCTGCCTCCTTGCCACCTGTTTGTTGGATTGCAGCAATTTCTCTGACTGGATTTTGGGCTTAAGTTTTGTGTGTGGTGGTTTGGTAGTTGGGGTTGTTTTTTTATCTTCAATATGGGAAATGATCTGTCAGAGAGGAGGAAAAGAAAAAGCAAGGCAACCACTCTTGTCTCAGCTGCTTGAAGTTTGAGGTGGCTCTACCTGGCCAGCAGTGGAAGGTGCCATGGAGGTTGGTGCTTTGGGTGAGCCTTGCACAGATCTCTGCCAGAAGCAAGTGAATTGGCTTGCTAGGAAGGGGATTTAGGATGGCAAAGGGGATTTAGGATGGCAAAGACTCACCTGCCAGGGGCAGAGCCAGCTCAAAGTGCTTTTGTCCTTGTTGTTTTGAGCATGGCAGATTTGTTGTCACTGCTAAGCCTTGGCTGCTGGTTCAGGAGCCCCCAAGCCAGATTGCTGCTCACTGAAGGCTCAGCTGCTTCCCTTCCATCCTCACAGACTCTCTTAGATTGGAAAAGACCTTCAAGCTCCTCGAGTCCAATTGTTAGTCTCACACTGACAAGTCCTTGACTAACCCAACTCCCTCAGCACAAGGTTGAATTGCTGTGGTTGGAAAGGACCACCAGGATCATCCAGTCCAGCCTTCATGCCAGCATCCTTCATCACCAGACCATAGCCTCAAGCACCACATCCACTTTCATTTTAAACACCTCCAGGGATGGTGACTCCATCACAGGATCAGAGGATATTAGGGGTTGGAAGGGACCCAAAGAGATCATCCAGTCCAACTCCTCTGTCAGAGCAGGACAATCCTATCTAACACAGATCACACAGGAACACATCCAGGCAGGCCTGGAAAGGCTCCACAGAAGGAGACTCCACAACCTCTCAGGGCAGCCTGTGCCAGGGCTCTGGGATCTTTCCAGTCAAGAAGTTCCCCCTTGTGTTGAGCTGGAACCTCCTGTGCTGCAGCTTCCATCCATTGCTGCTTGTCCTATCCCAGGGAGCAGTGAGCAGAGCCTGTCCCCCCCTCCTGGCAGCCTTCAGATACTTACAAACATTGAGCAAATCCTCTCTCAGTCTTCTCCAGCCTAAGCAGCCCCAGGTCCCTCAGCCTCTCCCCATCAGCCATGCCCTTCAGTCCCCTCATCATCCTTGTGCTCCTCTGCTGGACTCTCTCCAGCAGATCTCTGTCCCTCTTCAACTGGGGAGCCCAAAACTGAAGGCAGGACTCAAGATGAGGTCTGACCAGGGCAGAGTAGAGGGGGAGGAGAACCTCCCTTGCTCTGCCTAATACACCCCAGGATCCCATTGGCCTTGGCCACAAGGGCACATTGCTGTGCCTTGGGGAACTTGTTAGCCACCAGGACCCTCAGGTCCCTCTCCACAGGGCTGCTCTCCAGCAGATCACCTCCCAGCCTGTGCTGGTGGAGTTTATTATTCCTCCCCAGATGCAGGACTCTGCAGCACCTCCCTGGGCAGCCTCTTCCAGTGCCTGACCACCTGCTCAGGAAAGAACTTCCTTCCAACATCCAACCTAAACCTCCCCTGGTGCAACTTGAGGCCATTTCCTCTTGTCCTATCATTAGTAACTCAGGAAAAGAGATCATTTCCAGCCTCACTACAACCTCCTTTTAGGTAGAGGGCAATAAGGTCCCTTCTCAGCCTCCTCTATTGGTTGTGATGTCCTTTCACTGCTCAGAAATGAGAAGCATCTTTCAAACTCAGCTAGCACCTGCCAGGAGAGGAGGCACAGACACAGCTGAGCCTTGTTTTTTCTGGTTTAAGCTGGTCCCTGGTTTTCTGTTTTAGGCTGGTCCCTTCATCAGGAGGTGACTCAGACAAGCCTGTTCTATCAAGGAGCACATCCCAGTTCCCCACCAAGCTTTCTGCCCTCCTCTACTGCTGGCAGAAATGGGTCAGGGTGAGAAATTTTGGTGGTGGTTTGTAAGGAGGCTGCATCCTGGCTTGGTGTAAGAACAGTTCCCTTCTGGAGACCTTCATCTCCTGCTGCCTCTTAACTGCACCTGGGGTACTGTGTGGCCAGCTCCTGGAATGAGCTGTGGGTTTGGGCTGGGGCAGCTGGAGGCTCACACAGCCCAGTCTTTGCTCCAGCAGGTTTGCAATGCCAAACCAGAGGCTCCTGGGGGATTCTCAGCCCCAGTAATTGGAAGCACACTCCCTCCTAGGCTCAGTGGTCACAGCTTCTTAACTGCTGTAATGAGATTTCCTGGTGTCCTAGTCCAGCTTGAGCAGTGACAGCTCAAGGCAAGCAGGATGTGAGGGCACAGGAGGGCACAGCCTGCTTTTCCTGCCCATCTCATGGCAAAGAGCCTGATCCTGTGCCAACCATCAGGGCCACAAAGCAGCCATTGGACTCCTGCAGGCATTTGGCCTTAGTTGTGAAAGCCAAGATCAGGACTGCCTCTGGTACAACAGCTCCCAGATGGTGCCAAAATTATCTCCAAGCCTTTGATGGTGGAGAAGCTGCAGGCTTGGGAAGTGCAGTGTGCAGATCTGGCTGTCACTGCTGCAGTCCTCTGTTATTAGACCCCCTGAGATGCTTCGTGGAGAGCACTCAGATGTGCCAGTGACACTGCACTAAAGCAGCAGGGGACTGGCACTGCCTCACCACCTACTCGAGTCAAAGCCTGCTAACTGCTCATTAAGCTGCTCCTCCAGCCAACTGCCAGCAAGATGTGATCCCATCCCTGGCTGCTAGGTCAGTGCAACAGAAAGCAGACCTGTCAGGAGCTGTCACCCAACAAAGGCAAGCAGAAGGAACACATATTTAAAGCACCCCCAGCAGCACAGCTGTGTGCTGGGTCCAGCACAGCCATGCTTGCTGCACTGACAGCACAGCTGCCATGGCAGCTTCTGTGCCCACTGCCTGGGCAGCAGGATGTGCTGCTGAGGATCCCCTTGGGCTTGTCAAAGGCAATCAGGCTGGGTTTTCCCAGCTGCCTGTCTCTCCTTGCAGGAATGCTGGTGAAATACACATGCTGGCAGCCACAGCTTCTGCTGCTGCTCGTGGGGGTCACTGAGGATGCCCTTATCCTGCTCAGCTGTTCCGTGGGGGTTGTTGTGTGGCTGTGTTGTTGCACAGCATCTCTGAACAGAGGTTCTGAGCTGTGAGACAAGTGGCAGGCAGGAGCAGAGCATGAAGTCAGGCTGAAAGAGTTGGGGCTGTTCAGCCTGGGGAAGAGAAGGCTTCAGGGAGGCCTTGGAGCTGCATTGCAATACCTGAAAGGGACCTACAGGCAGGCTGGGGAGGGACTGTGCAGAAGGGCTTGGAGTGTCAGGATGAGAGGCAATGGTTTGGAGCTGGAGCAGGGCAGAGTTAGGTTGGACATCAGGAGGAAGCTGTGCCCAGGGATGGTGCTGAGACACTGGCACAGGCTGCCCAGGGCTGTGCTTGAGGCCCCATCCCTGCAGCCAGCCAAGCTCAGCCTTGCTGTGTCCCTGTGCAGCCTGCTCCAGCTGGAGCTGTCCCTGTTGAGTGCAGGGGGGGATGGACAAGCTGACTTTGAAGGTTCCTCCCAACCTGATGCTATCAAAATATTTGCAAGTTCCTTTAGTGCCTTCTCCCCAGGATGTTTTCTGCTTGAGTTGTGGGTTTGATAAGAAAGAAAACTCTGTTTGCTGTGCAGCTGAAGGCAGACCCACGAGGAGACTTTTCCTTCTGGAATGACTCTGAGGGAGATTTTATTGCTGATTTCCCCCCTCCCTCATTCTGACTACTGCTGACCTTGTAAGGTCAGGAGATTTGTGCTGGCAGCCCTTCACAGGCAGTGTGCCTGCACAGATGTGTGCAGCAGCAGCAGTAGCAGCCATGTGCCTCCTTTCCAGGCTGTGGTACCCATCTGGACACAAACTGTATCAAGAACAAGGGCCCAGAACTTCAGCCCTGAAGTGGCCCCATCGTGCCAAGAGCATGTGAGGCAGAGCAGCTGGCTGTCCCTCTCAGGCTTTCAGAAGAAAGCCTTCCTCTCCTCTTCTTTGTGTGTTAATTCAGAGAGCAGAAGGCAGATGGAAGGAGTCAATGCAGCAAACAAAGAGTGCAGGGAAACTGGAGCATGACGCTGGCTCAGGGTGGAAGGCTGGAGGGCAACAGAGGTGAGCCCTTGGATGGGCAGGGAAGTAATCTCTCTAAATGCTAGGCTGGCCATGGTTCTTGAGTGAGATCAGGTTAGACAGCCCCTGGGATAACAACAGCAGAAGTGGACACAAATCCCTCCCACGGTGGCCTCTAGACTAAGATCACAAGTGACTGAGCTGGGCTGTGCCTCTGCAGCGAGCCTCCAAATTGGTTATGGCAGTTGTGAGCTGTGGCTGTAAGCTCTTTGCTGCAAGAGTGGTCAGGGACTGGCACAGGCTGCCCAGGGAGGTGGTGGAGTCCCCATCCCTGCAAAGGTGCTCGAGAAACCTGTGGCTGTGGCACTTGGCTGTCGTGGTGGGGTTGGATGTGGCACTTGGTGCCATGGTCTGGCCTTGAGCTCTGTGGTAAAGGGTTGGACTTGATGATCTGTGAGGTCTCTTCCAACCTTGGTGATGCTGTGATGCTGTGGTTGGCCTGGATGGTCTTGGAGAGCTTTTCCAGCCCAAACAGCTCTGTGATTGTGTGGTGCAGAGGTGTGGGAGGGCTGGAACTTGTGTGGCTGTCAGAGCAAGCAGAAGCGTGGGCAGAGGCACAAACTTGGCCCCTGGCACAGTGAGATCCTCACTGTGCTCCTGGGTGTCAGTCACTGTTGCCAGCTGCCTCCTCGGGCAGAGTGGAGGTTTCCTTTGCCAGCAGTGGAAGTGCTCAAAGCTCTGCAGCCTGGAAGGCATTAAGGAGAACTTTACATGGTTTGAAGGGAAGTGCTCTAGAGGAGTTGGTAACCTCAGCATCAAAAGCTACCCAGCACTGTCTCCCTGGCTCTGCCCCTCCATGGTCTCTGGAGGCAGCAGGCTGCAGATGCTGGGCGAGCTCCTGAGCCCTGCAGGGAGTGCAGCAAGAACTGACTCCTAAGTAAGTTGCTTTCAGATGTAAATGTGGTTCTTCAGTCGGCACCTGGCTCTGTTGCAGCCTGCCCTTCAAGCAGGGTCTCCAACCTGCCTTTACAGCAGTGTGGTCATCCCCATGAAACCCCCCTGAGGCTGTGCCAGCTTCTCCCACTCGCCCTCTGCTTAGGCAGAGGCACCAGGCAGTGCTGCTGCTGGGCTCTGGAGCACGTAGCTCATTCTGTCACACTGCTCATAGGCATGACAAAATCAATAGGTAGATGTTCCCTGCTGTGTGTTTATGCTGGGACTGGAGATAAATCTAACTCATTTGGGTGAATACACAAGGGAAGGGAGTTTAGGAAGGTAAAATGCCTTGGTGATGTTCAGCTTAGCTTGTTGCTATGCAACAACATCCTGCTGTAACCATAGCAACTTCCAGAGAAGCACTTGGTGCAGACCTCTTCTTCTGGTAGGGGCTGGGGAGAGAATGCAAGAGAAATGCTGGGGGGATGCCACAGAATTGTTGGGTGCTTCTCCATGCTAAGCCAAAGATGGGACTCAGCAGTGCAAGGCTGATCCAGGATCCTGTGGGTTCACTCCTGCAGCTCCTGTTCTTAGGTCTGGTGGTTTTCTGCAGCCATCACTTGACAAAAGGGCTGAGGTTTGACTGCTTTTCAGGCTGGAGGCCTTTGCATTAAAGGGCTCTTGGATAGAACACCAATGTCCTGTTCTGGGCCCCTCAAACCAAGAGAGATGTTGAGGTGCTGGAAGGTGTTTGGAGAAGGGCAGCAAGGCTGGGGAGGGGCCTGGAGCACAGCCCTGTGAGGAGAGGCTGAGGGAGCTGGGGGTGTGCAGCCTGCAGCAGAGGAGGCTCAGGGCAGAGCTCATTGCTGCCTGCAGCTGCCTGCAGGGAGGCTGTAGCCAGGTGGGGTTGGGCTCTGCTGCCAGGCAGCCAGGGACAGAAGAAGGGGACACAGCCTCAAGCTGTGCCAGGGCAGGTCTAGGCTGGCTGTTGTTAGGAAGTTGCTGTCAGAGAGAGTGATTGGCATTGGAATGGGCTGCCCAGGGAGGTGGTGGAGTGGCTGTGGCTGGAGGTGTTGCAGCCAAGGCTGGCTGGGGCACTTAGTGCCATGGTGTGGTTGGTTGGTTGGGCAGGGCTGGGTGCTGGATTGGGCTGGCTGAGCTTGGAGCTCTCTTCCAGCCTGGCTGATTCTATGAAAGCAGCTGGGAACCCAACCAGGCAGTAGCTGCATGGAGCTGTGTTGTCCTGTAAGCAAAAGCAGTGTTGCTGTTCCTGGTCAGGAAAGGGAAGCAGATCCTTGCCTGGGCTGTAGCTGTTCCTGCAGGGCAGAGGCAATTCAAATAGTCCCAAGTACCCCAGAGTCTTCCTCCTAGCATCATCTCATCACTTGTCCTGCCAAAAGGGCTCCAAGGAAAACAGTGGAAAAGCAGAGATGGGAATGAGGCCAGAATGAGATCTTCCTGGCCCAGCACAAAGCTGTGGGTGACTGCCCCAGCAGGTCTCCAGCCTGCACACTTGGCTGGGGTTGCTAAGTCAGCTCTTCAAGAAGTAGCCCCCTTCCATGCTTGGAATGGAGGAATCTCTTTGCACCTCTTTGCAATGTGGTACTGCCAGAAGCCAGCTCCAGGCAGGTTGTCTTTCAGAGGATGTCATAATTATCCTTCCTCACTGCACCAGCAAGGGGAGAGCTCTGGCTCCAGAGGTCTGATGCCTTCACTGGGAGGAACACACAATCCACAGCACAACGTAGCAGAAGGTGCCAGCTGGAGCTGCTGCTGCTGCAGGAGAGATAATTAAAGAGATTTTTAAGAGGAAAAAGCAGCTTTCAGGGAGGATGAACATGCACAGGAGTAGGAGGCTTGGAGTAGACTATGATAAATGTTTGGGATTAAGCATTAAAGCCAGAAGGGAAGAGTAATCTGGGTCCTTCCCCAGGAGAAGTGGCTGACTGCCTGGCCAGGGGGCTGGCTGGGGGGTGGGGGTGAAGTGAGCATGTTCCTGGGAGCAGTGCAGATGATAGCAGGCTGAAATCAGGCTGGCAATCTCCAGCCATAGCCTCTAAAGGGATCCCAAAACCTGTTCAAGGAGAGAAGTGCCCAGCAGAGGCAACTGAACTGGCCAGAGGTGCTGCCTGCCTTTGCAGGACCTCATGGACTTTGTTTTGCTTTGGTTTAAGTCGCTCTGGGAAGTTAGCTCTGAGGCTGAGAGCATCAATTGCTCTCCAGGGAAATGGAAAAGCCTGAGGCCATTTCCCAGGCGTGGGAGCTGACCAGCAGGCAGTGAGCAACAGCCTGGGCTGCTGCCTGGCAGCAGGTCGCTTGCATCTGCCCAGAGGCAGTGCAGTCCCTGTGCTGCTTCACCTCTTACTGGGGAGCTTGAAGCTGATGGGGTTAGAAATATAGAATCAGCCAGGCTGGAATCACAGAATCAGGCAGGTTGGCAGAGAGCTCCAAGCTCAGCCAGCCCAACCTAGCACCCAGCCCTGCCCAACCAACCACACCATGGCACTAAGTGCCCCAGCCAGGCTTGGCTGCAACACCTCCAGCCACAGCCACTCCACCACCTCCCTGGGCAGCCCATTCCAATGCCAATCACTCTCTCTGACAACAACTTCCTCATAATATCCAGCCTGAACCTGCCCTGGCACAGCTTGAGGCTGTGTCCCCTTGCTCTGTTTTTGGTTGCCTGGCAGCAGAGCCCAACCCCACCTGGCTACAGCCTCTCTTCAGGTAACTGTAGACAGGAGTGATGCTTGAGCAAGACCACAGCTGGCAGAAGCCCTTCCCAGGCTCAGCCTCATGGACAGCTCAGAAACATCCTAATGAAACGAACCACAGGTGCAGAGGTTGCTAAGCAACAGCATCCTCAGGCAGCAGCCACCCCACCCTCACCTGCTGGAGCTGCTGCCTGCCCTCAATCCCTCCCTAGGCAAAGTGCCCTCAGCCCTGGCTTGGCTGGCACAGGGACGTTTGGAGCAGGAGCTGCTTGCTCACAGCTCCTGGCTGCTGGTGGGGGGGGGATAAATAGCTCTCAGGTATCTGATTTGCTTTAAGTGCAGTTGTGATGACAACAAATTAAGCTGCTTTTGTGACGCTTGGCAGATGTGGCTTTTTAAGTTGTTTGGGGTTGGTTTTGTTGTCGTCTGGTTGGGTTTGTTTTGGTGGTGGCTTTTTTGTTTGACTCGAAGAGAAAGATGGCAAACTATAAGGCTGGGGGAGGGAGGGAGGGAGGGAGAAAACCCCAACCCTGCCATCAGCTCCAGAATGCAAGCAAGCCCTTGACAAAGTCCTTTTTCTCCCCAGAAGGAAATTAGATACCTGTCAAACTGCATTTCCCCCTCAAAAGAGCTGCTCACACATTTCCATTTGCCTGCATAAATAGAGCCTCATCTGCTCCTCCTCTGTCTGTCATTTTGCTCCTCACAATTCAGCACTGGCTGTGGGAGGGGAAATATTTCAAGGCACTTCCAAAGCAAAAGGCAGCCCTGGGTTGGTATCGTTTCCTCTTGGCTTTCTTAGCACCATTCACTGTGCTACAAAGGAGTAGGGAAACATCCATTTAAAATCAATCAGATAATATTGTGTTCCAAAACATTAATTTCTAGCTGCAAGAGGGGAAAAAAAAACCCCAACCCTGTTTGGTTTCAAGCAAACTCTGTCTGATGAAAAACTCTTCTGATTTTGCTTTCCCAGCCAGGGCAGGGATGGTTTGGTGGTTTTTTTTGGGTGGCTGGGGAGACCAAGGGGGGAGGTTTATTCATAGCATCGCAGAATGGTTTAGGTTGGAAGGGACCTACCTTTAAAGCTCATCTGTATTCAACCCCCCTGCCGTGGCTAGGGACACCTCCCACTAGCTCAGGTTGCTCAGGGCTTCATCCGACCTGGCCTTGAATACCTCCAGGGAGGGAGCATCCTGGCTGAGGGAGCTGGGGGGGTGCAGCCTGCAGAAGAGGAGGCTCAGGGCAGAGCTCATTGCTGCCTGCAGCTCCCTGAAGGGAGGTTGTAGCCAGGTGGGATTGGGCTCTGCTGCCAGGCAGCCAGGGACAGAAGAAGGGGACATAGCCTCAAGCTGTGCCAGGGGAGGTTGAGGCTGGATGTTGTTAGGAAGTTGTTGTCAGAGAGAGTGATTGGCATTGGAATGGGCTGCCCAGGGAGGTGGTGGAGTGGCTGTGGCTGGAGGTGTTGCAGCCAAGCCTGGCTGGGGCACTTAGTGCCATGGTCTGGTTGGTTGGGCAGGGCTGGGTGCTAGGTTGGGCTGGCTGAGCTTGGAGCTCTCTTCCAACCTTGATTCCATGATCCACACTGGCAGCCTGTGCCAGTGTCTCCCCTCTCTCAGTGCACAGAGGTTCTTAGCTACAGTCCCTGAGCAAAGAGCTGTTAAAGCATTTGAAGATCCTTTTCCAAAGGCTGAGTGCTCCCAGGTCTCTTCCACTTGATTTGTTTGGAAGGCTGAGCACCTTTTGGTGAAAGAGAAGCTGAGAGTGCTGCAGACAGCAGGCAGAGAGCTGGAGAATTAATTGGCCCCATGGAGGCAGGCAGCCTCTGCTGCTGCACAGCTCAACAGAGGCGTGCAAGGGCTGCTCAGGTCTGAGCTTGGCAGCCTTGGCTGTGGCCAGCCTGAGCTGATGCACAATTGCTCAGCAGCAAGAGGCATTGCTGGCTTGTTAATTAATTTTCACTCCAACCCCACGGGTCTCTTCTTTTCTCTGTGCCTCCTCCTAGCTGGGGAGGGGTCGTCAGGTGCTGGAACAGCTGCAGGCAGCATTTCTGCCTTCAAAGGTGTTGAGGGAAGGAGGCCATCAGAGTTTCAAATGAGTAACATCCATTCACTCTCACTGAAGCTCACACCAGGAGGAATTACTCCCTGGGAAATGTGGCTTCTCCTGGCATCTGTCAAAGCTTTCCAATGCTACCTCTTCATTAATTGTAGGGACTGTCACTTGGCAGCCCTGCTAATGCTTGCATCCACCCACAGTGCTACCTAAAAATAATAAACAGGGAAATTCAGTCTTCTTTAACCACCCCCCTCCTCAATCTTTTTATAGCTGAACCTGCTGCTTTGGCTCTGCTTGGAGATTACCTCCTGTTTTTCACTGCTGCAGGCACTTTGAAGCCTCAGCCCTATCTAGCACTGCTCCTCTCTTGGATTTTTCCCTCTTGTTATCTTTAGGTCCAGCCTAAATCACTTGGCCAGGAACATTTCTCCTGCACTGAGGCTGTGTGCAGCAGGAAATGCTGTAGGAGCTTTCTCCTTGGGTTCCTCACAAGCCTGTGGGCTCTGCCTGCACTGCTGAGCTGAAAGATGATGAGCAGCAGAAGTGTTGTGTTGCTTCAGCCAGGGGAATGCTGTCAAGCAAAAGCTGGGAAGCTTTGGGAGCTGCCCAAGCCATCCTGAACTGACAACACTTCATCAGTGTTAGATGAATTTCCCTTTCTCCCAGTGCCAGGTCAGGCCCAGGGGCTGCTTGCTCCCATGTACATCTCCCCCTCACACCACCTTCCTGTTAGCTCAGCTGGGAATTCAGGCAAGAGTTAGTTCCTTGTGTGTTCACAGCTAGCACTGGGTTGGAAGGGACCCTCCAAGATCCCCCTGCAGGCAGCAGGGACCCCTCCAGCTGGAGCAGGCTGTACAGGCACACAGCAAGGCTGAGCTTGGATGTCTCCAGGGACTTCATCCCTGGGCAGCCTGTGCCAGTGTCTCCCCACCCTCACTGTGCACAGCTTCCTCCTGCTGGCCAACCCAAAGCTCCTCTGCTCCAGTTCCAAACCGTTGCCTTTCATCCTATCACTCCAAGCTGCTCTTAAAGATCCCTCCTCAGCCTTCCTGCAGGGCCCCTTCAGATATTGAAATGTGGGTGTGAGATATTGAAATGTAGTTAGCTGTAGCTCTACCTGGAGCTGGTTTTGCCTCTGACCATGTTCTGGTTTTGGTTTCTCTATAGCATTTAGTAAGACTTTGGCATAAAGGAAAAGTAGCCTAGCTTAGGGTGAGCTCCTCACTGATGCCTCTCTTGCATAGGATCATAGGATGCTAGAAGTTGGAAGGGACCCAAAGAGATCCAGTCCAACCCCCCTGCTGGAGCAAGACAATCCTATCTAACACAGATCACACAGGAACACATCCAGACAAGCCTGGAAAGGCTCCACACAAGGACACTCCACAACCTCTCTGGGCAGCCTGTGCCAGGGCTCTGGGACCCTTGCAGGCAAGCAGTTCCCCCTTGTGCTGAGCTGGAACCTGCTGTGCTGCAGCTTCCATCCATTGCTGCTTGTCCTATCCCAGGGAGCAGTGAGCAGAGCCTGTCCTCCCCAGCCCTCAGAGAGTTATAAACATTGATTCAATCCCCTCTCAGTCTTCTCTTCTCCAGTCTAAGCAGCCCCAAGTCCTTCAGCCTCTCCTCATCAGCCATGCCCTCCAGTCCCCTCATCATCCTCACAGCCCTCCGCTGGACCTCTCTAGCAGATCCCTGTCCTTCTTCAACTGGGAAGCCCAAAACTGAACACAGTGTTCAAGATGAGGTCTCAGCAGGGCAGAGTAGAGGGGGAGGAGAACCTCCCTTGCTCTTGCTTTGAAGGCTTACCTGGCTGCCTCCTTCCCAAAGTCCCCCCCCTGTGCTCGTGGCCTCTCTTGTGCCCTCATTTGCTAGGCACAGACTCCCTCGAGGACTATTTCTCTGTCTGCTTCTCCATCTCCACTCCCTCTCAGGATGTTCCATTCCTGAATTTGCATTTAAATGAAGTGGAAAGGGCCAAGTGGGAATTCAACCTCTGCCCAGCAGAGCATCAGCCCATGCCTTGGTGTGTTGCATTCTGTCTCCTAAGGTCTCAAGGCAGGGGCAGCCTGGATGCTGCTGTGGTGCAAGGAGCAGAGGCTGCAGAGCTGTGCCTGCTCTGCTCCCTGGGGAGCTGCACATTGCAGCAGCCTTTCAGCTCCCTGTGCAGTTTGCCAGGGTGAGTTTGGGTTATTTTGGGCCACAAGCACTTCACAGCTCAAATCAGCAAGGCAGACCCAGCGTGGGGGCAAGGCAAGGAACAGATAATGCAAAGGGTTTGTGCCAGCATTGTAGGAGTGAGTGAGCCCTGAGCAGCTCCAGCAGCGTGCTGAGGCTGCCCATGCAGAGAGACACATGCAGCTTGCTGCCATGCAGAGAGACACACAGTATCACAGTATCACCAAGGTTGGAAGAGACCTCACAGCTCATCAAGTCCAACCCTTTAGCACAGAGCTCAAGGCCAGACCATGGCACCAAGTGCCACGTCCAATCCTGCCTTGAACAGCTCCAGGGACGGCGACTCCACCACCTCCCCGGGCAGCCCATTCCAGTGTCCAATGACTCTCTCAGTGAAGAACTTTCTCCTCACCTCCAGCCTAAATCTCCCCTGGTGCAGCCTGAGGCTGTGTCCTCTTGTTCTGGTGCTGGCCACCTGAGAGAAGAGAGCAACCTCCTCCTGGCCACAACCACCCCTCAGGTAGTTGCAGACAGCAATGAGGTCTGCCCTGAGCCTCCTCTTCTCCAGGCTAACCAATCCCAGCTCCCTCAGCCTCTCCTCGTAGGGCTGTGCTCAAGGCCTCTCCCCAGCCTCGTTGCCCTTCTCTGGACACACTCAAGCATCTCAATGTCCCTCCTAAACTGGGGGGCCCAGAACTGAACACAGCACTCAAGGTGAGGTCTAACCAGTGCAGAGTACAGGGGCAGAATGACCTCCCTGCTCCTGCTGGCCACACCATTCCTGATGCAGGCCAGGATGCCACTGGCTCTCTTGGCCACCTGGGCACACTGCTGGCTCATGTTCAGGCAGGTATCAATCAGCACCCCCAGATCCCTCTCTGTCTGGCTGCTCTCAGCCACTCTGACCCCAGCCTGTATCTCTGCATGGGGTTGTTGTGGCCAAAGTGCAGCACCCTGCACTTGGAGCTATTGAACCCCATCCCATTGGACTCTGCCCATCTGTGCAGGTGGTCAAGGTCCTGCTGCAGAGCCCTTCTGCCCTCCAACCCAGCCACATCTGCCCCCAGCTTAGTGTCATCTGCAAGCTTGCTGATGACTGACTCCATGCCCTCATCCAGATCCACAGTGAAGGTGCAAGGTGGTTAACACAGTGTTAGCCAGGCCAGAGTCCAACTGAGAGCCTGGCCTTGCTCTGCAGAGGAGCACTGCAGTGGAAGCATCATTAAATGCACTATTCAGAGCCCAAATCTCCTTTATCAGAAATTTATAACCCAGTTAAAATGGATCCATTTGGGGCCCAGTGAGAGCTCTGGCTGAGAGAGGAGATCATTCCCCAGGTTTATTTACACAGTTTGATAGCTTTTATGTCAGGTTAGTAAAAAAAAAAGAGTCTGTGCCAGTAAAATACTTTCCCCCTGCTTGTAAAACTCGAGTCTTTTATCTGTGCTGCTCTCCTGGGCTGTGCATGGGAGCTGGAGGAGGCAGGTGTTGAGAGAGGAGGTGCACCTGGCCCACTGATGCCTGTGGCTCAGCTTCTCTCTGTTGCATCCCTTGGAATCTGCCTTGCTGACATCCAATCCTTGCTGTACTCCCTGAGGGCTGCTGATGTGGGTGTTTAAAAAGCACCCAAATACTTGGATGGGAAAGAAAACCCATGAAAGGTCTAACAAAGTTCTGACACCTCAAAAAATGCCTTCAGCTGCCCAGCACAAAAGTATCACCTTCTCCCAGGCAACCAGCAATAGAACAAGGGGACACAGTCTCAAGTTGTGCCAGGGTAGGTCTAGGCTGGATGTTAGGAAGAAGTTCTTCACAGAGAGAGTGATTGGCATTGGAATGGGCTGCCCAGGGAGGTGGTGGAGGCACCGTCCCTGGGGGTCTTCAAGCAAAGCCTGGCTGAGGCACTTAGTGCCATGGTCTGGTTGATTGGTTAGGGCTGGGTGCTAGGTTGGACTGGATGATTCTGGAGGTCTCTTCCAACCTGGTTGATTCTATGATTCTATAAGGCAGGAAGGAGGTATCACAGTGTCACAGTATCACCAAGGTTGGGAGACCTCACAGATCATCAAGTCCAACCCTTTAGCACAGAGCTCAAGGCCAGACCATGGCACCAAGTGCCACGTCCAGTCCTGCCTTGAACAGCTCCAGGGACGGCGACTCCACCACCTCCCCGGGCAGCCCATTCCAGTGTCCAATGACTCTCTCAGTGAAGAACTTTCTCCTCACCTCCAGCCTAAATCTCCCCTGGCACAGCCTGAGGCTGTGTCCTCTTGTTCTGGTGCTGGCCACCTGAGAGAAGAGAGCAACCTCCTCCTGGCCACAACCTCCCCTCAGGTAGTTGTAGACAGCAATAAGGTCTGCCCTGAGCCTCCTCTTCTCCAGGCTAACCAATCCCAGCTCCCTCAGCCTCTCCTCGTAGGGCTGTGCTCAAGGCCTCTCCCCAGCCTCGTCGCCCTTCTCTGGACACGCTCAAGCATCTCAATGTCCCTCCTAAACTGGGGGGCCCAGAACTGAACACAGCACTCAAGGTGTGGTCTAACCAGTGCAGAGTCCAGGGGCAGAATGACCTCCCTGCTCCTGCTGGCCACACCATTGCTGATGCAGGCCAGGATGCCACTGGCTCTCTTGGCCACCTGGGCACACTGCTGGCTCATGTTCAGGCAGGTATCAATCAGCACCCCCAGATCCCTCTCTGTCTGGCTGCTCTCAGCCACTCTGACCCCAGCCTGTATCTCTGCATGGGGTTGCTGTGGCCAAAGTGCAGCACCCTGCACTTGGAGCTATTGAATCCATCCCATTGGACTCTGCCCATCTGTGAGATGCTGACCCCCATTCTGTGTTCTCCTTAGCCTGAGACCCTTTCTGCAGAGCTCCATTGGCCTGTTGGTATGTTGATGTGGTCCAGTTTAGATCCTTCCCCACTCGACTGCACAGCTTGATGAAGCTCTGCAAGGCTTTGATAGCAGCTCAGAGGTGACAAGAAGCAGCAGTGGTTGCTTCCTGCTCGTTAACAGAAAGGTAGAGAACAAAGTGGGGGAGAAAGACTCTGGAATTCCATCCCCCACAAGGCAGATTTAGCCTTGGCTCCTTCTGCTAAGTTCTCCCCAGGCTGAGTTTACTGCTTGTGTAATGAGCACAGCTTTATCAGGGCAGTGATTGGGGGGCAATAACAGCTTTAATCACAGCAATTCTATTGCAGTGCTGTTTCTGCTGCAAAAATATTGTTGTGGTGGGGAAATTTCCTGTGGCTGGGGGAGCATTGACTGAAAGTGGAGGAGCAGGACAAGACAACAGAGCTTGGCTGATGCTCAGTTTTGTGAGTGGTCAAGGGAGCAGAGATGCTCACCCAGCAGGTGCTGCTGTGGTGGTCAGGAACTGGGCCCTGCCTCTGCTCTTAGGCTGTGCTGAGAATTTAGGTCTTCAGACAGTGTAAGGAAAAGGTTTCCCCTGAGTTAGAAGCACAGAGTCACAGATTGCATCAGGGACTCTCCAAGGGCATCTTGTCCAACCTCAACAGGGGCAGCTCCAGGTGGAGCAGACTGCAGAGGGACAGAGCTGGGCTGGCTGCAGGGATGGGGCTTCTCCTGGACCTTATGGAGGGTGTGTGTGTGTCTCTCCAGGACCCTATGGAGGAGGGGGGCTTTTCCTGGACCCTATGGAGGAGGGGGCCTCTCCTGAGCCATATGCAGGGGTGTATGTGTCTCTTCTGGACCCTGTGGAGGAGAGGGAGGTTTACCTGGACCCTATGGAGGAGGGAGGGGCTCTCCTGGACCCTATGGAAGAGGGATGCTTCTCCTGGACCCTCTGCATGGGGGGTGTGTGTCTATCTCCTGGACCTTATGGAGGGGGGGGTGCGTGTGTGTCCTGGGCCCTATGGAGGGGAGGGGGATGCTTCTCCTGGGCCCTATGGAGGGGAGGGGGATGCTTCTCCTAGGTCCTATGGATGGGGGAAGGTCTCCTGGGTCCTATGGAGGACATTGTCCTTGCAGAGAAAGGCAACCTGAGAGCAAAGCTAAACCCATCCTGTGGAACCAGCAAGAGCAAACCTCCCCTGGCTGCTCCTTGTCTGCTTGCTGCCTTCCATACATTGCTTTGATGCCACTAGAGAGAAATCCTTTTGCCCCTGGCAGAACCTGATGTGATCAGAGGCAAAGCTGAGCTCTCCAAGGCGTTGGCTGCCTGGGCAGTGCTCAGCAGGGCAGAGCCTAGGGTTAGGTGCTGATGATGCCTAAGTTGTGCCAGGGTAGGTATAGGCTGGATATTGGGAAGAAGTTCTTCACAGAGAGAGTGATTGGCATTGGAATGGGCTGCCCAGGGAGGTGGTGGAGGCACCGTCCCTGGGGGTCTTCAAGAAAAGACTGGATGAGGCACTCAGTGCCATGGTCTGGTTGACTGGCTAGGGCTGGGTGCTAGGTTGGACTGGATGATCTTGGAGGTCTCTTCCAACCTGGTTGATTCTATGATTCTCCCCTCTTCCTCTATCCCAGGCACACAGTTCTTAGCTGGAAAGCTGAACCTGGATGCTTTAAACCAAAGGAAAAACCCTCACAGAGAGCACAGACATTTTCCAGTGGAAGGGAAAAAGAAGCCAGAACCTTGCTCCAGCCCTGCTTGTTGTCCTGCAGGCTGCTTTGGTGCCACCCAGGCACCCCTCTGAGAGAACCCATCACAACCTGCAATTCCTGCCCGTGGGAAGCAGTTAGCCCCAAAGCAGGAGCCCAGGCAGCTCTGTCGTTTCGGTCAGCCCCTGAACCCTTGCCTTGTGTGCACAGCAGTCTGTGCTCCAGGCGAAGAGCTGGATGCAAATGCCTGCATCGTTTCGCTTTCAGTGCCTCCCTAATTGTGTTTCCAGCCTGCTTCTACAGCTCTTTAAGTGACATTTAAAGAGGACAATGAAAGGTTTGCTCCCTGGCAGTGAGTAAAGCAGCAGGCTGGGCTAGCTGCGTGGTGGTTAACAAAGCACTGAGCCTGGCATCGCTTTTATGGCTCGGACTGACAATGGGAGCTATTTCCAGGGCTTCACATCGAGACCTGTGTAATAACAGCGCCAGGGGAGTGCAAATACTCTGACTGTAAGCTGTGGGAGATGTAGGCTTAGGGTCTGGGGGTGGAACTTTGCTTTGAGGGTGATGGAGCACTGGAGCAGGCTGCCAGAGCCGCGGTGGAGGATCCAGCTCTGGAGTCGTTCAAAACCCACCTGGATACCATCCTGTGCGACCTGCCCTAGGTGATCCTGCTCTGGCAAGGGGGTTGGGTGATCTGCAGAGGTCACCTCCAAGCTCTGCCATGCTGTGTGTGCTACTAGAGGCTGTGAAAGGGCTCTCAAGCTGGAGCGGGATGCTTGAGGAGGTGGTGGTGAGGCTGGGGAGGGGACTGGAGGGAAAGTCTGATGAGGAGAGGCTGAGAGAGCTCAGGATGCTCAGCCTGGAGAAGGGGAGACTTAGAGGGAATGTTATTGCTCTCTATAGCTACTTAAAGGGAAGCTGTAGTCAGATAAGGGTCAGGCTCTGCTCCCAGGCAGTCAGTGACAGGACAAGAGGGCATGGCCTGAAGCTGCACCAGGGCAGGGTTAGGTTGGATATTTGGAAGCACTTCCTCAGGGAAAGGTGATTAGGCACTGGGATGGACTGCCCAGGGAGGTGGTGGAGTCCCCATGCCAGGAGGTCTCCAGCCACAGCCACTCCACCACCTCCCTGGGCAGCCCATTCCAATGCCAATCACTCTCTCTGCCAGCAACTTCCTCCTAACATCCAGCCTCAACCTGCCCTGGCACAGCTTGAGGCTGTGTCCCCTTCTTCTGTCCCTGTGTGCCTGGCAGCAGAACCCAACCCCACCTGGCTACAGCCTCCCTGCAGGCAGCTGCAGGCAGCAATGAGCTCTGCCCTGAGCCTCCTCTGCTGCAGGCTGCACCCCCCCAGCTCCCTCAGCCTCTCCTCCCAGGGCTGTGCTCCAGGCCCCTCCCCAGCCTTGCTGCCCTTCTCCAAACACCTTCCAGCACCTCAACATCTCTCTGCAATGGAGGAGCCCACAGCTGGACACAGCACTCCAGGGGTGGCCTGAGCAGTGCTGAGCACAGGGGCAGAAGAACCTCCCTTGTCCTGCTGCCCACACTGCTCCTGAGCCAGCCCAGGATGCCATTGGCTCTGCTGCCCACCTGGGCACTGCTGCCTCCTCTGCAGCTCCTCTCTCCCAGCACCCACTGGTTGCTGCTGTTGCAGGATCCTTGTGCTCTGGCAGTGAGCAGGTGGATTGCAGTCATGAGTTTAGAAGTCAGGAAAACGAATGTCCCCACAGATAGGCTGTTGGTGCTCCAGGCTGGGTTTGCTCCAGGCTGGATGTGCTCCTCTGTGCTCCTCCAAGTCAAGTATGGCTGCACTTGGCTCAGGCAAGGCTCCCATGGTTCATGGCCTGATGCATCTCTTTGGGAATGAGATCTGGCCTGTGCTTCAGAATAAAAGCTGGAATTACAGCTGGGGTTGGTGAGTCTTCTGCTGGCAGCAGGCAGCTGCCTGGCTGATGGTTGCTGTTATTTGTGGTGCTGGCTGTGTGTGGGATCCGTGGGAGCTGTGCCTGACCAGGTGCAGCTGTTGAGGCAGCATCCAGTGAGCTGTTACCTGTGGGGCTGGGGCAGCCCAAATGCCCTTTGCAGCAGCAGAGGGAAAGCAGTGAACACGGAGCCAGCAGGATGCCTTCAAACTGAGCTCTGCTGCCCTCTGACATCTGCAGCTACCTGTGACGTTGGAGTGGGGGCTGGTCAAGTAGCAGGTGGTAGAATGGGAGGAAATAGACTCAAGTTGTGCCAGGGAAGGGTTAGGTCAAAGATGAGGACGTTTTTCCTCTGCTGCAAGAGCGGTCAGCGATTGGCACAGGCTGCCCAGAGAGCTGACGGAGTCCCCATCCCTGGAAGTGTTCTTGGAACCTTTGCCCATGGCACCTGGGGACATGGTTTGGTGGCCATGGTGGTGCTGGCTTGCTGGTTGGATCTTGGAGAGCTTTCCCATCCTTACTGATCCTACTCTCCTGTGGCCGTGCCACAAAGCCAGCGGCGGGAGGCGGCAGCAGGCGCGGTCCTTGCGCGGGGAAGCAGCTCTGCCAGCGGTGCTGCTTGCAGGTGGAGGCAACAGGACAAGCTTCACTTGCCAGCTTGTTTACATCTAAAACTAGGAGTGAAACGAGAGAATATGATGCTGACAGTTTCCAGACAGTTAAACTGAGATGCAGTCGTTTGCTGGGGTGCTGTGCCAGGTGCGGTGCAGCTACGTTAAGCAAGCAGGGAGGGAGGTTCTTGCCCTGCTCCTGTGTGACCAAAGAGCTGCCTGGCCCTGGGGATTAATGACCTTATGTAGTCTGAAAAGCCAAATTGGGAGGAGAGACAAAAACCTCACTGAATGTTTTCCTCCTCCCCCCCCCCCCCCCCCCCCCTTTCTTTTATTAGGCTCTAAATAATTAACAGGCGAATCCTACTCCGTGGCTTAAAGCTGTTGTGCAGCCCAAGTGGGCCCTGAAGCAAATGAAATCCATGACTTGCCATTCCCAGTTCCCTAGCAACGAGCCCAAGCACGGAAATGTGCTTGGCCTTATCACAACAAGATGTTAAAGCAATTAATATTCATCACCGATGTCTTCCTGGATGGGAAATGAAGCCCTCTGCTCAAAAAAGAGCTGCCTTGGTGGAGGGACAGGCTTGGAGAGAGATGAAATCACCTCAGCCTGAGAGCCAGGGGGCAGCTGGCTGCAGGAGGGACATGTCTGAGCACAGGAGCAGTCAGACACTTGCCTGTGTGCAAGGTGGAGGATGCAGCCTTCCAAAGCAGGGTTTGCTCTGGCACAAGTGGGGAGAGCTGCTGTGGTGCCTGAGAGCCAGGAGGTGCCTGAGAACCAGGGGGCAGCTGGCTGCAGGAGGGACATGTCTGAGCACAAGAGCAGTCAGACACTTGTCTGTGTGCAAGGTGGAGGCTGCAGCCTTCCAAAGCAGGGTTTGCCCTGGCACAAGTGGGGAGAGCTGCTGTGGTGCCTGAGAGCCAGGGGGCAGCTGGCTGCAGGAGGGACATGTCTGAGCACAGGAGCAGTCAGACACTTGTCTGTGTGCAAGGTGGAGGATGCAGCCTCCCAAAGCAGGGTTTGCCCTGGCACAAGTGGGGAGAGCCAGGGGGTGCCTGAGAGCCAGGAGGTGCCTGAGAGCCAGGGGGCAGCTGGCTGCAGGAGGGACATGTCTGAGCACAGGAGCAGTCAGACACTTGTCTGTGTGCAAGGTGGAGGCTGCAGCCTTCCAAAGCAGGGTTTGCTCTGGCACTAGTGGGGAGAGCTGCTGTGGTGCCCGAGGAAAAGGACCCCCTTGAGGGTTCAGTCTTGGTGGTACCCTGAGGTTCTGCCAGGCACAGTTGCTGAGTTAGTCCTGCACTTGAAACCAAGCTCAGAAAAGTGAGTTCTTAAGGTGGGCTAAGATCCCCCAGACCCAGCTGGTGACTGAGTTTTGCCAGGCTGCAGCAGCAAAGGGTCTGCTGAGTACTAATGAGCTGGGAGATGAGGGAGGGGTTACAGTGTCACAGTATCATCAGGGTTGGAAGAGACCTCACAGACCATCAAGTCCAACCCTTTAGCACAGAGCTCAAGGCCAGACCATGGCACCAAGTGCCACGTCCAGTCCTGCCTTGAACAGCTCCAGGGACGGCGACTCCACCACCTCCCCGGGCAGCCCATTCCAGTGTCCAATGACTCTCTCAGGGAAGAACTTTCTCCTCACCTCCAGCCTAAATCTCCCCTGGCACAGCCTGAGGCTGTGTCCTCTTGTTCTGGTGCTGGCCACCTGAGAGAAGAGAGCAACCTCCTCCTGGCCACAACCACCCCTCAGGTAGTTGCAGACAGCTGCCAGGGCAAATGCTCACATGGAGCATGCTGGGGGGAGTCCAGAGGAGGCCACAGGGATGATCCAAGGGTTGGAGCAAGCTCTGCTGTGAGGACAGGCTGAGGGAGCTGGGGGCATGCAGCCTGCAGAAGAGAAGGATCCAGGGGGACCTCAGAGCTGCCTGCCAGTGCCTGAAGGGATCCTCTGGGAAGGCTGCAGAGGAACTTCTCATGAGGCTGCCCAGAGACAGGACAAGAGGGAATTGGTTTGAAGCTGAGGCAGGGTGAGGCTGGAGCTGAGGAAGAAGAAATTCTTCAATGTGAGAGTGGTGAGAGTCTGAAAAGGTCACCCAGGGAGCTTGTGGATGCCTCCTGCCTGGAGGTGTTCAAGGCCAGGCTGAATGAGGCTTTGAGCAACCTGGGCTAGTTGAGAGATGTCCCTGCCCATGGAACTGGATGAATTCTAAGGTCTCTTCCAACCCATTCTATGATCATGTTGAGGATGAGAAATAACTTCAAATCTCCTTTTAATAGAACAAAGGTCTCTGCCTGGTCGTGGCAACAAGAATAATATGCAGGTTAAGGCATTTAATTGACCTCTGGCTCATTAGTTGCTTACAGGAGGAGCAGCAATCTTTAATTAAATGCTGAAATTTGGGAGCCAGTTAATTAACATGTAGCATTTCCCTCTCCAACAAACAATTCTTAAGGCAGGGTAGGCAAGGCAGCATTAATTGTAACAATTAATTAGGAATTAGAACTGATAATGGCTACAGCTGCTGACAATTAAGGGCTAATTATGTCAAGCACTTGAACCATTTGAGAGAGGAACTGGAGGGAGGTGCAGGTAAGAGAGATGTGGAATCATAGCATGGGTTGGAAGGGATCTTCAAGCTCATTCAGCTCCAACCTCTTGCCATGGGCAGGGACACCTCCCACTGGAGCAGGTTGCTCAAAGGGCTCATCCAGCCTGGCCTTGAGCACCTCCAGGGAGGTTGTGGAGCACAGAAGCACAGAATGGGATCTTTGATCCCATTCTGTGCTTCTGTGATTCACAATCTCCCTGGGCAACCTGTGCCAGTGTCTCCTCACCCTCCCTCTCTGTGCTCCACAACCTCCCTGGGCAACCTGTGCCAGTGTCTCCTCACCCTCCCTCTCTGTGCTCCACAACCTGCCTGGGCAAACCTGTGCCAGTGTCTCCTCACCCTCCCTCTCTGTGCTCCACAACCTCCCTGGCCAACCTGTGCCAGTGTCTCCTCACCCTCCCTCTCTGTGCTCCACAACCTGCCTGGGCAACCTGTGCCAGTGTCTCCTCACCCTCCCTCTCTCTGCTCCACAACCTCCCTGGCCAACCTGTGCCAGTGTCTCCTCACCCTCCCTCTCTGTGCTCCACAACCTCCCTGGCCAACCTGTGCCAGTGTCTCCTCACCCTCCCTCTCTGTGCTCCACAACCTCCCTGGGCAACCTGTGCCAGTGTCTCCTCACCCACCCTCTCAAGAATTCCTTCCTCATCTCCAGTTTCAATCTGCCCTCCTCAATACAGGAGAGGGAATCCTCCTCAGGACTTGTCAAGAGAGTGAATCCTCCAGGCTAGGAACACCAGAGATGCCCTCAAGCTGTGGTGAGAAAAAAGGGATGGCAAAGAAAACAGCACAAGGCTGTTACTGGGGCTTGTTGCAAAGGAGAGCATGGTTGAGACAGAACATGGGATGGCAGACATCATGCAGTGGCAGCTTTGGGAAGAGAAATTGGTCCAGGAGCTATAAATAAAAGGAGTATGTGAAGTGCTGGCAGCACCCCAGAGAGTGGCTCTGCTGCTCAGGCACAGAACACCAATATTGATGTCTGTTGGTTCACAGATTGGGCACTTGTCTGCTGCAGGGAGCCTGCTGCCTGCCAAAAGGTGGCATGGGAAGGAGGGCAGAAGGGGCAAATAGCAGCTCCCAGGCACTGGCACTTGGTTCTGTGCTGCTGTCCTCTCCCTTCTCCCATAGGGACAGAGTGGGCAGGAGAAGCTGCTTGCAGGCTGCCTGTGCCCTGAGTGTCAAAGCTTTACTGCTCCATGATGTGAGAATCCAGCTAGGGTCACAGGATCAGAGACTGGTTGGGACTGGGAGGGAGCTTTTAAGGTCATCTGTGCCACTCAGCAGGGACAGCTCCAGCTAGAGCAGATTGCTCAGAGTCCCAGACAGCCTCTCTGGAAAGGGGTCCAAGGATGAGGCAGCTCCCAGCCCTCTGCAGAACCTGGGCCAATGTCTCATCACCTTCAGTGTCAAACATTTCTTCTGCCCACTTTAAATCTCTCTCTTTTAGAATCACAGAATCAACCTGCTTGGAAGAGACCTCCAAGATCATCCAAGCAATAGAATGAGGGGACACAGCCTCAAGCTGTGCCAGGGCAGGTTCAGGCTGACTGTTAGGAGGAAGTTGTTGTCAGAGAGAGTGATTGGCATTGGAATGGGCTGCCCAGGGAGGTGGTGGAGTGGCTGTGGCTGGAGGTGTTGAAGCCAAG
Source organism: Pogoniulus pusillus (assembly GCF_015220805.1). NCBI lineage: Eukaryota > Metazoa > Chordata > Aves > Piciformes > Lybiidae > Pogoniulus > Pogoniulus pusillus. Next base: position 5,510,132 of record NC_087301.1, read on the forward strand.
CCTGGCTGGGGCACTTAGTGCCATGGTCTGGTTGGTTGGGCAGGGCTGGGTGCTAGGTTGGGCTGGCTGAGCTTGGAGCTCTCTTCCAACCTGCTTGATTCTCTGATTGTCTTAGCAGTGCCAACCAGCTCCTGTCAGCAGGGCAAAGAATGCTCTAAATGGCACAGAGTGGCAGCCACTGATGGCACCTCAGAGACACCAAAAGGCTGAGTTTGCTCACATCTATCATGACAGTGAAGTCTGCACCAAAGCAGCCAGATGAGCTCTGGATGCTGCAGAGCTGATGGCTCACAACCACAGCATCACAGAGCTGTAGGATTGCTTGGCTTGGAAGGGACTTTTGAGGTCCTCCAGTCCAACCATTCCCTGACTCTACCAAGCCTGGGGCTTGACTCTGTGAAAGCAGCCAGGCACTGGAATGAGCTGCCCAGGGAGGTGGTAGAATCACCCACCCTGGATGTGTTTAAGAGTGGTTTGGATGTGGTGCTTGGGGACTATGTGTTAAGGTGACTCTTGTAGAGTAGGCTTCTAGGTTGGACTTGGTGCTCTTGAGGAGCTTTGCCAACCTGCATATTGCAGTGATTCTGTGATGTCCTTTAAGGTCCCTCCCAACTCAAACCATTCTACAACACAAGACTTTCTCTTCAGGCTTCTGCTTCCTTTCTTCTCCTTTTTCATTCTCTCAATTATTTTTTTTTCCCTGTGGGAAATGTTAATTATTTTTTTTTTTTCCATTGATAGCTTCTCTCATGAGTAAAATGTGAAGGTTGGGGTTTTTGTTGGGTTGTTTTGGACTGGTGTGAGCCCCAAGCTGACCTCAGTGCATTGTCCTCCCCTCAGCTGAACAGAATGCCCCTCTTTGTGGTTGCCCACTTGGCTTTTTCTCTTGCAAAATAACAGCCTGTCAGCAACCCCTGCTTGTTTTTGTAGCATAATGAAGCTTGGACTCTGCCAGCACAAGACAATGAAATGCAATAATTCAAGCTGTAAAATCCATCTGGTTGAGCACACTGAGTTGTGATGCTTGGGGTTGGCTTGGAGGGTTGGCTTCTTTGTTTTATTGGCCATGAGGTGGAATTGCTTCTCTTTTCCATTTAGATTGCAATCTCTGCCCATGGAGATCTCTTCCTTTAGCCAAAGCAGCAGAGATTCTAGCTGCTGGAATGAGGAGGTGGATCTGGAGGAGATGGTTGCAGAGCTGAGGTCGGTGCTGTGCAGGCTGCTTTAAGCTTTGGATGAGGCACTTAGTGCTGGGGGCTGGTTGAGTAGATAGGGCACAGTTGTGCCAGGGAGGGGCCTGGAGCACAGCCCTGTGAGGAGAGGCTGAGGGAGCTGGGGGTGTGCAGCCTGCAGCAGAGGAGGCTCAGGGCAGAGCTCATTGCTGTCTGCAGCTGCCTGTAGGGAGGCTGTAGCCAGGTGGGGTTGGGCTCTGCTGCCAGGCAGCCAGGGACAGAAGAAGGGGACACAGCCTCAAGCTGTGCCAGGGCAGGTCTAGGCTGGATGTTGTTAGGAAGTTGTTGTCAGAGAGAGTGATTGGCATAGGAATGGGCTGCCCAGGGAGGTGGTGGAGTGGCTGTGGCTGGAGGTGTTGCAGCCAAGCCTCACCCTCCCTGTCTGTGAACCACGACCTCCCTGGCACAGCCTGAGGCTGTGTCCTCTTGTTCTGTCCCCGAGTGCCTGGCAGAAAAGCCCAACCCCACCTGGCTACAACCTCCCTTCAGGTAGTTCATAGAAATGCTGAAGATGTGCCTGAACTGTCCAGTTCTGGCTGGCACTTTCCCCTGGCATTTGCTGTGCTGCAGAGCAGCAGCCTCCTTCTCCTGACTGGCATTCAGGGTTCACAGAGGTCACTCTAAAGATGGGAGAAGCCCAGAGTGGCATTTCCCTCTTGCCAGTATTAGGGCAAGACTGGCAGAGTGGTTGCCACAGCGAGCAGCAGCATGAGAGCTGCTGCCTGGGACAAGGATCCTCTGCAGCTTATTCATGGAATCAGTCAGAGCTGGAAGGGAGCACAAGGAGCAGCCAGTGCCAACCCCCCTGCCATGCCCAGGGACACCCTACCCTAGAGCAGGCTGCACACAGCCTCATCCAGCCTGGCCTCAAACACCTCCAGCCATGGGGCCTCAACCCCCTCCCTGGGCAACCCATTCCAGCCTCTCACCACTCTCCTGCTCAACAACTTCCTCCTCACCTCCAGCCTCACTCTCCCCACCTCCACCTTTGCTCCATCAGTTGTAACCTAACCTCTATGGTTTCTGCTCCAGAGCAGTGCCCATGCCTTGCAAAGAGCAATTTCTGCCTCTCAGAGGATGACTTCCCCCACCCCTGCCTACACTTGGTGCTCAGTTTCGAGCCTCTCTTTGCTGCCTTTAACAGCATCCTTGTAAGAGCTGCTGAAACCATGGGCAAGCAGGGCCTGAGAGCTCCTGCTGCTGCAGAAGGGTCTGTTTTAAAGCCAGGGCTGTTTGCAATTACCTTAAGTGTGAGCACATGCCTGCTCCTTGTGGAAAGAAAGCACCAGCACTTAATGAGGTTCACTCTTCCAAGTCTGCAGCAAATTAAACATGGCAGCATGAGGTTTTCTGCAGCACTGCACTGAAGCTGTAAATATTTCTGACATGATCTAATTCCTTTCTCCTCTTTTTTGTTCTTCACCAGGCAAACGTTTCCCTTTTAAGGCTCCTTCTCCACCCAAATTCCTCTTCCATGCAGTCACTGGTGTGTTCCCAGTCCTCTCTGCTGGCAAACCCCAGGGTGTTTCCCCCTCCACTCAGCACTTGGACAAAGAGAGGTTGAGGGAAGCTTGAGGCCAGAGCCAAAGGAAGAGTTTCCTTGTGACTTTAGGGGCATGTTGGTGCCTGAAATTCCTCTTCAATGCACAAGGTCCCTGGAAGCTGTAAGCCTGCTCTGCACAGGACACAGTGTTGCTGGCTTTTTGTATGATTCCCTCTGCTCTCAGCTAGCTGAGCTGCAAACAGTCCATGCTCAAAGATCCGAGAGGTCTTTTCCACCCACAACAGTTGTGTGATCCTCTATGGCCATGGTGGTGCCAGGTTGAAGGTTGGACTCAGTGACCCAAGAGGACTTTTCCACCCACAGCAGTTGTATGATCCTCTGTGGCTATGGTAGTGTCAGGTTGAAGGTTGGACTCAGTGATCCAAGAGGTCTTTTCCACCCACAACAGTTGTATGATCCTCTATGGCCATGGTGGTGCCAGGCTGAGGATTGGACTCAGTGACTCAAGAGGTCTTTTCCACCCACAACAGTTGTATGATCCTCTGTGGCCATGGTGGTGCCAGGTTGAGGATTGGACTCAGTGACTCAAGAGGTCTTTTCCACCCACAACAGTTGTATGATCCTCTGTGGCCATGATGGTGCCAGGCTGAGGATTGGACTCAGTGACCCAAGAGGTCTTTTCCACCCACAACAATTCTGTGATGCTGTAAGGTTGTGGAGAGAGTCCTCAGCTGATGCTCTGCCCTAAGGCTGCAGCTCTTGAAGGTGGCTGTGGTGCAAGGCTTAGCCTCTTGTGCTTGAGAGAGAAGGTGGTGAAGAGGCTATGGCAGGAGACTGAGCACTGGTCCTGACCATGTCACAGCATCCAGGGATGCCTGAATGCATTCCTGTGTGCCCTGCCCTAGGTGATCCTGCTCTGGGAAGGGGCTTGGACTCTCTGATCTCCAGAGGTCACTTCCAACCTCCATACCATTCAAGTCTGGGAAAATCACTGACTCCTGGAACTCACTTTCTGGTCAGTTAACTGTGGCTGAAAGCTTTCCTTTAGTCCCTGCTTCAATCTGCTTTAGCTGTAAACTCAGGAATGTCTGCCCCAAACCAGCGACCTGCTGGGAAGGTGACAAGCAAGATGGATGTGAAGCAGCTCTGGAGCCAGAAGTTTGGCTTGTGTCAGGAAGGTTCCCAGCTGTGTGCAGTTTCAGGGCCTGTGTATGTGGTTAGCTGTGATGTTCTTACTTGGTGGATGGAAAAAGTTGTGCTGTAGTCTTCTCCCTCCTGCTGAAAGCTCCAACATGCCAGCAGCTGCCTCAGTGCCAGCTCTTGCCAAGGAAAGTTGACATAGAATCATAGAATCAACCAGGTTGGAAGAGAGCTCCAAGCTCAGCCAGTCCAACCTAGCACCCAGCCCTAGCCAGTCAACCAGACCATGGCACTGAGTGCCTCATCCAGGCTTTTCTTGAGCACCTCCAGGCACAGTGACTCCACCACCTCCCTGGGCAGCCCATTCCAATGGGAAATCACTCTCTCTGTGAAGAACTTCCTCCTAACATTTGGACATGGTCCAAAGAGCCTTCCCAACAACCTTGTTGATTTAGACAGAGTTTCCAGGAGTGACTGACACTGCTCCTGAAGGCTGAGCTTGTCAGAGGGGATAGGAAGGGGTCTCCCAGGGCATCCATCGAGTCTGGTCCCCTCCTTCCCTGCAGCCTCGCAACTGAACAGGTTGCCCAGGGAGGTTGTGGTTGTGTCCTCTCCTTGGAGTTGTTCAAGGCAAGAATCATAGAATCAGCCAGGTTGGAAGAGAGCTCCAAGCTCAGCCAGCCCAACCTAGCACCCAGCCCTGCCCAACCAACCAGGCCATGGCACTAAGTGCCCCAGCCAGGCTTGGCTGCAACACCTCCAGCCACAGCCACTCCACCACCTCCCTGGGCAGCCCATTCCAATGCCAATCACTCTCTCTGCCAGGAACTTCCTCCTAACATCCACTGGATGAGGCCTTGAGCAACCTGAGCTGGTGAGAGGTGTCCCTGTCCATGGCAGGGGGTTGGAACTGGATGAGCTTTAAGGTCCCTTCCAACCCAAACTGCTCTTTCAATCTATGGCTTTGGAAAGTTCTGGGCAACAGCTCCTTCTGTGCCTTGTTGTGTTCCTATACCAGATGTGTTTCTCTTTAGTCTGGGGGCAGGGTGATGGTCTAGCTGGCCTCAATAATCCCTTCCAGCCCTGTCTCCTGGGGGTCTGAGGTCCTGTCAGCCCAGCACTCCTCCTCCATGCAAGGCTTGTCCCACAGTGACATCTGATGTGGTTCCCTCTGCCTGCAGAGGGGCAAGCTGTGCTCTGCGTGTGCCAACAGTTCCCTGGGGGCAGATCCCACAGCTCCAAAGCACACAACTGGTGCCTGCACTTGGGCTCATCTGTGCTCTAGGGAGCTGCCATTCTGCTTTGAATCCCTTGGCAGATGCTATCTAAAAATAAGGCTCTAATTGGAGCCAGCTGTTTGTCTTTTCCAGTGGTTTTCTCATGCTGATCAGGTTTGGTTTGCTCTGGCACATATCCCCATCCCATAACTGCTGCTTTCCCTGAAAAGTGCCATGTAAGGAATTAGCAGGCTCCTGAGGAAAGCACAACTGGCTCCAGGCTTGCTGCTTGCTTCAGGCTGCAAAGTTAGCTTGAGTGTGTCAGAGGCTTTGGTTACAGAGGAAGGAGGCTTTGGTTCTGCCTTTGCTCTTTTCTTGCCCTGGGCAGGTCAAAGGCTGTTTTGCACAGCTGATAGTGCTCAAGGGAGAGGGCATCTACAACCTCCCTGGGCAACCAGCCTGGCCTTGAACACCTCCAGGGAGGTTGTGGTGCACAGAAGCACAGAATGTGATCAAAGATCCTCCCTGGGCAACCTGTGCCAGTGTCTCCTCACCCTCCCTCTCTGTGCTCCACAACCTCCCTGGGCAACCTGTGCCAGTGTCTCCTCACCCTCCCTCTCTGAGATCTCTTGGCATTGTTGCTTTCCAATGCTTCCCCAGATCCAGCTGTGTAAATTCAGGGATGAGTGGAGAGGATCTGAGGGTACTGGGAGAGAGGAGCTGCAGAGGAGGCAGCAGTGCCCAGGTGGGTAGCAGAGCCAATGGCAGCCTGGGCTGGCTCAGGAGCAGTGTGGGCAGCAGGACAAGGGAGGTTCTTGTGCCCCTGTGCTCAGCACTGCTCAGGACACACCTTGAGTGCTGGGTCCAGTTCTGAGCGTCTCAGTTCAAGAGAGATGTTGAGGTGCTGGAAGGTGTTGAGAGAAGGGCAGCAAGGCTGGGGAGGGGCCTGGAGCACAGCCCTGGGAGGAGAGGCTGAGGGAGCTGGGGGGGTGCATCCTGCAGCAGAGGAGGCTCAGGGCAGAGCTGATTGCTGCCTGCAGCTGCCTGTAGGGAGGCTGTAGCCAGGTGGGATTGGGCTCTGCTGCCAGGCAGCCAGCAACAGAAGAAGGGGACACAGCCTCAAGCTGTGCCAGGGCAGGTCTAGGCTGGATGTTGTTAGGAAGTTGTTGTTAGAGAGAGTGATTGGCATTGGAATGGGCTGCCCAGGGAGGTGGTGGAGTGGCTGTGGCTGGAGGTGTTGCAGCCAAGCCTGGCTGGGGCACTTAGTGCCATGGTCTGGTTGGTTGGGCAGGGCTGGGTGCTAGGTTGGACTGGCTGAGCTTGGAGCTCTCTTCCAACCTGCTTGATTCTCTGGCTCGGTGCTGCTGCACTGCCTGCTGGCTGTTCCAGTGCCCAACTCCTCCTGCACTCCTCCCTGCAGCCCACAGCCAGCCCTTGTGAGAAGGAATTCCTGGCTCAGAATAGGTGGGAAATAAACCTTGCCTTGCCCCAGAGGTGTGGGGCTCAGGGCTGGCAGCCACTGGATGTCACTGTTGCCTTGCACAAATATCCAAGGAGCTGCATTCGTCTGGGAGGTAAAAAGAGGCTGCTGGCAGGGACAGAGGTTTTGCCATGGCACCCATGCAGCCTGCTTCACACTGCTGCAATTGCTTTCTGCTGGCATGGAAAGAGCCATTGGATGGAAATGTTCTCCAGCCAGGAATGGCAACACAGCCTTCAGAGCAGGAGACTGAGCCTTTCTGCCAGCTGGCATCTGATGAGTGGGTGACAGACCACCCCTCAGGGTTACAGAAGAAGACTTAAGAGTGAGTGGGAGATGCACCCCAAAACCTCTGCTGCATTCCTGGGTGCTCTGAGATGGCTTCAAACCGTTTTGCATTGCAGAGGTTAGAACTGCAAAGGCAATCAGCAAGGGCAGGGCTTTGCTTTCTTTAGCTCCCTTTAAGTCTGAGCTGATAGATTTGGGAGGGCTCTCAGGAACAGGAGGCAGAGAACAGCCTCCAGAGAGGAGGTTCTTTGACCTGTGCTCCAAAGGTTTGCAGGTCACCCTCCCTTAGACTCAGTTTTAGACCTCCTTCAGAGCCTAGACCCAGCTGGGGAGGGCTTTGGCCCTGGGGGATGGGACAATGATGACAAGTCAGGAGAGCTCCCAAGGAGAGAGAAATGAGTTGAGCAATCTTTGTGTGAGATCAGCAAATGGAAAGTCAACCACTTGACCTGCTTTGAACTTGTTCTAAATCCATCAAGCATGGAGAAAATTGAGACCATAGCTCAAGCTGCTCCTCTTGGCCACGTTTGCCATTGCCATTACTCAGGGCTGCTGGTCCTAATTGAGCTGCAGCCTCTCCTGGACTCATTGCCAGGGCACACTGGCCCTGACCTAAGGAAGAGAGCTTGAGGTTGGGGTGGGTGTTTTGGGTCTGGTTTTGGGTGGGTGTTTTGGGTCTGGTTTTGGGTGAGTGTTTTGGGTCTGGTTTGGGTGGGTGTTTTGGGTCTGGTTTGGGTGGGTGTTTTGGGTCTGGTTTTGGGTGAGTGTTTTGGGTCTGATTTGGGTGAGTGTTTGGGGTTTGGTTTGGGTGGGTGTTTTGGGTTTGGTTTGGGTGGGTGTTTGGGGTCTGGTTTGGGGTGAGTGGTTTGGGGTCTGGTTTGGGTGAGTGTTTTGGGGTCTGGTTTGGGTGAGTGATTTGGGTCTGGTTTTGGGTGAGTGTTTTGGGGTCTGGTTTGGGTGAGTGTTTGGGGTCTGGTTTGGGTGGGTGTTTTGGGTCTGGTTTGGGTGGGTGTTTGGGGTCTGGTTTGGGTGGGTGTTTGGGGTCTGGTTTGGGTGAGTGTTTGGGGTCTGGTTTGGGTGAGTGTTTGGGGTCTGGTTTGGGTGGGTGTTTTGGGTTTGGTTTGGGTGAGTGTTTTGGGTTTGGTTTGGGTGAGTGTTTGGGGTCTGGTTTGGGGTGAGTGTTTGGGGTCTGGTTTGGGTGAGTGTTTGGAGTCTGGTTTGGGTGGGTGTTTTGGGTCTGGTTTTGGGTGGGTGTTTTGGGTCTGGTTTTGGGTGAGTGTTTGGGGTCTGGTTTGGGTTGGGTGTTTGGGGTCTGGTTTGGGTTGGGTGTTTGGGGTCTGGTTTGGGTGAGTGGGGTCTGGTTTGGGTGAGTGGGGTCTGGTTTGGGTGGGTGTTTGGGGTCTGGTTTGGGTTGGGTGTTTGGGGTCTGGTTTGGGTGAGTGGTTTGGGGTCTGGTTTGGGTGAGTGGTTTGGGGTCTGGTTTGGGTGAGTGATTTGGGTCTGGTTTGGGTGGGTGATTTGGGTCTGGTTTTGGGTGGGTGTTTGGGGTCTGGTTTGGGTGGGTGTTTGGGGTCTGGTTTGGGGTGGGTGTTTGGGGTCTGGTTTGGGGTGGGTGTTTGGGGTCTGGTTTGGGTGGGTGTTTTGGGGTGGATGTTTTGGGCTTGTGCTGGGTGAGTGTTTTGGGTTTGTTTTGGGTGGATGTTTGGGGTTTGTTTTGGGGTGGATGTTTTGGGCTTGTTTTGGGTGAGTGTTTTGGGTCTGTTTTGGATGGGTGTTTTGAGTCTGGTTTTGGGGGTGGGTGTTTTGAGCTGGTTTTGGGTGAGCATTTTGGGTGGGTGTTTGGGGTCTGTTTTGGGGTGGGTGTTTGGGGTCTGTTTTGGGTGGGTGTTTTGAGTCTGTTTTGGGGTGGGTGTTTTGAGTCTGTTTTGGGGTGGGTGTTTGGGGTCTGTTTTGGGGTGGGTGTTTTGCATCTGTTTTGGGGTTTGGTGTTTTGGGGTTGTTTTGGGGTGGGCCTTTTGTGTCTGTTTTGGGATGGGTGTTTGGGGTTTGGTGCAGGTTTTGTTATGCTTTGATGTTTTTTTTCTGTTTGTTTGGGGTTTTTTTGCCTTTTGACAACTTCCAAGTCCAGTCACCAGCACATTTCCTCAGGCAGAAGAGGCAGCCTCTTGTTTGCAATCTGAACTTCAAGCCCAGGGATGTTTTGCCCCAGCCATGACTTTGCTTTTGAAGCTGATGTGATGGCAGTGTGGTGTTGAGTATCAGCAGCAGATTCAACTCAACCCATGCCAGAAGTTAAATGCCTTCCTTTTGGGAGGGTTTAGATCACTATCAGGTACTGACAAGACAGGCTAGAAGGAGAACAGGACCACAAAGGTTGATCAGAGGGCTGGAGAACCTCTCCTGTGAATCCAGACTGAGACAGCTGGAAGTGTTCAGCCTGGAGAAGAGAAGGCTCCAGGGAGACCTTAGAGCTGCACTGCAATATCTGAAGGGGACCTACAGGCAGGCAGGGGAGGGACTGTGCAGAAGGGCTTGGAGGGATAGGATGAGAGGCAATGGTTTGGTACTGGAGCAGGGCAGATTGAGGTTGAAGTTGTGCACAGTGAGAGTGGGGAGACCCTGGCACAGGCTGCCCAGGGCTGTGCTTGAGGCCCCATCCCTGGAGACCCTCAAGCTCAGCCTTGCTGTGCAGCCTGTTCCAGCTGGAGCTGTTCCTGTTGAGTGCAAGAAGATGCCCTTGGTGGGTCCCTTCCAACCCAGTCTGTGAGAGCAGCAGCAGCTGCTGCAAACCAAAGCAAACCTCCAGCTGCAGCAGCGGGCAGGGAAGCAAAGCAGCAAGGCAGTGCTGGGCTGTGTGTAACGTCTGAGGCCACACTGAGTGCTCCTGTAAAGCTTCTAGCTGGGCTCTGCCAGCAAGCAGCCTCTGAGAGCAAAAACCCAGCCCCCCAGTTGAGTAGATGGTGGATTCTGTGCATGAATTATCTGCTCTACAGAACGCCCTTTAAAAGCAGACCAACGGACAGAGTCCAGCCAGGCGCAGGGCAGGGGCTGGGGGGAAGCTGCTTGGCATAGAAAGGGCTTCTTTAATCCACTGATCTGCAGTGTGCACTTCATTAAGCAAACACAAGGCCTCTCAGTTCCCTCGGTGGCATCCTCGTGGCCCTGCTGGGGTTTGTGCATGGAACAGTTGCTGGGATGTCTGTTGGAAGAGTAGAGCTGAGCAGTGGCTGTTTGCTCATGTAGAGCTGCTGGGATGTCTGTTGGAAGAGCAGGGCTGAGCAGGGGCTGTTTGCTCATGTAGAGCTGCTGGGATGTCTGTTGGAAGAGCAGGGCTGAGCAGGGGCTGTCTGCTCATGTAGAGCTGCTGGGATGTCTGTTGGAAGAGCAGGGCTGAGCAGTGGCTGTTTGCTCATGTAGGGTTGCTGGGATGTCTGTTGGAAGAGCAGGGCTGAGCAGTGGCTGTTTGCTCATGTAGAGCTGCTGGGATGTCTGTTGGAAGAGCAGGGCTGAGCAGGGGCTGTTTGCTCATGTAGAGCTGCTGGGATGTCTGTTGGAAGAGCAGGGCTGAGCAGTGGCTGTTTGCTCATGTAGAGCTGCTGGGATGTCTGTTGGAAGAGCAGGGCTGAGCAGTGGCTGTTTGCTCATGTAGAGCTGCTGGGATGTCTGTTGGAAGAGCAGGGCTGAGCAGTGGCTGTTTGCTCATGTAGAGCTGCTGGGATGTCTGTTGGAAGAGCAGGGCTGAGCAGGGGCTGTCTGCTCATGTAGAGGGGACTGGAAGTGTTGCTGGGATGTCTGTTGGAAGAGCAGGGCTGAGCAGGGGCTGTTTGCTCATGTAGAGTTGCTGGGATGTCTGTTGGAAGAGCAGAGCTGAGCAGGGACTGTCTGCTCATGTAGAGGGGACTGGAAGTGTTGCTGGGATGTCTGTTGGAAGAGCAGGGCTGAGCAGGGGCTGTTTGCTCATGTAGAGTTGCTGGGATGTCTGTTGGAACAGCAGGGCTGAGCAGGATGCTTTGCTGCTTCCTCTTTCCCACACTGCCAGCTGTGCCTAGGATCTGGCTTCTCTCTCTCTGTGTGCCCCACAGCACCACCCCTGAGATGTGGAGCAGCTCTCTGGGGGTTGGGGTTGCTGTCCCTCTGCAAGGTGAAATCCCTGCTTGATGCTGCAGGCCAGCCCCTGGGGATTGTGGAGAGCTGCCAGCTGATGCTCAGCTCCCCTTCCTGGGTGCAGGCCCTCACCTTGCTGCGTGGTGCAGAGCTCAGAAGTTGCTCTCTGTCAGAGCTCAGCCTTGTCCTTGCAGCTCCCTGTTTGACAGTGGTGGCTGGCACCAGCCTACGTCTGAGGGCAGGAGGCAGCTATTCTTAGCAAGCCCAGGGCCTGAGCAAGCAGCAATCTCCTACCTACACAACCCTGCAGGCTTGGCAGTCAGTCCCATTGCATTTCTGTTGCTCAGCAGCAAGCCTGTCACAGCAGCAGAAGCACACAGCCTGCCCCAGGGCAGGGGAGAGCCTGCAGGAGCTCCCAGCACATTGGTTAGGCTTAATCTTTCTTCTCCTTATCAACTGCACATCCATCTCCAGCGATGATTAGAGGATGGTTGGGTAATGGCTCTCCCCCTTGGATTATTTATGGGGCATTGACTTTGCAGCCTTCCAGTATCTGAAGGGAACCTACAGGAGGGCTGGGGAGGGACTATTGGCAAGGTCTGGGAATGACAGGAGGAGGAGGAATGGGTTAAAAGTGGCAGAAAGGGAGATTGAAAGTGGATGTTAGGAAGAAGTTCTTTATAGTGAGGGTGAGGAGACACTGGCACAGGTTGCCCAGGGAGGTTGTGGAGCACAGAAGCACAGAATGTGATCTTTGATCACATTCTGTGCTTCTGTGCTCCACATCCTCCCTGGAGGTGTTCAGGATCAGGCTAGATAAGACCTTGAGCAACCTGTTCTTGTGGGAGGTGTCCCTGCCTATGGCAGGGGGTTGGAACTGGCTGAGCTTTGAGGTCCCTTCCAGCCCAAACCATTCTATGAGCTGTGGCTGCCAGGTTTGGCTGCAGCCTGTGCAGCTCTGAAGGCAGGGCTGACAAACTCTGCTCTGTTGCATTTCATTAGGGAGGCATCAGAGTGCTGCTGGTGGCAACTGAGGCAGGAGGAGATCCTTTCCTTCCAGGAACAGGGAGAGACTGTGCTGAGCTCTTGCTTCACTGGTGAGTACTCAAAGATGTCTACAGGCAAATCACCTGCTTAAAGAAGATGCATCAGAAACAAGGTGAGGTAGGACTCCTTCAGGGGAGCCAAAGTGTCAGACCTCCTCAGAGGATGACTCCAAGCATGCTCCCTGGGCAACCTCTGCCAGTGTCACCTCACTCTCCCTCTCTGTGCTCCACAACCTCCCTGAGCAACCTGTGCCAGTGCCTCCTCACCCTCCCTCTCAAGAATTTCCTCCTCATCTCCACTCTCGATCTGCTCTCCTCAAGCTTCAATCCATTCCCTCTCCTCCTGTCACTCCCAACCCTTGTAAAAAGTCCCTTCTCAGCTTTCTTGTAGCCCACTTCAAGCTGCTCTAAGGTCTGTAGCTGCTCTAAGGTCTGTAGCTACTCTAAAGTCTCCCTGGAGCCTTCTCTTCTCCAGCCTGAACAGTCCCAGTTCTCCCAGCCTGTTCCTATAGGGGAGGTTCTGCATCCCTCTCTCTAATCATCTTCATGACCTCCTCTAGACCTGCTCCAGCAGCTCCACGTCCTCCTCCTGCTGGAGGCACCAGAACTGGACACAGTGCTCCATGAGAACTTCAGATCTTTGCAGGCAAAAGGTCTAGCCCTAGGACCAGTGATGTTGGTGGTCTCTGATGAGATAAAGCAGGAAAGCAGAAGTTTGGAAAGCAGAGCCTCAGCTTTCATAAGCCCTGAGTGCAAATTACCAAGGATTGGGTTCTCTGTAGCTCACATTTCAGCCCAATTGGTGTGCCCTGATACAAAGTTTAATTAGGCATTTAAAGAGTCCTATCAGAGCTAGGAAAGCATCATCCATAAATATCTCTACTGCCTCATTAGCCTCTAGGGCAGGCAGGGTGAGGGAATCCAGTGAAATTAAAAGCACAAACCCAAACCACAACAGAGCAACCACAGAAAAGAAGAGGAGGAAGATTCAAGACCACTCAGAGCTCTCTGTCCATAGCTTTGATCCTTAGGGGAGTCTTAGTTTAGTTTTCTCTGTCAAAATCCTCATTCCTAAGAAACGTTTCTGAACTCAGGGGCTAAGCTTTGTGCTGGGAAGGCTGAGTCCTGGGTTGTGCTCCCCCAGTCTGATGTGTTTCCAGCACTCTTTCTGGGCTGCTCACAGATCATTCACTCTTTACCTGGGGGGGGGGAATCTTATCTACAGTGAGTGGCTCACTAGGAGTGACCTGTTAGAAGCAGAGCTGGGAACAGATGTGATGATTGGAGGAAGATATGAAAGCATAACTTGGTGGGCAAATGATCACAGAGCCACAGAGACATCCAGGTGTGGGCAGCAGGACAAGGGAGGTTCTTCTGCCCCTGTGCTCAGCACTGCTCAGGACACCCCTGGAGTGCTGTGTCCAGTTATGGGCTCCTGAATTGAAGAGAGATGCTGAGGTGCTGGAAGGTGTTTGGAGAAGGGCAGCAAGGCTGGGGAGGGGCCTGGAGCACAGCCCTGTGAGGAGAGGCTGAGGGAGCTGGGGGGGTGCAGCCTGCAGCAGAGGAGGCTCAGGGCAGAGCTGATTGCTGCCTGCAGCTGCCTGCAGGGAGGCTGTAGCCAGGTGGGGTTGGGCTCTGCTGCCAGGCAAGCAGCAGCAGAACAAGGGGACACAGCCTCAAGCTGTGCCAGGGCAGGTTGAGGCTGGATGTTAGGAGGAAGTTGTTGCCAGAGAGAGTGATTGGCCTTGGACTTACAGCAGGGCAGCGATGCTCCAAGTGCAGCTGGCAGCACCAGGAATGCCTCCCCTCCCTCCCTGCATTAACAGCTTTTGCATGCAGCCCGTGGTGCTTTAAGCACCACCAGTGACTGCCAGCTTAAGGCCCCTTATTTACACCCTAATTACCCAGTGCTCCTAATTACCCAGCAGGAAGAATGGCAGTGCCCTTGTCACAGCCTGCAGATTTGATCACTGTCAGGACTGGAATAACAAAGCTTGGCCACGTTTTAAGGAGGTTGGTTGCTCCTTCAGGCTTCCTTCAAGAGCTGCTGCTGAGCCCAGTGCAGCCCCAGATGCTCAGCTGCAGATCAGATGTGGAGAGCTTGAGCACCCCAGGAAGCAGCCAGGTGACTGCTGTGGCACAGCTGAACCCTGCCCCAGCAGGAGTCACAGAATGCTTTGGGTGGGAAGGGACCTCCAGAGCTCAGCCAGGCCAACCTCATGCACTCAGCAGGGACATAGAAGCATAGCTTGGAAGGGACCTCAAAGCTCAGCCAGTTCCAACCTCATGCACTCAGCAGGGACATAGAAGCATAGCTTGGAAGGGACCTCAAAGCTCAGCCAGTTCCAACCCCCTGCCATAGGCAGGGACACCTCCCACTAGGAACAGGTTGCTCAAAGCCTCATCCAGCCTGGTCCTGAACACCTCGAGGGAGGTTGTGGAGCACAGAAGCACAGAATGTGATCAAAGATCAAAGCCAGGAAGGCTGCAGAAGGACTTTCAATGAGGGTGCCTAGAGCCAGGCCAAGGGGGAATGGTTTGGGGCTGAGGGGAAGCAGGGTTAGGCTGGTTCCAGGGGCTCACAGTGATGTAGAGCATCTCACAGCAGCCTTTGTAGCCCCCAGCAGGTTGCTTCCCTTTACCTCTGCCCTGCACAAACTCCTGAGCTTGACCCTTCAGAAAGCATCACTCCAGGCCAAGAGGGAATGGTTTGGGGCTGAGGGGAAGCAGGGTTAGGCTGGTTCCAGGGGCTCACAGTGATGTAGGGCTCCACACAGCAGCATTTGTGGCTCCCAGCAGGATGCTCCCCTTTACCTCTGGCCTGCACAAACTCCTGAGCTGACCTTCCAGAAAGCATCACTCCATGGCAGAACTAATCTAATCCTCTGGAACCAACATTTGCTTGGCTTGAGCTCCCAGGGGCAGTTTTGATATGATGCTGGGGAAAGGGTGGAGGTGTGGAGGGAGAGGAGGGAAGAGAGCTGGCAAGGAAAGAACAGCACAATCTCCTCCTAGGGGCAAGCTTTGTATCAAGGCAGCAGAACAATGAATCCCAAGGAGGAAAAAAAAAACCTCCTCAACCCATTTCCATGACTTTTACTACCTTCCCTTCTTAAAAACCAACATAAACAAAGGGCAGGCCAAGTGCTACACTGCTGCAGAGCAAAGCAGGAGCCCAGCACTGATACTCTGACTCCCTCTCAGCAGTGCCTCTCACTGCAGCTCTTGATTGTTTTCTCTGCTAATCAAGCAGAAGAATGAGGAGAGGTCCCAAACTCACTCAAAGAAAGCATTTCTCAGTGTCTCCAGTGGGGCAAATCTGGCATCTGAGGAGGGAGGACTTCACCTGGGGAGCTTTATGGGCTCTGCATCCTGCCTTGAGCAGCAGTTTCTCAGTCTAGCCCAGAAAGAGACAACAAACAAGCCTGGTTCCCTGGAGGGAGAGAGAGACCAGCCACAGATGGTTCTATTTCAAGCAAAACCAAACTGCAGAGGCAAGAGACAAATACAAAAGGGCAAAGAAAAGAATCCCTCGAGCCACAGAAAGAGACACTCAGACTTTTACCAGCAGCAAACATAGGTGAAGTTGCAGCCAGTCTGACCCTGCCAGCCCATAGCAGAGGTGCTGCCAGGGATCTCCTAACCATGCACAGAAGCAGCTCCTGCAAAGGATGCTTGAGCCTGGGCTGGGAACTTGCTTTGTGTAGAAAGTGAGATGCTGCTGCTGCAGCTGATGTGTTTGCAGCAGTAAAGCCCAGCTGGTAGAGCCTTGCACAGGTTCTGCAGGGTTGCTGTTTCCTTCTCCAAGGGGAATCAGAGGGTTGTTGGGGTTGGAAAAGGCCTCTAAGATCATCCAGACCAATTTGCAGCCTTCATCATGCCCATTAAACCCTGCCCCCAAGTGCCATGGCCACAGATTTCTTGAACACCTCCAGGGATGGAGACTCCACCACCTCCCTGGGCAGGCTGTGCCAATCCCTGACCATTCTTGCAGCAAAGTGATTTTCCTCATCTCCAACTTAACCCTCCCCTGGCACAATTTCAGGCTATTCCATGCAGGGACATCTTCATCACCTGACACCCCAGAGGCTGTCT
Organism: Pogoniulus pusillus; assembly: GCF_015220805.1. Taxonomy (NCBI): domain Eukaryota; kingdom Metazoa; phylum Chordata; class Aves; order Piciformes; family Lybiidae; genus Pogoniulus; species Pogoniulus pusillus. The sequence goes on from NC_087301.1 coordinate 5,526,238, forward strand.
CATAGCATCACAGGAATCATAGAATTGTACAATCAGAGAATCAAGCAGGTTGGAAGAGAGCTCCAAGCTCAGCCAGCCCAACCTAGCACCCAGCCCTGCCCAACCAACCAGACCATGGCACTAAGTGCCCCAGCCAGGCTTGGCTGCAACACCTCCAGCCACAGCCACTCCACCACCTCCCTGGGCAGCCCATCCCAATGCCAATCACTCTCTCTGCCAGGAACTTCCTCCTAGCATCCAGCCTAGACCTGCCCTGGCACAGCTTGAGGCTGTGTTGCCTTGTTCTGTTGCTGGCTGCCTGGCAGCAGAGCCCAACCCCACCTGGCTACAGCCTCCCTGCAGGCAGCTGCAGACAGCAATGAGCTCTGCCCTGAGCCTCCTCTGCTGCAGGCTGCACCCCCCCAGCTCCCTCAGCCTCAAAGAAGAAAAAAAGGTGCAAAAGGTCCAGAATTAGCCATGTCTGCCTCAGTGCTGCACTTGTGAATGTGGAACCACCTCCCAAACAGCCTCCACTTTGCTGTGCTATGCAAGCCACAGGTTTTAGCCACCACCAGTCCCCTCAGCCACCCTCTCTTGCTTCCAGTGTGCCTGCCATGGAGTCAGGGCTGCTGCCAGCAAGGCACAGCTCTTAGCCTGCTGCAGGGGCTGCCAATCTGCAGATGTTCCCTCTCCAAATAAAAAAGAGAAGACTTAAATAAATCCAAGCTCTTGCATCTCTCACTTAAGAGGCAGGAGCAGAGGTGAAGTGGCTCTTTACACACCACCCTTCTTGAAGTGTGGAGATAACAAACAGCTCCTTGCAGCTTCAGATGTTTCTAACCTTTGTTTAAGAAGAGGCCTCCCTTCCCTAGGGATAATGTAAAAGCCTCTCTGGAAGCAAAGAGGGTTTCTGTCTGCTCATTTGTCTGCCTGCATGGGCAGGGAGTTAACATCTCTGCCAGACACATGTGGCTAAGCAGTGCCAACAAGCATGGGGTTAGTGAATGCCTTCCACCTTTAGCCCTCTCTGATCTTTACCCAGAGAGCCCTGGGCAGACAGAGCTGGGCACAGAGGAACCAAACGAGGTCCAACAAGGCCAAGTGCAGAGTCCTGCACCTGGGGAGCAATAATAAACTGCAGCAGGACAGGCTGGGAGGTGACTGCTGGAGAACAGCCCCAAGGAGAGGGAGCTGGGGGAGAGCATCCATGGGCAGCAATGTGCCCTGGGGGCCAAGAGGCCAATGGCATCCTGGGGGGCATTCAGCAGAGTGTGTCCAGCAGATCAAGGGAGATTCTCCTTCCCATCTGCCCTGGCCTGATCTCATCTTGAGCACTGCCTTCAGTTTTGGGCTCCCCAGTTGAAGAGGGACAGGATCTGCTAGAGAGAGTCCAAGGGAGGGCTATGAGGGGACTGCAGCAGTGCCTGATGAGGGGAGGCTGAGGGCCCTGGGGCTGCTTAGGCTGGAGAAGAGAAGACTGAGAGGGGATTTAATCAATGTTTATCAGTGTCTGAGGGCTGGGGGTCAGGAGGGGGGACAGGCTCTGCTCACTGCTCCCTGGGATAGGACAAGCAGCAATGGATGGAAGCTGCAGCACAGGAGGTTCCAGCTCAGCACAAGGGGGAACTTCTTGCCTGGAAGGGTCCCAGAGCCCTGGCACAGGCTGCCCAGAGAGGTTGTGGAGTCTCCTTGTGTGAAGCCTTTGCAGGATGTGTTCCTGTGTGCCCTGAGCTAGATTGTGTGGTCCTGCCCTGGCAGGGGGTTGGACTGGATGAGCTCTTTGGGTCCCTTCCAACACCTGGCATCCTGTGATCTCCTTTTCCTTTTCTTTCACCTCTCTTCTGAGCAACAGACTCCAATTAAAAGAAGATACCTGCAGACAAACCTTTGGCATCACCAACACAGCCAAGCTGAGACTTCAGGACAGGGCACAGCAGTTTGTGGCAGTGCAATAGAGGAGCTGCCAAACCTGCTGTGTACATCCCAGTGGTGCCCTGAACACAGGCTTTGGATTGAAGCTTGAGGAGGGCAGGTTGAGACTGGAATTCAGGAAGGAATTCTTGGCAGTGAGGGTGAGGAGACACTGGCACAGGTTGGGCAGGGAGGTTGTGGAGCAGAGAGAGGGAGGGTGAGGAGACACTGGCACAGGTTGCCCAGGGAGGTTGTGGAGCACAGAGGGGGAGGGTGAGGAGGCACTGGCACAGGTTGCCCAGGGAGGTTGTGGAGCACAGAAGCACAGAATGTGATCTTGTGATCTTCTGTGCTCCACAACCTCCCTGGAGGTGTTCAAGGCCAGGCTGGATGAGACCTTAAGCAACCTGGGGCTGTTGGGAGGTGTCCCTGCCCATGGCAGGGGGAGTTGGAACTGGCTGAGCTTGAAGATCCCTTCCAACCCAACCCATTCCATGAATCCTGGGGGGAATGTGTGAAATGTGAAGTAGGTTTTGTGGCTGTGACTTGAGGCCAGCCAAGTGGCTCCTTGCTGGAGTGTGCAAACCTAAACCCCTTTGGGAAGCAGGAAATGTTTGCAGTCCCATGAGGAGATCTATTTGTGGCAAAGCTGGGAGAGCTTCAGACTGGCTGCAAACTGCACCCTGCCATCTCCAGAAGAACAAAGCAAGCATCCCCATGCTGTTTGCTCCTTGCTTTTTAAACCAAAGCTACCCAGAGATGTGAATGATGCTTCATGGCTTTGGCTTGTTCTGATGGAAGATGTCTGCTGCCAATAGCAAAAAGGCTTTCAAAGTCCTATCAGGAGATGGAGGCTTTGAAGTTGATGCTGTAATTAAGGCTTTATTCATCCGAAAGCAAACATTTGGGATGAGGACTCAGCATCCTGCTTCCTGGCTGCTGATAGATGAGGGTGGGGGTGGGGAAGGGGGAAGCAAGGAGGATTTTGCTTTGCAGTTCTGAACTTGGCAACCGAGAGGCTTCCTTTCAGCAGCATATGCTGAGGGTTAGTGGAGATTACCAAACCTTCACACACAGAGCAGCTGCCAGGGTGGTTGCTCATGTGATTGTAGGCACCACTCTTGGCAGATTCCACAGCCCTCTGAGGATGCCTGGGAGATGACTCTGAGAGTTCAAGCTCAGGGCACTTCTGTGCTGTGTTTCTCCAGGAGGTGGAATTAGAGTAGCTGGTACAATCTGTTACAGTAAGGCAGACTCCTTTCCAAAACTATTAGCACCTTGCCCTGCAGTGGGAGGAAGAGGTAAGATGAGGGAAGCAGGGGAGGTGGCAGAGGGAGGAGGCTTGGCTTCTGATTTAATGATGGGAATCCCATGTTCTAGCAGCAGCTGTGCCAGGCTCTCCCTCCCTGGCTCTGCCTGAGTCTCCTCGCAGCAGCAGCAGCAGCAGCAGCAGCAGCAGCAGCAGCAGCAGGAGGGAGATTATCTGCCCTTCTGCTTCTGACAAGCAGGTAGCCTCCGTTTGCCTACACCCCCTGGATGTGCCCAAATGGAGTTCTGCTTGAATACATCCATGCTGCACATCCCTGCTTCCTCTGAAGCACTTAAAGCATATTGCCTCTTGTGCTTATCAGCAAGGGCAGTACCAGGCTAATGAGCCTGTTCTGCAAGCACCCTTTGCTTGCTTGCTCTCTCGAGTGGTTGTGTATTTTCCACTCCAGGAAGGGAGAGGTAGGCATTCCCTGAAGTAGCTTGGGTCTCCTCAAGTGAGAAGGAAACTATCCCCCAGTCTCCCCAGGAAATAGTTAACCTTTCAGTGTCATCCCACCCGAGGGGCTCTGCACCAGGGCAACCACAGGGCAAAGGGTCTCAGGAGGTTGGGCAAAGCACTGAGCCCCACATCCTCACTTGAGAGAGTGATTGGCATTGGAATGGGCTGCCCAGGGAAGTGGTGGAGGCACCGTCCCTGGGGGTCTTCAAGAAAAGACTGGATGAGGCACTTAGTGCCATGGTCTGGTTGATTGGCTAGGGCTGGGTGCTAGGTTGGGCTGGCTCCTCTTCTCTTCCTCTTTCCCTTCCCCTTCCCCTTCCCTTCCCTTCCCTTCCCTTCCCTTCCCTTCCCTTCCCTTCCCTTCCCTTCCCTTCCCTTCCCTTCCCTTCCCTTCCCTTCCCTTCCCTTCCCTTCCCTTCCCTTCCCTTCCCTTCCCTTCCCTTCCCTTCCCTTCCCTTCCCTTCCCTTCCCTTCCCTTCCCTTCCCTTCCCTTCCCTTCCCTTCCCTTCCCTTCCCTTCCCTTCCCTTCCCTTCCCTTCCCTTCCCTTCCCTTCCCTTCCCTTCCCTTCCCTTCCCTTCCCTTCCCTTCCCTTCCCTTCCCTTCCCTTCCCTTCCCTTCCCTTCCCTTCCCTTCCCTTCCCTTCCCTTCCCCTCATAGCTGCACTGAGCAAGCAATGTGCTGTGCAAAATGCTTTCATCCCCTCCTGAGGGGAAGGGGGAAGCACTCCAGCAGCAGCCACCACTGCTGGAGCACATCAGGCTGCGTGGCAAGTGCAGCCTGGCAGCTGCAGGCTTAGCTGGGATCTTTAGCCTGAGAACTATGCTGTTTAACCTGAAAGCTCTGCTGTTTCACCTGAAAGCCAGCAATTTATGTCTCTTTCCTGACTCTGGCACCCACCAGAGCAGATTAATTCCCAAATAGAAGCTATCAGCATCAGTGGACAGGGGGCTCTGACCATGCCATTTGCTGGTTTCCCTCTCACTCTCAGTTTAAGGCACAAAGGCACCAGGTATGGGACAAAAGCAGGCACTAGTTCATGGCCTTTTGGTGTGTAGCTGTTCTAAGTTTAGCTCCCCAAGTCAGCTGCCTTATAATTAAGGCTTTGAGCTGCCTTTTTTTTTTGCTTTGCCTTCCCTTCCCTCTCTGAGGTCACATTTACTAGGAGCAAAATAAATAAGAAGGCTCTGAAGATTGACTTCAAAATTGTATCCTTAGCAAAGGCAGGATTTGAAGTGCCTGCTGTGGTCCTGAGGCTCTCCCAAAGGCCCTGCCTTCATCTGGGTTAAAGGCAGCACTATAAATAAACACAAATGGTGGTGAAGCTCCAAGCATTGTGGTTTAATTGCTGAGCAGGAGCTCTGGAAAGCCTGGATGGGGCATTTAGTGGCTCAGGGCAGAGCTGATTGCTGCCTGCAGCTGCCTGCAGGGAGGCTGTTGCCAGGTGGGGTTGGGCTCTGCTGCCAGGCAGCCAGGGACAGAACAAGGGGACACAGCCTCAAGCTGTGCTAGGGCAGGTCTAGGCTGGATGTTGTTAGGAAGTTGTTGTCAGAGAGAGTGATTGGCATTGGAATGGGCTGCCCAGGGAGGTGGTGGAGTGGCTGTGGCTGGAGGTGTTGCAGCCAAGCCTGGCTGGGGCACTTAGTGCCATGGTCTGGTTGGTTGGGCAGGGCTGGGTGCTAGGTTGGGCTGGCTGAGCTTGGAGCTCTCTTCCAACCTGCTTGATTCTCTGATTGTACAATTCTCTGATTCCTGTGATGCTATGAGACAGCCTCTGGGGTGTCAGGTGATGAAGATGTCCCTGCATGGAATAGCCTGAAATCGTGCCAGGGGAGGGTTAGGTTGGGGTCAGGATGAAGGGACAGGTTCTTTTTAGTGGGGTGGGTCAAGATGAAGGAGCAGGTTCTTGTTGGTGGGATGAATCAAGGTGAAGGGACATGTTCTTATTGGTGGGATGAATCAAGGTGAAAGGGACAGGTTCTTATTGGTGGGATGAATCAAGGTGAAGGGGCAGGTTCTTATTGGTGGGATGAATCAAGGTGAAGGGGATAGGTTCTTATCAGTGATGCCTAATAATAGGACAAGGATCAAGAAGCACCCAGGAAGTTCCACCTCAACTTGAGGACAAACTTTGGTGGGAGGATGCTGGAACCCTAAGGTAGGCTTTGGAATCTCTTTCTCTGGAGGCTTTCAAGCCCTGTTTGGATGCACTCCTGTGTGAGCTGCTCTGGCTGATCATCTCTGGATCCAACTCCTACCATTCTATGGTTCTATGCTTTGCAGCCCAGAAATTCCATGTGCTGTGTAAAGTACTACCCCAGTTTGGGGCCAGGAGCTAACTGGGATGGGAGGGTAAAAACATCCCTATGGTTTTGTTAAGGGAAACCCAGGGTCCCTCAAGCTACCACAAGTACCCTAAAGCTCAAGCAGGCAGCAGGCAAAGCCAGGTGTATCCTACGTGGTAAAGGGTTGGACTTGATGATCTGTGAGGTCTCTTCCAACCTTGGTGATACTGTGATACTGTGATACTGTGATACAGCCTTCAGCTTCACCTGCAGGAGTGCACTCTGTGCCAGGAGCAGCAGTGCATGACCATCAATTACTGGCATGGATGATGAATTGCCTTGCATTAGGGCTGCATTCTCCAGTGAAATGAGCACTTCAGCCACGCCAGAAGAACATACCTCATCTCTTCTCCCCCCTCCCAACCAAAGCAGCAGCAGCACCACCTTCTTATGTGTTAATCACACCCTCCATTAATCAGGACAAGGTGCCATAATGGTGATTGCAGGTACAAATCAATTAGTGCTCCACCTCAAACACAGCACAGAGAGGGCAGCAATTGATGGGGCTGAGCTGGCACACTCCAAAGAGGCAAGTCTTTGGGCCAGCAGCAGAAGTGTCTCCTGTTTCATAGAATCATAGAATCAACCAGGTTGGAAGAGACCTCCAAGATCATCCAGTCCAACCTATCCCCCAGCCCTAACCAATCAACTAGACCATGGCACTGAGTGCCTCATCCAGTCTTTTCTTGAAGACCCCCAGGGATGGTGCCTCCACCACCTCCCTGGGCAGCCCATTCCAATGTCTGACACATCTTTCCTTTTGCAACCCAGCTCTGAGGAGCAAACTCTGCTTTGTTCTCCTCTCTGACCTCTCTGCTTTTCAAAAGGCCCTTCCCTCAGTTAGGGCTGCACTCGTGGGGATGCTTTCCTCCAAGGAAAGGGCTCCTCATGGCCTCTGAGAAGTGGTAACGAGTCAAGATTGCCCTAACCAACAGAGCCACCACCTCCTGCCGTCTGCCAGAGAGCCAGATGGAGGGAGGCTGTAATCAGGGCACGTAGGAAAAGAGTGACTGAAAGATTTGGAGGAGTCAAGAACTGGGAGAGGCTATCCCAGGTCCTCTATTATTATTCATCTTCTTTCTTTCTCCTTCCCCTTCTCCTCATCTTTCTCCTGCTCCTCCATCCTTCCTCCCTCCCTCTCCCTCCTTCCTTCCTTCCTCCCTCCCTCTCCCTCCTTCCTCCCTCCCTCCCTCTCCCTCCTTCCTCCCTCTCCCTCTCCCTCTCCCTCTCCCTCCTTCTTCCCTCTCCCTCTCCCTCTCCCTCCTTCCTCCCTCCCTCCCTCCCTCTCCCTCCTTCCTCCCTCCCTCCCGCTCCCTCCTTCCTCCCTCCCTCTCCCTCCTTCCTCCCTCCCCCTCCTTTCTCCCTCTCTCTCCCTCCTCCCTCCCTCTCCCTCCTTCCTCCCTCCCTCCCTCTCCCTCCTTCCTCCTCTCCCTCTTTCCTTCCCTCCCTCTCCCTCTTTCCCTCCCTCCCTCCCTCCCTCCCTCCCTCCCTCTCCCTCCTTCCTCCCTCCCTCCCTCCCTCCCTCTCCCTCCTTCCTCCCTCCCTCCCTCTCCCTCCTTCCACCCTCCCTCCCTCCCTCTCCCTCCTTCCTCCCTCCCTCCCTCTCCCTCCTTCCTCCCTCCCTCCCTCTCCCTCCTTCCTCCCTCCCTCCCTCTCCCTCCTTCCTCCCTCCCTCCCTCTCCCTCCTTCCTCCCTCCCTCCCTCCCTCTCCCTCCTTCCTCCCTCTCTCTCCCTCCTTCCTCCCTCTCTCTCCCTCCTTCCTCCCTCCCTCTCCCTCCTCCCTCCCTCCCTCTCCCTCCTTCCTCCCCCCCCCTCCCCCCTCCCTCCCGCTCCCTCCTCCCTCCCTCTCCCTCCTCCCTCCCTCTCCCTCCTTCCTCCCTCTTTTTTCCTCCTTCCTCCCTCTTTTTTCCTCCTCCTCTCTTCCCCTCCCTTTCCCTCCCTTCTCTCTTCTTCTTTGTATTATTATTATTATTATTATGATTATGATTAATATTGTTATTTTAATAATCTTCTTATAATCATCGAGGAAAGACAAATTTAGGCCTTCTGGTGTACACACAAGGCAAAAAATCCATCTTGCCAACAAAGGGGCCCAGTTCTGGCTGTTCTTGTAGCCTTTGCCCTTAACCACAGTGATGAAAAGGGAATGCAAACTGCTGCTGCATCATTACTGAGGCTTCCCTCTTTCGAACTGTGCCAGGCACAGGCCTTTGTTCAAAGGGGGAGGGGGAGGGGAGGGAAAAGGGAAGGGACAAATTCCCTGGATGCAAGGTGGGGGCAGTTAAATGCAGTATTTAATGTGACTGAGTGGGGGAGGACAAAAGTGATGCTGCCTTGAAAAATGGTGCTGCTGACTCACTCTGCAAATCAATGACAGCTTAGTGCCTCAGCCCAGAGTGAAAAATGTCAGGCTGCAGGGTGGAAGGAAGGTGAGTCAGGTGTGCTCAGACTGGATGGTGCCACTGCTAACCAAGGGATGTGCAAAGCAGAGCTTAACAACTCTCTCCTGAAGAGCCAACCAGCAAAATGCTCATGGAGTCATAGAATGGATTGGGTTGGAAGGGACCTTCAAGATCAGCCAGTTCCAGACACCTCTCACCAGTCCCAGGTTGCTCAAGGCATCATCCAACCTGCCCTTGAACTCCTCCAGGGAGGTTGTGGAGCACAGAAGCACAGAATGTGATCAAAGATCACATTCTGTGCTTCTGTGCTCCTCAACCTCCCTGGGCAACCTGTGCCAGTGTCTCCTCACCCTCCCTCTGTGTGCTCCACAACCTCCCTGGGCAACCTATGCCAGTCTCTCCTCACCCTCCCTCTCTGTGCTCCAAAACCTCCCTGGGCAACCTGTGCCAGTGTCTCCTCACCCTCCCTCTCTGTGCTCCAAAACCTCCCTGGGCAACCTGTGCCAGTGTCTCCTCACCCTCCCTCTCTGTGCTCCACAACCTCCCTGCCCAACCTGTGCCAGTGTCTCCTCACCCTCCCTCTCTGTGCTCCACAACCTCCCTGGGCAACCTGTGCCAGTGTCTCCTCACCCTCCCTCTCTGTGCTCCACAACCTCCCTGCCCAACCTCTGCCAGTGTCTCCCCAGCCTCACTGCCAAGAATTTCTTCATCATCTCCAGCCTGAACCTGCCCTCCCCAAGCTTCTATCCACTGCTCCCCTTCTATTCTGCTACGAATACAGTAAATGAAGTGACAACTGCCTGAAACTTATTAGGAGTGGCAGAGTATTGTCATGCAAATGTGTCGGGAAAGCAACTTTCCCTCAGCAGGCAGAGAGAAGGCACCACAGAGAGAGAGGTATTGAACTAACCTTTCCCCTCTGCCGTTTAAGTGGAGCTCACCCTGCGACCAAAGCGGCTGCAAATCAATTAGAGCTGACAAGTCCAACTTTAAGTACATCAGCGAGGCAAATGGGAATGTTCTGCAGCATTCCTGACCTTGGGAGGGGAGGGAGGGCAATGAGATGCCCTCCACTTGGTACCTTTCAGGGTTCGCCTTGCGTCTGCACAGATGCCTCTGGGTACCACTCGAGGCTGGACGAGGCACTTAGTGCCATGGTCTGGTTGATCGAGCAGGGCTGGGTGCTAGGTTGGACTGGATGAGCTTGGAGGTCTCTTCCAACCTGGTGGGTTCTATGATTCTAATTCGGGGGTGTGTGATGGTTTCAGCTCCCTCTGAGGGGGAGCACAAATCCAGGCTGGGCAGTGAGTGGCTGAGAGCAGCCCTGAGGAGAGGGACTTGGGGGTGCTGCTGGAGGAGAAGCTCAGCAGGAGCCAGCAGTGTGCACTTGCAGCCCAGAAAGCCAAGCAGAGCCTGGGCTGCAGCAGCAGAAGTGTGGCCAGCAGGGCCAGGGAGGGGATTCTGCCCCTCTGCTCTGCTCTGCTGAGACCCCACCTGGAGTCCTGCATCCAGCTCTGGAGCCCCTGGGACAAGAGGGCTGTGGAGATGCTGGAGAGTGTCCAGAGCAGGGCCAGGAGGATGCTCAGAGGCTGCAGCAGCTCTGCTGTGAGCACAGCCTGAAAGAGTTGGGGCTGTGCAGGCTGGAGCAGAGGAGGCTCCCAGGGGACCTTCTTGTGGCCTTCCAGGATCTGCAGGGGGCTCCAAAAAATCTGGGGAGGGACTTTTGAGGCTGTGAGGGAGTGTCAGGAGTGGGGGGAATGGAGCAAAGGTGGAGGTGGGGAGAGTGAGGCTGGAGGTGAGGAGGAAGTTGTTGAGCAGGAGAGTGGTGAGAGGCTGGAATGGGTTGCCCAGGGAGGTGGTTGAGGCCCCATGGCTGGAGGTGTTTGAGGCCAGGCTGGCTGAGGCTGTGTGCAGCCTGCTCTAGGGTAGGGTGTCCCTGGGTATGGCAGGGGGCTTGGCACTGCCTGCTCCTTGTGCTCCCTTCCAACCCTCACTGATTCTATGCTTCTCTAATGCTTTCAACCCAATTGCTACTCACTGCTCTCACTCTGATGGAATAAGAAGAACTTAAAATTTCTATTACTTTTATTTTGTTGAATCTCAGTAAGTGCAATAGAAAGGCTTAAGTGAGTTCTTCCTTTCCCCTATTGCAGTGCCTCAGCGTTTCTATGCTCATAATTCTTTCCTCACCAGCCTGCTATTACTGTTGTATCAATTCTTTCTACTTCTCTGAACACTCCAATTGAAAGAGACCAAGATTTAGGCCTTATGTATTTTTAGTTTAATGAAATTCAGCTTCAAGGTGTAGAAAAAAAACCAGCCCCAGTTCATGGCATGAAGTACTCCTGCCTTTAGAGAGCTCTCAATGAAGAGGAGCAGCAGGACAGGCAGATGCAAGAGTGCACAGATATATAGACACATAGAATGGGTTGGGTTGGGTAGGGTTGGAAGGGACCTTGAAGATCAGCCAGTTGCAACACCCCTGCCATGGGCAGGGACACTTCCCACCAGCATAGGTTGCTCCAAGGTATCATCCAGGCTTGTTTTGAACACCTCCAGGGAGGTTGTGGTGCACAGAAGCACAGAATGTGATCTTTGATCACATTCTGTGCTTCTGTGCTCCTCAACCTCCCTGGGCAACCTGTGCCAGTGTCTCCTCACCCTCCCTCTCTGTGCTCCACAGCCTCCCTGGCCAACCTGTGCCAGTGTCTCCTCACCCTCCCTCTCTGTGCTCCACAACCTCCCTGCCCAACCTGTGCCAGTGTCTCCTCACCCTCCCTCTCTGTGCTCCACAACCTCCCTGCCCAACCTGTGCCAGTGTCTCCTCACCCTCCCTCCCTCTCAAGAATTTCTTCCTCATTTCCAGTCTCAATTTGCCCTTCCCCAGCTTCAATCCCTTCCCTCTTGTCCTACCACTCCAAGCCTTTGCTAAAAGTCCTTCCAAGGCTCTTTTTGTAGCCTTCAGGCACTGGAAGTCTGCTCTAAGGTCTCCCTGGAAAGTTGTCTGCATCTACCTGAAGGGACATTGTGGAGATGCTGTTGCTGGGCTCTGCTCACAGGTAAATGGAGGCAGAACAAGGGGGAATGGCCTCAAGCTGAGGCTGGGGAGGTTTAGTTTGGACATTAGGAAAAGGTTTTTCATGGAGAGAGTGGTCAGGGACTGGAATGAGCTGCCCAGGGAGGTGGTGCAGTCACCCAGCCTGGCTGTGTTTCAGGCTGGTTTGGATGTGGTGCTTGGGGATATGATTTAAGGTGGATCTTGTAGAGTAGGGTTCTAGGTTGGGCTTGGTGATCCTGAAGGACTTTGCCAACCTGGATGTGCCTGTGACTTCTGGAGCCTTCTCCTCTCCAGGCTGAACAGCCTCAACTCTCTCAGCCTCTCCCCATAGGGGAGGTTCTGCAGCCTCTGATCATCTTCATGGCCTCCTCTAGACCCTCTCCAGCAGCTCTTGTGCTGAGTGCCCCAGCACTGGGGGCAGTGCTGCAGGTGAGGTCTGAGCAGAGCAGTGCAGAGGGGCAGAATCCCCTCCCTGTGCTGCTTCTCTCCCTGCCCTGGCTGCAGCCAGCACACAACTGACTCTGGGCTGCCAGCAACCAGCACTGGCTCCTGGGGAGTTTGGCACCAACTGACACCCCCAAGACCTTCTCCTTGAGTCCTTTCTTGAGCCACTCCTCAACCAATCTATTTTTGGCTCTGGATTGGCAGATTTAGAGCAAAGTTCCATTTAAAATGCTAGAGTAAGGGGAATGAATGTATCTATAATGTGAGGAGTGTCACTTAGCCCCCTTTTTTCTCCCCCCCCTTTTCCCCCCCAGGAACATCACACTAAGTGGTAGGTTGGCTCTCTGCCCAAGCTTGATGCATCAGGGGTCATGGTGGCTTCAGAACAGCCATAAGCTCCTGTGCTGAGCTTCCACAACTGGATGGTTGATGTTTGCAGCTTCACATCACATCAGAGCTGCTCTCAGTTGATAGGGCACAGCATTTCTGCATGGAGAAAGGCACCTGGAAGGGCAGGCATGGAGCCACTGAGGTTTTGCTGTTCCTTCTGGAATAACAAATGCTACAGGCTGTGAGCTACAGAGCAAAGGGTTGGAGATACCTGGGTGAGATATGGCACTTGGGGAGGGCAGAGAATGAGGAATTGAGAGCTGAAGCTTCTAGAGGGCTCTGTGAGCCCCCCAAGTGTATGGTGGCTGCAGTGCACACACAGTGCTGGCCCCCAAAGGGAAGAGAATTTCCTTCTGGCCCTGCTGCTAAGCTCTCTGGAGGGCCATGGATTGAAGCTTGAGGAGGGGGAGGTTGGCAGGGGCGTTGGAAACCAGATGATCTTTCAGGTCCCTTCCAGCCCAACCCAATCTATGAATCTTCTCTGGTCTTGAACATGTAGGAATTCAGGAGAGCTGTTGAGGTGCTGGAAGGTGTTTGGAGAAGGGCAGCAAGGCTGGGGAGGGGCCTGGAGCACAGCCCTGGGAGGAGAGGCTGAGGGAGCTGGGGGGGTGCAGCCTGCAGCAGAGGAGGCTCAGGGCAGAGCTGATTGCTGTCTGCATCTGCCTGCAGGGAGGCTGTAGCCAGGTGGGGTTGGGCTCTGCTGCCAGGCAGCCAGGGACAGAAGGCGGCGACACAGCCTCAAGTTGTGCCAGGGCAGGTCTAGGCTGGATGTTGTTAGGAAGTTGTTGTCAGAGAGAGTGATTGGCACTGGAATGGGCTGCCCAGGGAGGTGGTGGAGTGGCTGTGGCTGGAGGTGTTGCAGCCAAGCCTGGCTGGGGCACTTAGTGCCATGGTCTGGTTGGTTGGGCAGGGCTGGGTGCTAGGTTGGGCTGGCTGAGCTTGGAGCTCTCTTCCCACCTGCCTGATTCTCTGACTCTGTGGCTCAGAGGTGTTTAAAGGAGGCTGCAGGAGGCACTCAGTGCCATGGCTTAGCTGATCAGAACTGTCAGGTGCTAGGTTGCACTCGATGATCCCAGAGGTCTTTTCCAACCTGCCTAATTGAGTGCTCCTGTGAACGTTCAGCAGCAGACAACCACTGAGGTCCTCAGGCTCTTTCCTGCTTTATCCCCCCCCCATCCTGACTGGTATTTCCCCAGCGCTGTTTTCTACTTCGCTCCACCTCCCCCACCTGCCTTTCCCCTTTGGAATCCCAGGAGGAAGAGCAATGTTTTGTGGCATTGTTCATCCCTTCCCAGGAGTTCCCATGGCATTATCTCCCCAGTGTCATTGCTGCAGTAGCTGCAGGCTTTATTCTCCCAGCCAGCAGATCTAATCTAGCAGAAGGGCTGGCTCTGAGCTTTTGTTGGCAAAGAAGAATTAGACATTTTCTCTTCATTTGCTGTTTTCTTAAAGGCAGGGCAGGGGATTACTGTCCTGGAATTGTAATAACAGATCACTTCTTGTTCTCTTTTGTGGTAGGTGTTGTTAGCAATACTTATCAGCCTCTGCTGCCTTGCAAGTTAAAAGGCCTGAAGTAGCCTGGTGGGGCTGAATGGTTGATGTACGCCAGAAACCCAGCTCAGGGGAAGCTGTGGCTTGGTCACAGACATAAGAATCTGTAAGCAGTGTAAGAAGTCTCCCCCTTTTTCATCTTCCTTTCCATTTTCCCCTTCCTCTTCCCCCTTTTCCCTTCTTCCTCCCTTTTCTTTTCCCTTCTTCCCCCCTTTTCTTTTCCCCTCTTGCCCCCTTTTCTTTTCCCCTCTTCCCCCCCTGTTCTTTTCCCCTCTCCCCCCCTTTTCTTTTCCCCTCTTCCCCCCCTTTTCTTTTCCCCTCTTCCCCCCTTTTATTTTCCCCTCTTCCCCCCTTTTCTTTTCCCTTCTCCCCCCCTTTTCTTTTCCCCTCTCCCCCCCTTTTCTTTTCCCCTCTTCCCCCCTTTTCTTTTCCCTTCTTCCCCCCTTTTCTTTTCCCCTCTTCCCCCCTTTTCTTTTCCCCTCTTCCCCCTTGTCTTTTCCCTTCTTCCCCCCTTGTCTTTTCCCTTCTTCCCCCCTTGTCTTTTCCCCTCTTGCCCCCCTTTTCTTTTCCCCTCTTGCCCCCCCCTTTCCCCTTCTCTCATCCTTTCCCCTTCTCTCCCCCTCTCTTTTCCCTTCTCTCATCCATTCCCCTTCTCTCCCCCTCTCTCTTTCTCTCTCTCCCCTCTCCCTTAGCTTTTAGCTCTCCTGAACCAAACCAACAGCTTCCAGACGTGGCCTCATTCCAGACCCCAAAGAGAAGTGGAACATTTCCCACCCTTTCAAAGAGGAGCCCGAGCCAGGGCAGACCTTGGCAGCTTGGCAGGGAGCTGGGACAGGATCTGTTAACTTAGAGCAGCTGAAGCCCTTCTCTCCTGGCAGAGCAGCAGCTTTGGGTGCATAACCAAAGGCCCTTAACTGGCAGAGGTTTGTTTTTGCAGGGGTGACCCAAGCTGCCTCCCAGACATGCTGTCTGCCACTGATTAGACAATGCTTGTGCTGAAGCCAGGACATTCTAGCCCAAGTTTTGGTGCCTTCCAGTAGAGCAGGGAATGCAAAGCACTTGCTGTGTAAAAAAGGAGGTTTAACATTCAAACTAAACTAAAGGCACAGAAAGGATGGGGAAAAGGGGGGGGGGGGAAAACCCCAACCTAAACCATAATAATTTAATAACAGCTTTAGGTGAATATTCTTTTCTCCTGGGCTTGCAGGCAGCAGAGGATTCAGAGCTCTGTGTGTATCTTGGGTTGTTGCAAGGCAAACACTTGGAGCTCTCTAATGCAGCACAGACACTGTTGTGTTTGGGAACAAGAAATGTTTGATGGCTGCTGTGGGAAAGGCTTTGTCTGGGCTGCCTTGTGCCAGGCTGCTATCAAAGCTGGATTTGATTGCTTTGTGTGCAGTCTTTGGGAGCCTGGAGAAATCAGGAAGGGATTCACTGAGCAGCTCCACTGTAGAGGCAGCTTTGTTCTGTGGCAGGGGCCTCAAGGCAGCAGATTGATTCAGCTGTAGCCTGTGTCTTGACTTCAGTGGGATCTCAATGGGAGTTCTTTCTGGATGATTCAAGTGGTGGAAAAGTCAGGCCCTGCCACACTGACAGCAGTGTTCAGCTCAGCTGTCTTCATCTTGAAAGCATCTTAGAGACCTTAGCAAAACATGGAAACATTGGGTTTGTTCAGCCTGGAGAAGGGGAGGCTCAGGGGAGAGCTTATCCCCATGGAGCAGTGCACACAGGGAGGCTGCCAGGAGGATGGAGACTCCCTTTGACAAGGAGTCCCATGGAGAAGACAAGAGGTGATGGGGACAAGTTACTGCTGGGGACATTCCCAGTGGGCTGCAGGGGAAAATGTTTCCCCATGAGAACAGTTGGACACTGGAATCATCTCCCACTGGAATCATCTCCCACTGGAATCATCTCCCACTGGAATCATCTCCCAGGGGCAGCAGTGGAGTCCAAACCAAAATGTTTCCCCATGAGAACAGTTGGACACTGGAAGCATCTCCCACTGGAAGCATCTCCCAGGGGCAGCAGTGGAGTCCAGAGCAAAATGTTTCCCCATGAGAACAGTTGGACACTGGAAGCATCTCCCAGGGGAGGCAGTGGAGTCTTCTACACTGGAGAGTTGTAACTCAGCTTGGCAGGGTGCTGAGGCAGCTCATTGCAATGCTGCTGAGACCTAGAAAGGTTGGAGCAGATGATCCTTGGGGTCCCTTCCAGCCTGGCACTCTGAGTCTGTGATGCACCTGGAACTGAGAAAATGCTCTGGCATCTGCTCCTGTCATCACCACAGGCTGAGCCTTGCTCCTGTCTGTGCTGCCACCGCTGGACAAGAGCTCCAAAGGCGTTTAGGAGGCATTCATGGTGCATGGCAGACTCACAGCACCCCAGTGTCTGCTAAGAGGATAGCTCAGTGCCCATCCATACCAATAACCTCCGAGGCTTGCAGACCTGTTGGACTCTTGACAAGGGCTCAGCCACAAAGCTGGTGAGATAAATGACATTTTCCAGCTTCACAGCATCACAGAGTGGCAGGGGCTGGGAGGGACCTCCAGAGCTCAGCCAGTCCAAGCCCCCTGCCACAGCAGCATCACCCAGAGCAGAGCACACAGGAACACATCCAGGCAGGGTTTGGATATCTCCACAGAGGGAGACTCCACAACCCCCCTGGGCAGCCTGTGCCAGGCTCTGGCACCCTCACAGGGAAAAAAATCCTCCTCAGGTTTCCAAGAAACTTCCTCTGCCTCAGCTCCCACCACTGCCCCTTGCCCTGGCACTGGCATCCCCCAGCAGAGCCTGGCTCCAGCCTCCTGCCACTCACCTGCACAGCTTTAGAGCCACTGCTGAGCTCACCTCTCAGGCTCCTCTCCTCCCAGCAGCACAGCCCCAGCTCCCTCAGGCTCTGCTCCTAACAGAGCTCTTCCATTCCCTTCAGCATCTCTGTGGCTCTGTGCTGGACTCTGCAGCAGTTCTGTGTCCCTCTTGAACTGGGGGGCCCAGAACTGGCCACAGTACTGCAGATGTGGCCTCAGCAGGGCAGAGCAGAGGGGCAGGAGAACCTCTCTCCACCTGCTACCCACAGCCCTTCTGATGCACCCCAGAATGGCATTGCCCCTCCTGGCCCCCAGAGTACATTGCTGGCTCATGCTCACCCTCCCATCCACCAGCACCCCCAGATCCTTTTCCCCTTCACTGCCTTCCAACAGCTCAGTCCCCAACCTCTCCTGCTCCCTGGGGTTGTTCTTTCCCAGCTGCCAGACTCTCCCCTTGCCCTTGTTTAATTTCATTCCATTCCTCCCTGCCCAGCCCTCAGGCTGTGCCAGTCTGGCTGAATGGCAGCACAGCCTCCTGGGGTGGCAGCCACTGCTCCCAGCTTGGTGCCATCAGCAAACCTGCTGGCAGTGCCCTCTGTGCCCTCACCCAGGTCATTGATGAATATAGTGAACAGAACTGGTCCCAGTACTGACCCCTGAGGGACTCCTCTAGTCACAGACCTCCAACTGGACTCCATCCCATTGACCACAGCTCTCTGGCTTCTTTCCTTCAACCAGTTCCCAAACCACCTCACTACCTGATCATCCAGACTCCACCACAGGACAAATCCTATCCCAGCTGCTGGCTCCCAACCTCCTCCTGCTAGCAGCACTGTGCTCTGCCTCCCCTAGTGCACTAATCACACCCAGAGAGCTGCTTCCTGGCCAGGCTTTGGGCTTGGAGGAGTGAAGTTATTGATTCATTGATGCTGGTGAGGTTGGAACATCTCCACTGAACAAGAATAGCTGCAGATAATGGAAGTCTGAGGGATGCATTTGTCACGTTAAGGAACTTGTTTAGCCAGTGTGGAAATCTATAGGAGAGATCTGAAGGGGAAATCAGGGTTACTGGGAGACAGCTCCCTGCACAGATTCCTCCCTGCTAAGTGACTCCTCCTGTGCCTGTTTCTTGACAGTTCTGCTACTCAGGCCCTGCAAAGTGTTGGCTATGAAGCACTGCACCTGAACATGCAGTGGCACATCCTGGGTGCTTGGCTCAGGGTCGTCTGTGTTTGATTCCAGACCTTTCCAGTCTGCACAGAACTCCTCTTGGGTGCCAGTCCAGGCTGCTTTAAGCAGTATTTCAGAGCAGGGAAAGGCAGCACAGAAGCACATCTCATCCCTTTTCCTGAGGCTTTGGGAATTCTGGAGCATCTGGCATCTGGGTCAAGCATCAATTCAGGCTGGGCAGTGCCAGGCTGAGAGCAGCCCTGAGGAGAGGGACTTGGGGGTGCTGCTGGAGGAGAAGCTCCACAGGAGCCAGCAGTGTGCACTTGTGGAGCTCCACAACCTCCCTGGAGGTGTTCAAGGCCAGGTTGGATGAGGCCTTGGAGCAATCTGGGCTGGTGAGAGGTGTCAATGAGGGAAGGAAGGGAGGAAGGAAAGAAGAAAGAGAGGGGGAGAAAGAAAGGGAGAAAGAGAGAGTGAAAGGGATAAAGAGAGACCGAGAAGGGGAGAAAGAAATGGAGAAAGGAAGGAAGGAAGGGAGAAAGAGAGAGAAGGGGAGAAAGAAAGGGAGAAAGGAAGGAAGGAAGGGAGAAAGAGAGAGAAGGGGAGAAAGAAAGGGAAAAAGGAAAGAAGGAAGGGAGAAAAAGAGAGAGAGAAGGGGAGAAAGAAAGGGAGAAAGGAAAGAAGGAAGGGAGAAAAAGAGAGAGAGAAGGGGAGAAAGAAAGGGAAAAAGGAAGGAAGGGAGAGAAAGAGAGAAAGAAAGAGATAAAGGAAGAAAGGGATAAAGGGCAAGAGAGAGAAAGGGAGAAAGAAAGAGAGAAGGGGAGAAAGAAAGAGAGAAAAGGAGAAAGACAGGAAAGAAGGAAGTAAGGAAGGAAGGGAGAAAAAGAGAGAAGGGGAGAAAAAGGAGAAAAAGGAAGGAAGAGAGAGAGAGAAAGAAAGAAAGGGAGAAAGGGATAAAGGGCAAGAGAGAAAGGGAGAAAGAAAGAGAGAAGGGGAGAAAGAAAGAGAGAAAGGGAGAAAGGAAAGAAGGAAGTAAGGAAGGAAGGGAGAAAAAGAGACAAGGGGAGAAAAAGGAGAAAAAGAAAGGAAGAAAGAAAGAAAGAAAGAAAGAAAGAAAGAAAGAAAGAAAGAAAGAAAGAAAGAAAGAAAGAAAGAAAGAAAGAAAGAAAGAAAGAAAGAAAGAAAGAAAGAAAGAAAGAAAGAAAGAAAGAAAGAAAGAAAGAAAGAAAGAAAGAAAGAAAGAAAGAAAGAAAGAAAGAAAGAAAGAGGAAGGGAGAAAGAAAGAGAGAAAGGGATAAAGAGAGAGAAGGGGAGAAAGAAGGGGAGGAAGGAAGGAAGGAAGGAAGGAAGGAAGGAAGAAAGGGAGAAAGATAAAGGGAGAAAGGGCAAAAGAGAGAAAGGGATAAAGAGAGAGAGAGAAGGGGAGAAAGAAAGGAAGGAAGGGAAGGGAAGAGGAGAGAAGCATTCCCATCCCCTACTAAAAAGGCACCATCAGCCTCTTTCCTCCTCTCTGAGCTTTACCTGACTGTGCTGAGGGCTGTTTTTAGAGTGCTGCTGCTGTTGGCACAGGGCATTGTGTTGGGAGTTAGCAGCCAGCCCCATTGCCCAGCCACTGTCTATGGCATCTCTGTAATCAAGCTGCACAAAACTGCCAGCCAGGGAAAAATGAATGCAAATGAGTGCAAATTCCCATATTCCAAAAGGATTAGGAGATCATTAATGTGGGCATTAAATATTTAAACAATATCTCTATGAAAGAATTATGAGCCTTCAAAGCTTGTCTGTGCTTCTAAGGCCACGTTAAAGTGACTGTGGTGGCACCTCCTGTGCTGAGAGGAGGAATCTTCTGCTGTTGCAGTTCAGGTCATGCCCATGCCCAAACTCCCACAGGTTGTGGTCTCCTTGCCTGTGCTTAGAATCATAGAATCAGGCAGGTTGGAAGAGAGCTCCAAGCTCAGCCAGCCCAACCTAGCACCCAGCCCTGCCCAACCAACCAGACCATGGCACTAAGTGCTCCAGCCAGGCTTGGCTGCAACACCTCCAGCCACAGCCACTCCACCACCTCCCTGGGCAGCCCATTCCAATGCCAATCACTCTCTCTGACAACAACTTCCTAACAACATCCAGCCTCAACCTGCCCTGGCACAGCTTCAGGCTGTGTCCCCTTGTTCTGTTGCTGGCTGCCTGGCAGCAGAGCCCAACCCCACCTGGCTACAGCCTCCCTGCAGGCAGCTGCAGGCAGCAATCAGCTCTGCCCTGAGCCTCCTCTGCTGCAGGCTGCACCCCCCCAGCTCCCTCAGCCTCTCCTCACAGGGCTGTGCTCCAGGCCCCTCCCCAGCCTTGCTGCCCTTCTCTCAACACCTTCCAGCACCTCAACATCTCTCTTGAACTGAGGACCCCAGAACTGGACACAGCACTGCAGGGGTGGCCTGAGCAGTGCTGAGCACAGGGGCAGAAGAACCTCCCTTGTCCTGCTGCCCACACTGCTCCTGAGCCAGCCCAGGATGCCATTGGCTCTGCTGCCCACCTGGGCACTGCTGCCTCCTCTGCAGCTCCTCTCTGCCAGCACCCCCAGGGCCCTCTCTGCCTGGCTGCTCTCAGCCACTCTGGCCCCAGCCTGTAGTGCTGCTGGAGGTTGCTGTGATCAAAGTGCAGAACCCTGCCCTTGGCCTTGTTACTTCTCATCCCAAATAGATCTGTTGGGTGAGGTGAGGCAAGGCTGAGCCATTGAGTTGCTGGTCTCTGGGCACTCTGTGATCTCCAAGGATAGCTGCCAGGTCATTTTCACTGCCTGGGCTTCTCTTGTCCTTCCTAAGCCCCTAAGAGGGCCACAACATCCAAGTCTACAATGGGATCTCAGCACAGCTTTCCACTCCTGGTGCAAAGTACTCTTCTAGCTGCATCCTTGCCATTTCAAGTGGAGGGAATTAAAAAGAACCAAAGTGAACCAAGACAGCAGTGCAAACAACCCTGGGGAGAAGAGAGAGCCCTGGAGAAGCCAATTGTGTATCTCAATGCATCCTTTTTGAGGAGCTCTGCTACTACAGAGGGGAGGGTTACCCTCTGCTCTATGGGAGAGAATCACCAGAAGCCACAGCTCCAAAGCCTGCTAAAGGTCTTTATTGATGCCAGTGAATTGTTAGTGAGGCACTTGAGTCTTTGCTCCACTCAGCAAAGCTCTGAGAGCTCTGCAGTGGGAGGCACAGGAAAAACACAGTGGGCAGGGATCACTTCACAAACAACTGAGTCCTCTCCCTGCCTTCTGTGCTTCAAACCTTTGCTTCTTCTGACAGCTTGCTGCATGTATAATAGTTGCTAGGAGGCTCAGCTAGAGATCTGGGCTCTCACTTTGCCAGCTACAGGTTTCCTGTTGATGAGCACAGCCACGAGTAGAGGCAGCAGCTGGGAGCTGGAGGATGGAGCAGCAGTGACACCTGAAAGCCTGGAGACAGATCACTGCTGCAATGTGAGACCTGAGGGGGTCTAGGGAAAGCCTTGTGCTGAAGGCAGGGAACTGAGTGGGCTACAAATAGAGCTTGGGGTGTCCCTCAGCCAGCCCTACACCAGTCACCATTCCTCTGCCCTTGCTGGGGCTGTGCAGACTCCAGGGGGGACCTTAGAGCTGTCTTCCTCTTCTGTTCTCCAGGGGGGTCCTTAGAGCTGACTTCCAATAGCTAAAGGGATCCCACAGCAAGGCTGCAGAGGGACTTTTCATCAGGATGTCAAGAGACAGGACAAGAGGGAACAGCTTGAAGCTGAGGGAGAGCAGGGTTGGACTGGAGCTGAGGAAGAAGTTCTTCAGTAGGAGGGTGGTGAGAGTCTGGAATAGGCTGCCCAGGAAGCAGCTGTGAATGCCTCTTCCCTGGGGGTATTCAAAGCCAGGTTGGATGAGGTCTTGAGCAGCTGAGGCTAGTTGAGAGGTGTTAGGTTGTGCATGATCCAACCTGATTGATTCTCTGGTTCTATGATCTCAGAAGTCTTTCCCAGCCTCAGTGATTCTGTGATGCTGTCTCTGCCCATGCCAGGGGAGTTGGAGCAGAGGATCTCTGTGGTCCTTTCCAAGCTGAGCCATTCTGGGCATTGCCCAAGCTCCAGAACTTCTCAGTGGTGTGACCACTGTGGTGTTTTTCATAATGCAAAGTGCAAATTCAGCACTTTGAACGTTGAGGAAGACCTTAAGAAAAGAAACTTTTCAGCTGTTGAAGGAATGAACTGTTTGAGGAGCTTGGTAGGATCCACCTCACAGGGTGACTTGCTCAGGGAGGGTTCAGAAGGCTGCTCCTGCCTCGGGGCAGCAAAGGGCTCAGAGAAGCTCTTTCAGCTCCTCCTTGCCCTACTTCCTAAGGGTTTGTCAAATGTTTGTTGAATTTTCCTGCTGTAGATCAACTTTAAAACCCAGTTCTGAACCCTGACACTGGGAGACACCTGGAGCAAACAGGCTTGAGAGCCTCCAGCCCTCAGAGCTGTGCTGATGGCAGTCTTAGGTGCCATAGAAGTCAGGAGGCATATTTGGACAGAAGGATTTGTCGAGGGTTTGCTTTGCAAAGCTCCTGGCTTGGGCAGATTTGCTGTGATGTGGGTCAAGAACTGGCTGGAGAGCTGGGCCCAGAGAGTGGTGGTGAATGGTGCCACAGCCAGCTGGCAGCTGGCACTAGAGGTGTGCTCCAGGGATCAGTGCTGGGCACAGTCCTGGTCAATATCTTCATTGATGATCTGAGGCAGGGGATTGAGTCCAGCAGCAGTGAGTTTGCAGATGGCACCAAGCTAGGAGCAGCTGTGGAGCTGTGGGAGGGTAGCAGAGCCCTGCAGAAGGATCTGGCCAGGCTGCATGGGTGGGCAGAGGCCAAGGGGATGAGACTGAACAAGGCCAAGTGCAGGGTTCTACACTTTGGCCACAACAACCCCAAGCAGTGCTACAGGCTGGGGCCAGAGTGGCTGAGAGCAGCCAGGCAGAGAGGGAGCTGGGGGTGCTGGGACAGAGGAGCTGCAGAGGAGGCAGCAGTGCCCAAGTGGGCAGCAGAGCCAATGGCATCCTGGGCTGGCTCAGGAGCAGTGTGGGCAGCAGGACAAGGGAGGTTCTTCTGCCCCTGTGCTCAGCACTGCTCAGGACACCCCTGGAGTGCTGTGTCCAGTTCTGGGCTCCTCAGTTCAAGAGAGCTGTTGAGGTGCTGGAAGGTGTTGAGAGAAGGGCAGCAAGGCTGGGGAGGGGCCTGGAGCACAGCCCTGTGAGGAGAGGCTGAGGGAGCTGGGGGTGTGCAGCCTGCAGCAGAGGAGGCTCAGGGCAGAGCTCATTGCTGCCTGCAGCTGCCTGCAGGGAGGCTGTAGCCAGGTGGGGTTGGGCTCTGCTGCCAGGCAAGCAGCAACAGAAGAAGGGGACACAGCCTCAAGCTGTGCCAGGGCAGGTCTAGACTGGATGTTGTTAGGAAGTTGTTGTCAGAGAGAGTGACTGGCACTGGAATGGGCTGCCCAGGGAGGTGGTGGAGTGGCTGTGGCTGGAGGTGTTGAAGCCAAGGCTGGCTGGGGCACTGAGTGCCATGGTCTGGTTGGTTGGGCAGGGCTGGGTGCTAGGTTGGGCTGGCTGAGCTTGGAGCTCTCTTCCAGCCTGCCTGATTCTGTGATTCTATGATCTTGGATTGAGCTCAGTTCTTTGGTCCATCTTGCTGCAGAAATCTTTGCTGCTCGTTTCTTGCCTCCTGAATCCTGGGTTCTAAAAGCTGATCTTAGCCTCACCCTTTGGATTCCCAAGCAGCAGCCAGGCAATGCCTGCTGCTGCAGCTGTGTGCAGGTCAGCAGAGTGCTGCTCCTTGCTTTGATGGGGGGGAAATGGTTCGGATGGCTCTCAGTAAGTTCATCTCCACTTGCTCTGTCTGTGCCTGGGGGGGAGCTGCTGGTAACTGTTTTCAGGTTCCCCAGCTGAGAGCAGGATGAGGACAGATGATTAGATCTCTTTCCTCTCTCCCCGGCTAGGCAGCCACATTTCCATCACAAAGGCTTTGTTGGGGAGTGTGGAGGCAACTTGCTCTGATTAATTTTAGGGACCTGATTTCCTGCACTGCTGCATCTCAGGTTGCTCAGGCTGTGCCTCGGCATAACTCATTGCATTGCCTTCTCATCCTCAGCTTCAGTCCTTGCAGTGGTGAACGAGAAGCTCAATATGAACCCACATTGTGCACTTGCAGCCTAGAGAGGCAAGCAGAGCCTGGGCTGCAGCAGCAGCAGTGTGGCCAGCAGGGCCAGGGAGGGGATCCTGCTCCTCTGCTGTGCTCTGCTGAGACCCCACCTGGAGTCCTGCATCCAGCTCTGGAGCCCCTGGGACAAGAGGGCTGTGGAGATGCTGCAGAGTGTCCAGAGCAGGGCCAGGAGGATGCTCAGAGGCTGCAGCAGCTCTGCTGTGAGCACAGACTGAAAGAGTTGGGGCTGTGCAGGCTGCAGCAGAGGAGGCTCCCAGGGGACCTTCTTGTGGCCTGCCAGGATCTGAAGGGGGCTGCAAAAAAGCTGGGGAGGGACTTTTGAGGCTGTGAGGGAGTGTCAGGAGTGGGGGGAATGGAGCAAAGGTGGAGGTGGGGAGAGTGAGGCTGGAGGTGAGGAGGAAGTTGTTGAGCAGGAGAGTGGTGAGAGGCTGGAATGGGTTGCCCAGGGAGGTGGTTGAGGCCCCATGGCTGGAGGTGTTTGAGGCCAGGCTGGCTGAGGCTGTGTGCAGCCTGCTCTAGGGTAGGGTGTCCCTGGGCATGGCAGGGGTGTTGGAGCTGCCTGCTCCTTGTGCTCCCTTCCAACCCTGCCTGATTCTGTGACCCTAGGGGCATGAGTGTAAGATTCTATGGTTCTCAGGTTCTATGAGTTGAAGATTCTATCAGTCTATGACTCACAGACAGCAGGGAGGAAAGCTTCCTCCATAGCTGCAACCATCCCCACTGGAGAAGCTCTGCTGCCAAATGAAAGCAGCTTGCTCTAACCTGAGGTGTCCTTGCCCACTGCAGAGGAGATTGGAGCTGGATGATCCCTGAGGTCCCTTCCAGCCCTGACAATTCTGTGATGAAGTATTTCAGCAGCAGCTCAACAGCACAGAGCCCAGTGCAAGGTAGAGCTCAATCCAAGATCATGGAATCACAGAATCAGGCAGGCTGGAAGAGAGCTCCAAGCTCAGCCAGCCCAACCTAGCACCCAGCCCTGCCCAACCAACCAGACCATGGCACTAAGTGCCCCAGCCAGGCTGCATTGCTGCCTGCAGGGAGGCTGTAGCTGGGGTTGGGGGTTGGGCTCTGCTGCCAGGCAGCCAGCAACAGAACAAGGGGACACAGCCTCAAGCTGTGCCAGGGCAGGTCTAGGCTGGATGTTAGGAGGAAGTTGTTGTCAGAGAGAGTGATTGGCACTGGAATGGGCTGCCCAGGGAGGTGGTGGAGTGGCTGTGGCTGGAGGTGTTGAAGCCCAGCCCAAGGGGGCAGGAGTAAACCCTTGGGCCATTCCTTTGAGGCTCTGTAGCTGCAGGCTGTGGTGGATACCTCTGCAAAAGCTGCTGGGGGATGGCTCAGGACTGCAGGATACTCATTGCCCAGCAGCTCTGGTTGCCTGGGCACAAACCAGTGCAGTGCAGGGAGGCAGTGTGGGTTTTAGCAGGCTGTCAGTGGTGTTTTTCCTACTCTTTGCTTTCCTGTTGTTTATGCAAAGTTGTTTTGCTTTGCACATATATGTATATAAAAAAAGAACCCCAGCAAGCCCAAACCCAAACTGAATCAGGCTGGCACAGGCTGCCTTGCCTTTGCTTTGATCAGTTTGGCATTCCTCTTGAGCTGTCCTGATTAAATCAGGATGATAACAAATGGAGAGAGCTTGTGCCTGATTTGTAGGAGTCCTTCAGGTGTTAGAGAAGGAGGGGGGGGAAAAAGCATCCAAAGAATCAGGAAAATGTGATTTGTTGTTCAGGGAGTGGCAGGAGTGGGGGGAATGGAGCAAAGGTGGAGGTGGGGAGAGTGAGGCTGGAGGTGAGGAGGAAGTTGTTGAGCAGGAGAGTGGTGAGAGGCTGGAATGGGTTGCCCAGGGAGGGGGTTGAGGCCCCATGGCTGGAGGTGTTTGAGGCCAGGCTGGCTGAGGCTGTGTGCAGGCTGCTCTGGGGTAGGGTGTCCCTGGTCATGGCTTTCTCCATAGCTGGATCCATCCCCACTGGAGAAGCTCTGCTGCCAAATCAGCCTGATCAAGCCTGAGGTGTCCCTGCCCATGGCAGGGGGGTTGGAACTGGCTGCTCCTTGTGCTCCCTTCCAACCCTGACTGATTCTGTGATTCTGTGATTTACAGAAGAGTTTGGGAAGGACCTCCAGAGGTCATCCAGTCCTGCAGGCAGCAGGGACATAGAATCATAGAATCAATCAGGGTTGAAAGTGACCATAAGGATCATCTAATTCCTAGGTGAGGGTGTGCAGCCTGCAGCAGAGGAGGCTCAGGGCAGAGCTCATTGCTGCCTGCAGCTGCCTGCAGGGAGGCTGTAGCCAGGTGGGGTTGGGCTCTGCTGCCAGGCAGCCAGCAACAGAACAAGGGGACACAGGCTCAAGCTGTGCCAGGGCAGGTTCAGGCTGGATGTGAGGAGGAAGTTGCTGGCAGAGAGAGTGATTGGCATTGGAATGGGCTGCCCAGGGAGGTGGTGGAGTGGCTGTGGCTGGAGGTGTTGCAGCCAAGCCTGGCTGGGGCACTTAGTGCCATGGTCTGGTTGGTTGGGCAGGGCTGGGTGCTAGGTTGGGCTGGCTGAGCTTGGAGCTCTCTTCCAACCTGCCTGATTCTATGATTCCAAGCCCCCTGCCATGCCCATGGACACCCTACCCTAGAGCAGGCTGCACACAGCCTCATCCAGCCTGGCCTTAAACACCTCCAGGCATGAGGCTTCCACCACCTCCCTGGGCAACCCATTCCAGCCTCTCACCACCCTCATGCTGAATAACATCTTCCTAACATCCAATCTGAATCTGACATCCTCCACTAGAGCAGGCAGCTCAGAGCCCTGCCCAGCCTCACCTTGAATACCTCCAGGGCTGAGGCTTCAACCACCTCCCTGGGCAACCTGTTGCAGTGTTCCAGCAGCCTCCTGCTACAGAACTTGTTCCTCACATCCAATCTCCATCTGCTTTGCTCTCATTTCAAACCATTGCCCTCATCCTGCCCCTGCAGACCTTTGGGATCAGTCCCTCTGCAGCCTGCTCGTAGCCTCCTTCAGGCTGCTCTGAAGTCTTCCCAGACCCTTCCCTTCTCCAGGCTGTACAACCCCAGCTCCCTCAGCCTGTCTCTTGCTGACACAGGATGTGGCCCTTAGGATTTTGTCAAATGAGGTGGGAATTGTCTCTTCTTCTTACCCACTTCTTTCCTGAGTCCTGTATTTTGCAGTAGAACACCACTGCAGCAGAGAGCTCTGGAGGGCAATGCAGCTCCTGGTGCCCTTTTAGCTGCCCAGGAGAAGGACATTTTGCTCCCAGTGTCCATTCAGCAGCACTCTTGGTTAAGTGCAGGCTGGCTGCAGGGAGGCCAGCTGAGGCTCAGGCATCTGGCAGGGTTGGGGTTCTGCAGTGCTTCTGGTGGGATTTGCTCTGCAGAAATGTTGCTGTGCCTCTCTGACTGCTTTCTCCTAAGGTCCTTGCAGCCCATTGCTGAGGTGGCAGCTCAGGGGAGGGAAAAGAGGGGGAAGGACTTGTCAGGAGAGAATCTGAGAGCTTCAGCTGATTGTTTTTTCTAGGTCTTGCTTAAAGTCAGAGGCATAATCTCTGCAAGAGCTGCTCCCAGAGTACCCTGACTGTTCCTATTAATAACCACTGCATCTGCAGAGGAGGGGAATAAATCTGATCCCACTGATGTTTCTGATACTGTAAACACCAGATCTCTGTCCTCTCTGTGTTGCAAGCATTAATCCTTGCAGACAAAGCTGAAGGGTTCTCTGCTTTCATCCTGCAGGGATGTTAATTCCATTCATAGAATGGGTTGGGTTGGAAGGGACCTTCAAGATCAATCAGTTCCAACCCCCCACTGCCATGGGCAGGGACACCTCTCACCAGCCCCAGGTTGCTCAAGGGCTCATCCAGCCTGGTTTTGAGCACCTCCCTGGGCAACTTGTGCCAGTGTCTGCTCACCCTCCCTCTCTGTGCTCCACAACCTCCCTGGGCAACCTGTGCCAGTGTCTCCTCACCCTCCCTCTCTGTGCTCCACAACCTCCCTGGCCAACCTGTGCCAGTGTCTCCTCACCCTCCCTCTCTGTGCTCCACAACCTCCCTGGGCAACCTGTGCCAGTGTCTCCTCACCCTCCCTCTGAAGGATTTCTTCCTAACCTCCACTCTCAACCTGTGCAGGTGGAACTCAGGCTGGGCTAATCCATACACAACTGATTTCTCCCTCCACATGATTCCTGCTCTGTAGCTAGGGGCATCCACAAGAGAAGGCAATGATGTTGCCCACAGCATCCTCACTTGGAGCACTGCCTGACAGCAGAACCTGCAGAGGGAAGTCATGGAATGGTTTAAGTTGGAAAGGACCTCCAAGATCATCTAGTTCCAACCCCAGAAATGCTGGAGCCAAACTGGAGCACCACTGCAAACTGCATTAAACCCTGCAGAGTGCCCAGGGCCATTTGTACATCCCAGGCAGTCTCCTGCTTTGTCTGGGGGTGTTCAGCCTGGAGAAGAGGAGGCTCAGGGCAGACCTTATGGCCCTCTACAAGTACCTAAAAGGAGATTGTAGCCCATCTCAGGCAGTGTCCTACCTATTCTGGGGGTGTTCAGTCTGGAGGAGGCTCAGGGCAGACTTTATTGCCCTCTACAACTACCTAAAAGGAGGTTGTAGCCCATCCCAAGCAGTCTCCTGCCTTTTCAGGGGGTGTGCAGCCTGCAGCAGAGGAGGCTCAGGGCAGACCTTATTGCCCTCTACAACTACCTGCAGGGAGGCTGTAGCCAGGTGGGGTTGGGCTCTGCTGCCAGGCAAGCAGCAACAGAACAAGGGGACACAGCCTCAAGCTGTGCCAGGGCAGGTTGAGGCTGGATGTTGTTAGGAAGTTGTTGTCAGAGAGAGTGATTGGCATTGGAATGGGCTGCCCAGGGAGGTGGTGGAGTGGCTGTGGCTGGAGGTGTTGCAGCCAAGCCTGGCTGGGGCACTTAGTGCCATGGTCTGGTTGGTTGGGCAGGGCTGGGTGCTAGGTTGTGTTGTCTGAGCTTGGAGCTCTCTTCCAACCTGCCTGATTCTATGATTCTGTGACTCAGAGGTGTTTAAGAGGAGGCTGCATGAGGCACTTAGTGCCATGGGTTAGGGGATTGGAAGGGTTAGGTGCTAGGTTGGGCTGGATGATCTCAGAGGTCTTTTCCAACCTGTTGCATTCTGTGTGTCTGTGAAAAGAGCTCTCCCAGACAGACATCAGCAAATTGTCTTGTGGCCTCTTTAGGCAGCCAGATTTCAGCTGTTAATGATAAGCAGCATTCAGAAAAAAAAATCTCTTGATACCAATATAAATATTGACCTTGGAAGCTTTCCCAGCTTCTGTAGCACAGAAGCTGAGAGGACTTTGTGGCTGAGGCTCCTTAGGCGCTCTGTGTGCGTGGGGACGTGAGTCGAGTCTGCCCCAAATCAGTGCTGCCTCTGAGCTCCTCATGTCCAGAGCCAAGTTCATAAGAGGAGCTCAGGAAGAGTGGAGGAGTCTGAAGGGTTTTCTGTCTTTTACAGCATCACAGAATGCCAGGGGCTGGAAGGGACCTCCAAAGCTCAGCCAGTCCAAGCCCCCTGCCAGAGCAGCATCACCCAGAGCAGAGCACACAGGAACACATCCAGGCAGGGTTTGGATATCTCCACAGAGGGAGACTCCACAGCCCCCCTGGGCAGCCTGTGCCAGGCTCTGGCACCCTCACAGGGAAAAAATTCCTCCTCCTGTTAACATGGAACTTCCTCTGCCTCAGCTCCCACCACTGCCCCTTGCCCTGGCACTGGCATCCCCCAGCAGAGCCTGGCTCCAGCCTCCTGCCACTCACCTGCACAGCTTTAGAGCCACTGCTGAGCTCACCTCTCAGCCTCCTCTCCTCCCAGCAGCACAGCCTCAGCTCCCTCAGGCTCTGCTCCTAACAGAGCTCTTCCATTCCCTTCAGCATCTCTGTGGCTCTGTGCTGGACTCTCTGCAGCAGTTCTGTGTCCCTCTTGAACTGGGGGGCCCAGAACTGGCCCCAGTACTGCAGATGTGGCCTCAGCAGGGCAGAGCAGAGAGGCAGGAGAAGCTCTCTCCACCTGCTACCCACAGCCCTTCTGATGCACCCCAGAATGGCATTGCCCCTCCTGGCCCCCAGAGTACATTGGTGGCTCATGCTCACCCTCCCATCCACCAGCACCCCCAAACCTCCAGTGATGCTTTGCTGGCAGGCAGGGTTTTTTAATGAGGAGAAGACTTCCTTCCCCCAGTGCTTAGGAGAGGAGATAAGCAGCTCAGGCCTGTGTTGGGGCAGAAGCTCTCCTTCCATTCTCCACGCAGCCAGAGGGAAGGCAAAGATGCTGGCAGGTGAGTGGGTAGGAAGTGTGTGGGTTAGCAAAATGAACATCTCTCTTCATTTAGTGGTGCCTGGAGGGTTTGCAGCCTTGGCAGCAGGATTACTAAGAGCCAGAGAAGTGCTCAGGCTCTGCCCACACTGCCCCATCCAGCCAGGGACCTGGAGAGAAATAGAGGGGAAGGGTGTGTGGGGAGGACCTTAGAGCTCATCCAGTTCCAGACACTTCTCACCAGCCCTAGGGTGCTCATCCAGCCTGGCCTTGAACATCTCCAGGGAGGTTGTGGAGCACAGAAGCACAGAATGTGATCAAAGATCACATTCTGTGCTTCTGTGCTCCACAACCTCCCTGGGCAAACCTGTGCCAGTGTCTCCTCACCCTCCCTCTCTCTGCTCCACAACCTCCCTGGGCAACCTGTGCCAGTGTCTCCTCACCCTCCCTCTCTGTGCTCCACAACCTCCCTGGGCATCCTGTGCCAGTGTCTCCTCACCCTCCCTCTCTGTGCTCCACAACCTCCCTGGGCAACCTGTGCCAGTGTCTCCTCACCCTCCCTCTCTGTGCTCCACAACCTCCTTGGGCAACCTGTGCCAGTGTCTCCCCTGTCAAGAATTTCTTCCTCATCTCCAGTCTCAATCTCCCCTCTTCAAGCTTCAATCCATTCCCTCTTATCCTCTCACTCCAAGCCCTTGTCAAAAGTCCTTCCCCAGCTCTCCTCTAGCCCCTTTCAGCTACTGGAAGGCTGCTCTGAGGTCTCCCTGGAGCCTTCTTCTTCTCCAGGCTGAGAGAATGCTTCAAAAGCTTTGCTGTGGACACAGAAAGAGCAGAGAGAGTGAAGTGATATCACCTGTGAGAAATGGAGGGGATGGAGAAAGAGCAAAGCAATTCCACTCTTCCTACCTGTGATGGAGCTTATCCAGCACAGCCTTCAAGGGCCCTAAGAGAAGCCCTTTAGCAGTGTTCCAAGCTGCAGGTCTCTCTAGCAGCATTAACACCACTGCCTACAGCATGAATATTGAAATCACTGAGGCCAGAGCCATTAAGCTCACTTCCCCAGGGTGGACAAAAGATCTTCTCCTGCCAGCCACAAAAAGGCCCTGCAGGGGTGATTGAGTTACCAGAGCTTGCTCAAAAGCTGCCTGCAGCAGTGCAAGGCGACTGAGAGGCAGGGAGGGGAGGTCAGAGGTGGAGTTCATCACCTCTCTAAGGAAATTAATCAAGGGGAGAAGATCAGAACATGTTTGCTGTTGAATGCTGAGGCAGTGCTGGCTGTGCACAGCATCTTGGTGTGGCCCAAGTTTAGAATCAGATGGAGATGAGAGAGATTTGGGGGAAGGACTCAGAGGATGATGATGAGGGGATGGAGCACTGCCTGGTGAGGAGAGGCTGAAGGACCTGGGGCTGCTTAGGCTGGAGAAGAGAAGACTGAGAGGGGATTTAATCAATGTCTGTCACTATCTGAGGGCTGGGGGTCAGGAGGGGGGGACAGGCTCTGCTCACTGCTCCCTGGGATAGGACAAGCAGCAATGGATGGAAGCTGCAGCACAGGAGGTTCCAGCTCAGCACAAGGGGGAACTTCTTGCCTGGAAGGGTCCCAGAGCCCTGGCACAGGCTGCCCAGAGAGGTTGTGGAGTCTCCTTGTGTGGAGCCTTTCCAGGCCTGTCTGGATGTGTTCCTGTGTGCCCTGAGCTGGATTTTGTGGTCCTGCTCTGGCAGGGGGCTTGGACTGGATGATCTCCTTGGATCCCTCCCAACCCCTAACATGCTGTGAGCCTGTGGAAGTCTGAGGAAGGAGAAAACCCCTTTAATGCTAGGGAGGGAGGAGAATGACAGTTGGAGGGAGGAGAATGAAAGGTGGAGGGAGGAGAATGAAAGGTGGAGAGAGGAGAATGAAAGGTGGAGGGAGGAGAATGAAAGGTGGAGAGAGGAGAATGAAAGGTGGAGAGAGGAGAATGAAAGGTGGAGGGAGGAGAATGAAAGGTGGAGCGAGGAGAATGCAAGGTGGAGGGAGGAGAATGCAAGGTGGAGGGAGAAGAATGAAAGGTGGAGGGAGGAGAATGAAAGGTTGAGAGAGGAGAATGAAAGGTGGAGAGAGGAGAATGAAATGTGGAGAGAGGAGAATGAAAGGTGGAGGGAGGAGAAGGGGTTCAGAAAAGCCACAGAACACAAAACCTGGCAGCTGAGCATGCAGAGGTCTTGGTGTTCAGTCCTCATCTGCTGAAGCCACTTGGGCATGACTCTGCCACTGCAGGCCATGAAGCTTCAAGGTTCTGCTTTCCAAACGGAGCAGCACAGCAGAAGGCAACTCCTGAGGTTTCCTTCAGTAGCCAACCAGCAAATAGACTCCTTGCAGAAAGCAAAGGCCAAGCAAAGGCAGGACAAGGCAGACAGGCAGTGCCTTTGCTCAGCCCTCCAGGAAAAGCCATCCCTGCAAAGAGGCCACATCTGTTAACTGCTACCAGGGGCTGAGGTGAAATAAACTTGGACAGAGACTCCTCCTGGGAGCTCTTCAGTCTGGAGTCTCAGGCAGGCTGCAGGTTGCTTGAATTCCTCCTTCAGCTTGGCAGGTCTGCTTAGGAGATTAGTATGGAATGAAGCCTCTGGCTTGGAAAAACTCCTGCAGCTGGAGAAAACAAAGCTTGTTAGAGCAAAAAGGAAATGGCCAAGCCTCCAGCTCTCAAGGGGCTTTGCATTCACCACGCTTAGAACAGCTACTGGAGCACTGTGGGTCCAAGCTTCACTTTGCAGGGGCAAGGAGGACAGGGAGATAGGCAGAGCTAATGCCCAGCTGGCTGCAAGTACAGAGCTGAGGGCTCCTGCTGCCCCAGCTCAGCTCAGCATTGCTGGTGAGGTGGTCACCTCCAGCCCTGTGAAGGGCAGGGCTTGGTGCAAAGAAGGGTATGGCTGCTTCTGGCCCTGCATCAGGGACAGCCATTGGAATGGGCTGCCCAGGGAGTCACTGTCCCTGGAGGTGTTGCAGCCAAGCCTGGCTGGGGCACTTAGTGCCATGGTGTGGTTGGTTGGGCAGGGCTGGGTGCTAGGTTGGGCTGGCTGAGCTTGGAGCTCTCTTCCAGCCTGCTTGATTCTGTGACTGAGTCAGGTGAATCTGGGCTGGTTGGTAGGATAGGGGCTAGGGGGATGCTACTGGCACCCACCATGCAGAGAGACTCAGATGCTGCTGTCTGGTCACAGGCTCACAGGATGTCAAGGGTTAGAAGGGACCCAAGGAGATCATCCAGTCCAACCCCCCCTGCCAGAGCAGGACAATCCTATCTAACACAGATCACACAGGAACACATCCAGACAGGCCTGGAAAGGCTCCACAGAAGGAGACTCCACAACCTCTCTGGGCAGCCTGTGCCAGGGCTCTGGGACCCTTCCAGTCAAGCAGTTCCCCCTTGTGTTGAGCTGGAACCTCCTGTGCTGCAGCTTCCATCCATTGCTGCTTGTCCTATCCCAGGGAGCAGTGAGCAGAGCCTGTCCCCCCCTCCTGACCCCCAGCCCTCAGATATTCATAAACATTGATCAAATCCCCTCTCAGTCTTCTCTTCTCCAGACTAAGCAGCCCCAGGGCCCTCAGCCTCTCCTTATCAGCCATACCCTCCAGTCCCCTCATCATCCTCATAGCCCTCCCTTGGACCCTCTCCAGCAGATCCCTGTCCTTCTTCAAGCCTCCTTGGCAAGACTGTCCACTAACATCAAGCCTGGCAGGATGGAGACAGTGCTGATTTGCTTGTTCCTTAGGAAATTCCAGGCAGTGAAGCCATGCAGGAAGAGATTTCCTTTCAGCTGCCCAAGTCCTTTCAGCACTAAACAACAGGATTCATCCTCCTGCTCCTCAGCTGCCCAGTCCTGCACTCCCTCTGCTCCAGGCACCATCAGATTTACCACTGCTGTGTTTTTTTACCTCTGGCAAGGCACCCAGGGGTGAGGAGAGGTAGAGAGCAGTAAAAGGTTGAGATCTGGTGGGGTTTTTTTTTTTGCAGCATTTATGCTGAGAAAAACACATCCAGCTCTGTGTTATAACAGCTGCAGCCAATCCCTCACCCAAGTGTGAGCTCTTCTTTTTCCTGCTGATGCTTTGCAGCACATCTGGGCTGCAGCCAGGCAGCAGGCAAAGGGCTTTCCTTTCTGCCCATGTGCAGATGAGTAGCAAGGATCAGCACTGGCCTTACAGCTCAGCAGTCAGCTCCTCTTAGTCCTTGGGAGGAGAGCTCAAACAAAAGCCACCACAACCTAGCTAAGCTGGCAGCTCATGGTTTGGACAGAGTCACTCTGTGCTGGGTCAAGAACTGGCTGGATGGCAGAGCTCAGAGAGTGGTGGTGAATGGTGCCACATCCAGTTGGCAGCTGTCACTGGTGGTGTGCCCCAGAGATCAGTGCTGGGCCCAGTCCTGGTCAATGTCTTCATTGATGATCTGGACGAGGGCATTGAGTCCAGCAGCAGTGAGTTTGCAGATGGCACCAAGCTAGGAGCAGGTGTTGATCTGTTGGAAGGTAGGAGAGCCCTGCAGAGGGACCTGGACAGGCTGCATGGGTGGGCAGAGGCCAATGGGATGAGATTGAACAAGGCCAAGTGCAGGGTTCTGCACTTTGGCCACAACAACCCCAAGCAGCACTATAGGCTGGGGACTGAGTGGCTGAGAGCAGCCAGGAGGAAAGGGACCTGGGGGTACTGGTAGACAGTAAGCTGAAGATGAGCCAGCAGTGTGCCCAGGTGGCCAGGAGAGCCAAGGGCATCCTGGCCTGGATCAGGAACAGTGTGGCCAGTAGGACAAGGGAGGTTCTTCTGCCCCTGTACTCAGCACTGCTCAGGCCACACCTTGAGTGCTGTGTCCAGTTCTGGGCTCCTCAATTCAAGAGAGATGTTGAGGTGCTGGAACATGTCCAGAGAAGGGCAACAAAGCTGGTGAGGGGCCTGGAGCACAAACCCTATGAGGAGAGGCTGAGGGAGCTGGGGGTGTGCAGCCTGGAGAAGAGGAGGCTCAGGGGTGATCTTATTACTGTCTACAACTACCTGAAGGGACATTGTAGCCAGGTGGGGGTGGCCTCTTCTCCCAGGCAAGCAGCAATAGAACAAGGGGACACAGTCTCAAGTTGTGCCAGGGTAGGTCTAGGCTGGATATTAGGAAGAAGTTCTTCACAGAGAGAGTGATTGGCATTGGAATGGGCTGCCCAGGGAGGTGGTGGAGTCTGCATCCCTGGAGGTGTTCAAGCAAAGCCTGGATGAGGCACTTAGTGCCATGGTCTGGTTGTTTGGTTAGGGCTGGGTGCTAGGTTGGACTGGATGAGCTTGGAGGTCTCTTCCAACCTGGCTGATTCTACAATTCTATGATTCTATGAGATATGATGAAACCATGTGTGGGTAAGGGCTGAGGCTAAGCCATGCCTGTGAAAGGCTCTTGGGTTTTCTCACTGGAGCTAGGGGCACAGCTCAGGCAGCTGGTGGCAAAGGCAGGCTCCTTTGCCTGTCAGGGCACTGAGGACAGAACAGATCTCACCAAGCAAACCTCCCAGGGAGGCAGAAATGTTTGTGGAAGCTGCTGTGTTTGTTTTCTCACAGGGAGGCTGGAGGCCAATGGCTGTGTTATTGCTGCACTTAAGGACCAGCAGCTTTGGATGCTCAACCAAGTGGATTTGGCCCTGGGTGATGGCAGTGCAATAAGATATTGTGCTAGGACTCAGCACAATAATCTGATCCCATAACAAACAGAAGCCTGGAGAATGTGTTTGCCAGACACACAAGCTCTGGGATGTTGTTCCAGCTGTTGCCATGGTTACTGGAGCTGACCAATAATATTAGGAGGAAAATAATGTTCACATCATTCCCTTCACCCCCCCACATGCTGCTTGTTTTCCTTCTGTCATTGAATAGGACACCTAAGAACTAAACTAGTACTGGGTACCACTGCAGCTTGGACTGGAACTAAACTACTCCTGGGTACCACTGCAGCTTGGACTGGAACTAAACTAGTCCTTGGTGCCACTGCAGCTTGGCCTGGAACTAAACTGGTCCTTGGTACCACTGCAGCTTGGACTGGAACTAAACTAGTCCTTGGTGCCACTGCAGCTTGGACTGGAACTAAACTAGTCCTTGGTGCCACTGCAGCTTGGCCTGGAACTAAACTAGTCCTTGGTACCACTGCAGCTTGGACTGGAACTAAACTAGTCCTTGGTACCACTGCAGCTTGGCCTGGAACTAAACTGGTCCTTGGTACCACTGCAGCTTGGCCTGGAACTAAACTGGTCCTTGGTGCCACTGCAGCTTGGCCTGGAACTAAACTGGTCCTTGGTGCCACTGCAGCTTGGCCTGGAACTAAACTAGTCCTGGGTACCACTGCAGCTTGGACTGGAACTAAACTGGTCCTTGGTGCCACTGCAGCTTGGCCTGGAACTAAACTAGTCCTGGGTACCACTGCAGCTTGGACTGGAACTAAACTAGTCCTGGGTACCACTGCAGCTTGGACTGGAACTAAACTAGTCCTGGGTACCACTGCAGCTTGGCCTGGAACTAAACTAGTCCTGGGTACCACTGCAGCTTGGCCTGCAGTGTAGCATCCAGGATGTGTGGATACAGGGAAGTGTTCTTCTTTGCTCAGGAAAAGCCTGGAGCTGGGAAGAGGCAGACTGCAGGTCAGGAAGAAGTTGTTCAGCAGGAGGGTGGTGAGAGCCTGCAACAATTTGCCCAGGGAGGTGGTGGAAGCCTCATGCCTGGAAGTGTTTGAGGCCAGGCTGCATGAGGCTGTAGGCAGCCTAATCTAGTGTGAGGTGTCCCTGGGCATGGCAGAGGGGTTGGAACTGGCTGCTCCTTGTGCGCCCTTCCAGCCCTGGCAATTCCATGGTTCTATGATCTTGTAAGCATCTGCAGCTTCTCTCCTCAGCTGCTTACAGACTATGGAGGTAAACATGGGGCAGGTCTAGGCTGGATGTTGTTAGGAAGTTGTTGTCAGAGAGAGTGATTGGCATTGGAATGGGCTGCCCAGGGAGGTGGTGGAGTCTTTGTGCCTGGAGGTGTTGCAGCCAAGCCTGGCTGGGGCACTTAGTGCCATGGTCTGGTTGGTTGGGCAGGGCTGGGTGCTAGGTTGGGCTGGCTGAGCTTGGAGCTCTCTTCCAACCTGCTTGATTCTGTGATTCTAAGTTCAGCAGCAGAGAACTGATCTCCAGCTGCAGAAAGAGAGCAGAAGCTTCTCCTGGAGGTTCCTGCTCTGAACATTGCACAGGCTTAAAGAGCTCCACTGCTGCCTGGCTCCCAGGGCTGCAGCTATGCAAAGTGCTCTCCTACAGCTCCTTCTGCAGACAGCACCCAGCACATAAATAGCAAACCCATATTCTTGGGTAGAAGAAAGGCAGGCAAGCAAGAGGACAAAATCCCATCTCCCTCATCCCTCCTTAGATGCTCACTTCTCATTATGGAGGTCTAGGCTGGATGTTGTTAGGAAGTTGTTGTCAGAGAGAGTGATTGGCATTGGAATGGGCTGCCCAGGGAGGTGGTGGAGTGGCTGTGGCTGGAGGTGTTGCAGCCAAGCCTGGATGGGGCACTTATTGCCATGGTCTGGTTGGTTGGGCAGGGCTGGGTGCTAGGTTGGGCTGGCTGAGCTTGGAGCTCTCTTCCAACCTGCTTGATCCTATGATTCTATGGTTCTTTGGACTTACCTAGACCATGGAATTCACACATTCATAGAATGGGTTGGGTTGGAAGGGACCTTGAAGATCATCCAGTTCCTTGAGCATCTCCAGGGAGGAGTCTAAGGGGTGACATCATTAATGCTTACAGATATGGGGGGATATGGTGTTTATAGATAAGGGGTGAGTGGCAGGAGGCTGCAGACAGCCTCTTCTTGGTGATGCCCAGTGCCAGGCCAAGGGGCAATGGGTGGAAATTGAGGCAGAGGAGGTTCCATGTGAACCTGAGGAAGAATTTTTTCCCTGTGAGGGTGACAGAGCACTGGCACAGGCTGCCCAGGGGAGTTGTGGAGTTTCCCTCTCTGGAGAGATTCAAGAAGCATCTGGATGTGTTCCTGTGTGCTCTGCTCTGGGTGATGCTGCTCTGGCAAGGGGGGGCTGCACCAGATGAGCTTTTGAGGTCCCTTCCAGCCCCTGACATTCTGTGATCCACAACCTCCCTGGGCAACCTGTGCCAGTGTCTCACTGTGAACATTTTGTTC
The DNA here is from genome assembly GCF_015220805.1 of Pogoniulus pusillus. NCBI lineage: Eukaryota > Metazoa > Chordata > Aves > Piciformes > Lybiidae > Pogoniulus > Pogoniulus pusillus. The sequence goes on from NC_087301.1 coordinate 5,564,709, forward strand.
CTCATCTCCAGTCTCAGTCAAGCTTGAATCCATCCCTCTCTGTCCTGTCACTCCCAACCCTCATCAAAAATCCCTCCCCAGCTCTCCTGCAGCCCCTTTAGGTACTGGAAGGCTGCTCTGGGCTCTCCCTGGAGCCTTCTCAGAGACTGGGTTTCCATGCCAGCAGAAAGTGCAGACTTAGTTTCTTCACTCAGTAGATAAAAATCAGCCTTTTGGGGATCTGATGAGCCCCAAAGCTTCAAGCATTGGACACTGACAAAGGAAACTTGCTGGCTGCAAAAGGCTCTTGCTGCCAATCCACCCCAACAGCTGCCACTCGTAACCTCCCTTCAGAAGCAGACAACAGCTTAGGAGGGCAACGTTGCTGCTTCCTTGATCTTCCTCTCTACACCAGGAGTTTCATTCTTGCAGCTTACTTCTGAACTGGGGCTCAGTGATATTAGCAACACTCCAGAAAGCTGAGGTTGGGGTTGCTTAGCAATACAGCACAAAGCTGCCTTTGAGCTCCCAACCCTTCAGCTCAGCTGAACCTGACGTTGCTGGCACAAATGGGGCACCTTAGCTCCTGCAACCATCACTTCATTGTTGCATTCTCATGTCCAACATCTCCATGCAAACATCTCACCCTTAGAACTGCCAGGCATAGCTCTTTGGTTTTGCTTAGCCTCTGTCCTGTAACACCATGAGAGAGTGCTCCACCATTTATTCCTTCCACACACGTCCAACAGCTGAGGCAGCACAAGACAAGATTACAAATGTACTGAGAGCATCTTTTTGCCTTTCCTCACTGCTGCAGCCAGTTAAAATCCTCTGCTAGTAATAATCTCCCTAACCTGAGGTTTAATGATGCCATGCACTCTGCAACTGGAGTTCTTTGGTGTCTGACCCAATTATCCACTGCTGAAGCTGATTCGGGAGGGAAAGGGAAGGAGAAGCAGCATTGCTGAAGGGAGATAGAGTTCATGGAACCAGAGAATGGCTCAGGTTGGGAGGAACCTCAGATATTTGATCACATTCTGTGCTTCTGTGCTCCACAACCTCCCTGGCCAACCTGTGCCAGTGTCTCCTCACCCTCCCTCTCTGTGCTCCACAACCTCCCTGGGCAACCTGTGCCAGTGTCTCCTCACCCTCCCTCTCTGTGCTCCACAACCTCCCTGGGCAACCTGTGCCAGTGTCTCCTCACCCTCACTACAAAGAACCCTTTCCTAACATCCAGTTTCAATCTCCCCTCTGCCATTTCAAACCCATTCCTCCTCCTCCTCTCGTTACCAGACCTTGTCAATAGTCCCTCCCCAGCCCTCCTGGAGCCCCCTTCAGATCCTGCAAGGCCACTCCAAGGTCCCCTCCAAGCCTTCTCTTCTGCAGGCTGCACAGCCCCAACTCTCTCAGCCTGTGCTCAGAGCAGAGCTGCTGCAGCCCTCTCAGCATCTTGGTGGCCTCCTCTGCACTGCCTCCAACACTTCCATGTCCTGCTTGTGCTGGGGGCTCCAGAACTGCACACAGGACTGCAGGTGGGGTCTGAGGAGAGCAGAGCCAAGGGGCAGAATCCCCTCCCTTGCCCTGTGCCTACACTGCTCTTGCAGCAGCCACACAGGGTTGTGTCTGGGCTGCAGGCTCCTGTTGAGCTTTTCATCACCCCAGACCCCCAGGTCCTGTTCCTCAGGGCTGCTCTCAGCCATTCCCCACCCAGCCTGGAGCTGTGCTTGGGATTGCACCCACCCAGGAGCAGAACCTTGCACTTGGCCTTGTTGAATGTCATGAGGTTGGCCTGGGCACAGCTCTGCAGCCTGTCCAGGTCCTTCTGGATGGATCCCTGCCCTCTAGCAGGTCACCTGTGCCACACAGCTTGGTGCCATCTGCAGACCAGCTGAGGCTGCACTGATTCCTCCCTCCATGTCACTGACAAAGATGTTAAGCAGCACTGGTGCCAGCACTGACCCCTGAGGGATGCCACTTGGCACTGGGCTCCAGGTGGACATTGTGCCCTGGATCACCACTCTCTGCATGCCACCAGCCAGCCAGGGGGGCTTTGTAAGGGCTTCCACTGTGAAATAGAATCTAGGCAGGCAGGACTAAAGGCCAGAGAATGAATTCCTGGTTCTCAGCTTCCTAATGCCCAAATCAGGTGTGCTGATGCAAAAGGCTCTTCAAAAGCCAGCGCAGTGCCAGGCTCAGCTGGAGGACTCTGAGCTGTCTGATCTCAGTCCTGCCTGCAGAGAGATGCTTTCTACTGTCTCAGTGGTTCCTGCTCTTCCTTCTTTTTAGCTTTTCATTTGCATTGCACAATTTAACCATCACCATAGGCCCTTCAGGCTATTCATCCTTCGAGGGTAAAAGCTGAATGGAAGCAAAGTGTGCTGGGGCTGTGCAGCTTGCAAACACTCCCTGCTGTTCTCCCTGCTCTGTAACACAGTTAAACTGCTCTGGCTTCTGCACCAAGAGGGGACAGAGGGTAACCAGCCCCTGGGTGTGAGGGGGGACATCCAGACACCAGCCTATTCTGCTGCTCCCCTTTAATCCTACCTGTTCTTTTCTTCATCTCATCTGTTTGATGAATTCCTCTGCACTGTAATTGGTTCTGCTTTGAGGAGCTTGGGCTAAACATCTCCAGAGGTTCCACCCAGCCTAGATTGTGCTCTGATCACAGAATCACAGCAGCATCCAGGTTGGCAAAGCCAATCAGGATCACCAAGCCCAACCTAGAACCCTACTCTACAAGATTCACCTTAACCCATAGCCCCAAGCACCACATCCAAACCAGCCTTAAACACATCCAGGCTGGGTGACTGCACCACCTCCTCCCTGGGCAGCCCATTCCAATGCCTGACCACTCTCTCTGGGAAAAACACTTCTTCTCAATGTCCAATCTAAACCTCCCCAGCAGCTTTGGAGCACAGCCCTGTGAGGAGAGGCTGAGGGAGCTGGGGGTGTGCAGCCTGCAGCAGAGGAGGCTCAGGGCAGAGCTCATTGCTGTCTGCAGCTGCCTGCAGGGAGGCTGTAGCCAGGTGGGGTTGGGCTCTGCTGCCAGGCAGCCAGCAGCAGAAAAAGGGGACACAGCCTCAAGCTGTGCCAGGGCAGGTTCAGGCTGGATGTGAGGAGGAAGTTGTTGTCAGAGAGAGTGATTGGCATTGGAATGGGCTGCCCAGGGAGGTGGTGGAGTGGCTGTGGCTGGAGGTGTTGCAGCTAAGCCTGGCTGGGGCACTTAGTGCCATGGTGTGGTTGGTTGGGCAGGGCTGGGTGCTAGGTTGGCCTGGCTGAGCTTGGAGCTCTCTTCCAACCTGCCTGATTCTATTATTCTCTCATTCTATGCTCTCCCTAGTGCTAAGCCTCACTTTGGATGTTGCCTCCAGCAGGAAAAAAGCTACCCTGATACAGCAAAGCTCTTTGCAATTTCCCCTTCAGATGCTTCTGAATGAATATGAAAATCTGTTTGGTGACATTTCCACTACTACTACTCCTTGAAGCTAAGGAGAAGGTTTTTTAATGGAAGGTGCTCATCAGATAGGATTTCAGCCTCTCTGGCTGATCTAATTACTCTCTTCTGTGCCATACTTCACAGCCTTGCATATTCCTTGTCATTGGTCTGGGTTTATGGCTTTAAGAAATGAAACAATAAGATGAATTGCTTTGGAAATTTGCCCACTGAGTAATAAAGGTAGTAATAAAGGTAGGAAGCAGCTAAGGGTGGCAGTAAATGAATGCTAAGAAAGAGAGAGAAAATTAAAGCCCCTAAGTCTAATGGTGACCACAAACTCAGGCTGCCCAAGGAGGCTGTGGATGCCTCCTCCCCTGGAGGTGTTTTGTTGTCAGTCAAGTGCCCAGGACCTGGCCTGGCTAAAAAGCTGGGATCTTGAATGACAATTCATGGAATTGCTGGAGTGGGTCTAGAGGAGGCTATGAAGGTGATGAGAGGTCTTCAGAACCTCCCCTGTGAGGATAGCTGAGAGACAGCTGGGGCTGGTCAGCCTGGAGAAGGCTCCAGGGAGACCTTAAAGCAGCCTTCCAATGCCTGAAGGGGCTGCAGGAGAGCTGGGGAGGGACATTTGACAAGGGCTGGGAGTGATATGGTGAGAGGGAATGGATTGAAGCTTGAGGAGGGCAGATTGAGAGTGGAGATGAGGAAGAAATTCTTGAGAGGGAGGAGACACTGGCACAGGTTGTCCAGGGAGGTTGTGGAGCACAGAGAGGGAGGGTGAGGAGATACTGGCACAGGTTGTCCAGGGAGGTTGTGGAGCACAGAGAGGGAGGGTGAGGAGATACTGGCACAGGTTGTCCAGGGAGGTTGTGGAGCACAGAGAGGGAGGGTGAGGAGACACTGGCACAGGTTGCCCAGGGAGGTTGTGGAGCACAGAGAGGGAGGGTGAGGAGACACTGGCACAGGTTGGGCAGGGAGGTTGTGGAGCACAGAGAGGGAGGGTGAGGAGACACTGGCACAGGTTGGCCAGGGAGGTTGTGGAGCACAGAAGCACAGAATGTGATCTTTGATCACATTCTGTGCTTCTGTGCTCCACAACCTCCCTGGAGGTGTTCAGTGCCAGGTTGGATGAGCCCTTGAGCAACTTGGGGCTGGTGGGAGATGTCCCTACCCATGACAGGGAGTTGGAACTGAATATCTTCAAGGTCCCTTCCAACCCAATCCATTCTATGTATCAATGAACTCTCACAGCATCAGCATCTGGCCCCAGCACACCCTCAGGCAGCAGGGATTCAGCTCCCCTAGCTGGGTGGCTCCAGGAGGGCTTCCTAAACCATGCCACTTTGGTGCAAGCTTTTGATTCCTTCCCTCTGAAAGCAACAGATGCAAGAGAAGAACACAAAGTGTGTGTGTGTGTGTAGGGGTGGGGAAAAAGCTGGTTTGGTGAGCAGGCTTCTGAGGATGAAGAGTGAGTTTGTGAGGGGGATCACTTGGCTGAGTGCTCAGCACAGAGCGTGGCTGGATCACAGGAGCAGAGGCTCAGAGGATGTTAGGGGTTGGAAGGGACCCAAAGAGCTCATCCAGTCCAACCCCCCCTGCCAGAGCAGGAGCACACAATCTAGCTCAGGGCACACAGGAACATAGCCAGAGAGGCCTGGAAAGGCTCCACAGAAGGAGACTCCACAATCTCTCTTCATGGCCTGCAGTGGCAGAGTCATGCCCAAGTGGCTTCAGCAGATGAGGACTGAGCACCAAGACCTCTGCATGCTCAGCTGCCAGGTTTTGTGTTCTGTGGCTTTTCTGAACCCCTCTTCCTCTCTCCACCTTTCATTCTCCTCTCTCCATCTTTCATTCTCCTCTCTCCACCTTTCATTCTCCTCTCTCCACTTTTCATTCTCCTCTCTCCACCTTTCATTCTCCTCTCTCCACCTTTCATTCTCCTCCCTCCCTAGCATTAAAGGGGTTTTCTCCTTCCTCAGACTTCCACAGGCTCACAGCATGTTAGGGTTTGGAAGGGATCCAAGGAGATCATCCAATCCAACCCCCTGCCAGAGCAGGAGCACACAATCTAGCTCAGGGCACACAGAACACATCCAGACAGGCCTGGAAAGGCTCCACAGAAGGAGACTCCACAACCTCTCTGGGCAGCCTGTGCCAGGGCTCTGGGACCCTTCCAGCCAAGAAGTTCCCCCTTGTGTTGAGCTGGCACCTCCTGTGCTGCAGCTTCCATCCATTGCTGCTTGTCCTATCCCAGGGAGCAGTGAGCAGAGCCTGTCCCCACCTCCTGACCCCCAGCCCTCAGATATTGATAAGCATTGATCAAATCCCCTCTCAGTCTTCTCTTCTCCAGCCTAAGCAGCTCCAGGTCCTTCAGCCTCTCCTCACCAGGCAGTGCTCCATCCCCTCATCATCCTCTGAGTCCTTCCCCCAAATCTTTCTCATCTCCATCTGATTCTAAACCTGGGCCACACCAAGATGCTGTGCACAGTCAGCACTCAGCATTCAACAGTCCCAGCTCCTTCAGCCTCTCCTCCTCAGGCAGTGCTCCAGTCCCCTACTCATCCTCACAGCCCTCTGCTGCACCTGGATGCTGGAGTTGATTACACCTCCCACAACCATTTTGCTTCCATTTCCCATCCCCTCTGTCCTCCTCTCTTCAATGAAGCAGGGACAGTTGTTGCCTATCCATACATCTGGCAGCCATGGGCTTGGCCTGGCTGAAAGCTCTCAGCTTTGAGTGTGGCCAAGCCCTAAGCTGCAAAGCAGCTCACAGCATCCCAGCAGGGTGAGAGGGGCAGCTGGGGCTGGGGGGTGGTGAGGAGGGAGCTGAGGGCCATTTGTAGTGGAATGACACCAGCCCACTGCTTAGCCATGCATCACTGGAGCTTTTTGTTCCAAGGCAGGCTGTCAGCACTGAGCCAGGAGTGTGAGTAAGGCCTCATAATCATCACCATCACTCCAGCAGACCTTTCCCTTGCCCTTTGCAGCTCTCCCAGCCCTGACCCTGCAGCTCAGTGTATGGCTGAGGAGTCCATCACCCGTTCTGGGCAGCTGCTGGGAAGCAGAGCACAGATGCTGGGCTCCATAATTGATTTCTTTCTCCTCAGTGTGTCTCACAGAGGCTCACAGCCCAGCCCTGGGTTGTGAGGGGGATCTGCTGGGCCCTTTGACAACTGACATGATGGAGAAAATTGCCATGTCACCACCTATTAGGGACAGTGCAATTGCTCACTGCTAGAGAGGGCTGAGCCTGAGAAGGTCCCAGGGAAGCTGAGATTCACCTGGAGCTGGTGGCCCTGGGCAGGGGATGCTTGTTGAGAGATGCTCTGCACGCAGGGGGAGCCTGCTGGGGGCATGTTTGCATGCTTGACCTGTGCCTCACCTCTGCTTCTCCCAACAGACACAGGGAACAATGTGGCCCTTTCTCAGGGAGGATGCCCTGATATTATGGGCTGCTTCCTGAGGGATGAGATCACTGAAAACAACTCCTTTGCCTCCTAATTAGAAACTATCCCCATCTTTCACCCCAGCTGGACATCTCTCAAGGGCTATTCCAACCCTCTTGCTGGCTCTTGCAAAGTGCCTTATCAAAGTCCTGTTCCCAGCACTGGGCTGGGCTGGCTTCAGTTCCAGCCCCTGCCACTTTGTTTGGGTGTCTGTGAGACCATCATCTCTCTGTCCATCAGGTCCAGTGCAACCCCCATCACCCCCTTCCTCTAGCTCAGGCTTCTAATACCTCTCCACACTGTCTCTTTAGCAGACAGCAGGCACTTTGGAGCCATAGGAATGAGGGGCAGAGAACACAGTGGAGTCTGCATCCCAGTGGGGCTAAGGAAGTCTTCTCCTAACCAAACTTGAACATTCCACCTGGCTGGTATCATAGGCAGCTGTTCAGTATCTTTATTGATGACCTGGAGCAGGGGATTGAGTCCAGCAGCAGTGAGTTTGCAGATGACACCAAGCTAGGAGCAGCTGTGGAGCTGTGGGAGGGTAGGGGAGCCCTGCAGAGGGACCTGGTCAGGCTGCATGGGTGGGCAGAGGGCAATGGGATGAGATTGAACAAGGCCAAGTGCAGGGTTCTGCACTTTGGCCACAACAACAGCAATATCTATCTTGCACCTTGTTTTCCTTTCCCTATACCTCTTAGTAACTCCTCTACTTCAAATACCTTTTATTTCTTGTTAAAGTTTTCTCTTTTCACTCCCAAATCAAAGTGAGACTTTCTTTGGGGCTGTTTTACCTTTTCCTCTCTACATCTAATTCCTTTTCCTTGGGGGGAGGAAGAGGGGGAAGAAGGAAAGACCTCCTAGAATTTGTTATTGCTTCTATTCACTACCTTTGAGCCTCTGGGAAATTTAAACTGGAACCAAGACAAGACCAAAGAGAACCTTTTAGTGCTGGGCAGTGACACTAATTTTACCCTCAGCAAAGGATGACTTCCTAGTAGGAAGACCAGAGGCAGCCTCAGTGCTTCCAGCCAGGCATGAGATGTGTGGTGGAGACAGAGAGCTTTAAAAGCACAGATGGGTCAGGGTGGGGGTGGGAGAAAATGGATTTGCATAAACCTTTTCCTTCTGGCTGCTATCACAGCTCCCCAAACCCATCCATGCCTGGGAAATCAAACAAGCCTGAGAGGGTATTTTTTGGTTGTTGTTGGTATGCTGTGCACAGCCAAAGGGGATGGAAGATTTTCTGCTCCAAGTGGAGATAGGAGAAGCATCTTCAGCAGCTTGAAAAATTGCTTTCTTGCTTGCCCATAGCCCAAGCACTATCATGATGCTTCAACTGGGAGGATGGATTGATGCAGGGGAATAATCTTTCTGGCCAGGAAGTTGGGACTCTGGTTTGAAATGCCAGGAGCAGAGGGACAGGTAACTCTCATGTAAGAAGGGAGCAATAGAGCACAGTAAGTAGAGAGTCATGGATTGGGTTGGGTTGGAAGGGACCTTAAAGTTCATCCAGCTCCAAATCACTGTCATGGGCAGGGACACCTCCCACCAGCCCCAGGTTGCTCAAGGGCTCATTCAGCCTGAACTTGAACACCTCCAGGGAGGTTGTGGGGCACAGAAGCACAGAATGTGATCTTTGATCACATTCTGTGCTTCTGTGCTCCACAACCTCCCTGCCCAACCTGTGCCAGTGCCTCCTCACCCTCCCTCTCTGTGCTCCACAACCTCCCTGGGCAACCTGTGCCAGTGTCTCCTCACCCTCCCTCTCTGTGCTCCACAACCTCCCTGGCCAAACCTGTGCCAGTGTCTCCTCACCCTCACTCTCAGGAATTTCTTCCTCATCTCCAGTCTCAATTTGCCCTCCTCAAACTTCAATCCATTCCTTTTTATCCCATCACTCCCAGTCCTTGTCTATAGACCCTGCCCAGCTCTCCTGGGGCCCCTTCAGGTATTGAAGGCTGCTCTAAGGTCTCCCTGAAGCCTTCTCTTCTCCAAGCTGAACAGCTCCAACTCTCCCAGCTTGTCCCCATGGGGGATGTTCTGCATCTCTCTGATCATCTTCATGGCCTTCTCTGATCCTGCTTGAACAGTTCCACATCCTTCTTGTGCTGGGGGCACCAGTGCAGATCATAAAATCATGGAATGCCAGGGGCTGGGAGGGACCTCCAGAGCTCAGCCAGTCCAAGCCCCCTGCCAGAGCAGCATCTCCTAGGGCAGAGCACACAGGAACACATCCAGGCAGGGTTTGAATATCTCCACAGAGGGAGACTCCACAACCCCCCTGGGCAGCCTGTGCCAGGCTCTGGCACCCTCACAGGGAAAAAATTCCTCCTCCTGTTCACATGGAACTTCCTCTGCCTCAGCTCCCACCACTGCCCCTTGCCCTGGCACTGGCATCCCCCAGCAGAGCCTGGCTCCAGCCTCCTGCCACTCACCTGCACAGCTTTAGAGCCACTGCTGAGCTCACCTCTCAGGCTCCTCTCCTCCCAGCAGCACAGCCCCAGCTCCCTCAGGCTCTGCTCCTAACAGAGCTCTTCCATTCCCTTCAGCATCTCTGTGGCTCTGTGCTGGACTCTCTGCAGCAGTTCTGTGTCCCTCTTGAACTGGGGGGCCCAGAACTGGCCCCAGTACTGCAGATGTGGCCTCAGCAGGGCAGAGCAGAGAGGCAGGAGAACCTCTCTTGACCTGCTCACCACAGCCCTTCTGATGCACCCCAGAATGGCATTGCCCCTCCTGGCCCCCAGAGCACATTGCTGGCTCATGCTCACCCTCCCATCCACCAGCACCCCCAGATCCTTTTCCCCTTCACTGCCTTCCAACAGCTCACTCCCCAAATCACAGATGGGGTCTCCCCAGAGAACAGCATGAGAGGGAGAATCACTTCCCTCTGCCATGCAAATCCCTCCCAAGCTGGAACAACTCAGGCAGCAAACTCTAAGGCAACTCATTTCCTCCAGAACATTCTTTTCACCACTTTATTTTCCTTTCCCTTTTGCAGCTCAGTTTGAATCCTTTGTAAACAGCTCAGATGATTGCAGGTGGATTCATTGCAGACAAAAGAAATGATACTCCTTAGGTACTTAGACTTCAACCTGTACAACCAAGGCAGTCAATTGTTCTGTTGATACAAGAACAGCTCCAAAATCCTGCCAGGTAATTATGTTGGGTTTCTTCTTTTTTTCATTTTGAAGGAGCCATTATGGGATTTGTCATTTGGCTCACATATTTGTTTGGGTTTCAGCTCTTTTCCTCCTTTCTGAGGTGGTTTGGGTGGTTGGGTTAGGGTTTGGTGGGGGTTTTTTTGTGTTGGGGCTGGTTTTTGTTTGGATGAGTTGGAAGCCTTCTCAAAATTGCTTCTTTTGGATCCCTGTATGGTTTTAATTAAAGGGGAGGTGTTAATGGTATGGAAGTGTTGGTGCAAACAGCAGCAGTCACCTAAAGACAGAGTGCCTCGGGCTGTGGGTTGTGGCTCTGCACTAAAATGGGCTCTGTGTGGGGTTTTCCAGCTTTGTTTCTTCACTCCTGCCTGGCAGGACTGCAGCTGCCTGCAGGGAGGCTGTAGCCAGGTGGGGTTGGGCTCTGCTGCCAGGCAGCCTGGGACAGAAGAAGGGGACACAGCCTCAAGCTGTGCCAGGGCAGGTTGAGGCTGGATGTTAAGAGGAAGTTGTTGTCAGAGAGAGTGATTGGCATTGGAATGGGCTGCCCAGGGAGGTGGTGGAGTGGCTGTGGCTGGAGGTGTTGCAGCCAAGCCTGGCTGGGGCACTTAGTGCCATGGTCTGGTTGATTGGGTAGAGCTGGGTGCTAGGTTGGCACTTAATGCCATGGTCTGGTTGATTGGCTAGGGCTGGGTGCTAGGTTGGCACTTAGTGCAATGGTCTGGTTGATTGGATAGGGCTGGGTGCTAGGTTGGCACTTAGTGCCATGGTCTGGTTGATTGGATAGGGCTGGGTGCTAGGTTGGCACTTAGTGCCATGGTCTGGTTGATTGGATAGGGCTGGGTGCTAGGTTAGCACTTAGTGCCATGGTCTGGTTTATTGGGTAGGTTTGGCTCCTAGGTTGCCACTTAGTGCCATGGTCTGGTTGATTGGGCAGGGCTGGGTGCTAGGTTAGCACTTAGTGCCTTGGTCTAGTTGATTGGCTAAGGCTGGGTGCTAGGTTGGCACTTAGTGCCTTGGTCTGGTTGATTGGGCAGGGCTGGGTGCTAGGTTGGCACTTAGTGCCTTGGTCTGGTTGATTGGGCAGGGCTGGGTGCTAGGTTGAAGTGGCTGAGCTTGGAGCTCTCTTCCAACCTGGGTGCTCCTATGATTCTGTGGCATTCCCATCCTTGGCATAGAGTGGGGCTGAATGTTACCACCCCAGAGAAACTTTGCTTGTCAGATCCTGGTACCTGGATGATATCCAAGCCCTGCATTGCTGTGTTCATTTGCTCACTGATTTCCAGGGATGTGGCCTCAAGCACAGCCCTGGACAGCCTGTGCCAGGGTCTCACCACCCTCACTGTACACAACATCCTCCTGATGTCCAACCTCAATCTCCCCTGCTCCAGCTCCAAACCATTGCCTCTCATCCTATCACTCCAAGCCCTTCTGCACAGACCCTCCCCAGCCTGCCTGTAGGTCCTCTTCAGATACTGAAATGCAGCTCTGAGGTCTCCCTGCAGCCTTCTCCTCTTCACTCTGAACAGCCCCAACTCTCCCAGCCTGTCCCCATAGCAGAGCTTCTCCAGCCCTCTCATCTCCTTTGTGGCCTCCTCTGGACCCTCTCCAGCAGGTCCCTGCCCCTCTTGTGTTAGAGGCACAGCACTCCAGCTGAGGTCTCAGCAGAGCAGAGGCTAAAGACAGGGATGCTGTTCTCCTTCCTCCTCCTCCTCCTCACTGGCTAAAAGAGTGATGGTTTTTATGGATGTGTCGAAGTGACTTCTCAAATGAATCTTAATCACAGAGGCTAATTAGAGCCTGTGTTTGTTAATCAGATGTGAATAGCAGCCTGATTTCCCTATTTAGATCAATGTCAGCTGGAAAACCTCTTGACAGATGGGCAAATGTTTGCTACCCACCAGCCTAAGTGGGCATTTTAGCAGGTTGCAAACATCATTTCATAGCTAATTGGGGGAAAATGAAAACAGCAATTCCAGTGTCCACCCCAGGAACCCAGGCACTTTTGCAAGCACGATGAAAGGCAGTGAGGTGTTGTTCACTGTGGGCTGCAGTTGGCATTCCTGGTGCCTCTTTAGACCAGCCATCATAAATGGCACTGAGCTGATGCCCACTGGTTTCTTCCCTACAAAGCAGATGGGAGATTTCCTTGTCTGAGTGCAGCCCAACCTTGTTTTCTCCTCTGGCTGCTTAGAACCAGATTAAACAGACCTAGAGCCTGGCAGAGAGCATCTGGGAGCAGGAGGCTGCAGCTGATCTCCTCTCCAGTTTGAGGTGCACTGCACCTTAACTGGGGGGAGCTCATCTAGACTGAGATGCACTGCACTTTAGTCAGGGGGAGCTCATCCAGTTTGAGGTGCACTGCACCTTAATCAGGGGGAGCTCATCCAGTTTGAGGTGCACTGCACCTGAATCAGAGGGGAGCTCATCCAGTTTGAGGTGCACTGCACCTTAATCAGGGGGAGCTCATCCAGTTTGAGGTGCACTGCACCTTAACCAGGGGGAGCTCATCCAGTTTGAGGTGCACTGCACCTTAACCAGGGGGAGCTCATCCAGTTTGAGGTGCACTGCACCTTAATCAGGGGGAGCTCATCTAGACTGAGATGCACTGCACTTTAGTCAGGGGGAGCTCATCCAGTTTGAGGTGCACTGCACCTTAATCAGGGGGAGCTCATCTAGACTGAGATGCACTGCACCTTAATCAGGGGGGAGCTCATCCAGTTTGAGATGCACTGCACCTTAACCAGGGGGAGCTCATCCAGTTTGAGGTGCACTGCACCTTAATCAGGGGGAGCTCATCTAGACTGAGATGCACTGCACCTTAATCAGGGGGAGCTCATCCAGCTTGAGATGCACTGCACCTTAATCAGGGGGGAGCTCATCCAGTTTGAGATGCACTGCACCTTAATCAGGGGGGAGCTCATCCAGTTTGAGATGCACTGCACCTTAATCAGGGGAGAGCTCATCTAGTTGGAGGTTCACTGCACCTTAATCAGGGGGGAGCTCATGCAGTTTGAGGTGCTGGTAGTTGGCAGGTGGAGCCAAAGAACCCTTGCAGGGCAAGGACAGCTGCACCCTTCATGCAGACTGAACCTTAAGCCACATCTCCCACATTGCTTAGCTCCAGATCCCATCTGGGCTTCTGGCTTGAGGCATGGCTGATGAATCCCATTCCCTCCCATCTTTCCCTCCCTTGCTTGCTGAGGAGGGACTTGGAACACACAGGGCTGTGACTGCAAGGGCTTATGCAAAGTGTCTGCAGTTCTGCAGGCAAAACAGGCTGAGAGCTATTATTTATTCATTGAAATAACACTCTTCATCCAGAGCTAAATGCTTTAGAGGCAAAACATTACTGCAGGAAATGGAGAGGGAGGGGGGGGGGAGCCCTGGCTAGGGACTCTTCATCTATTTTCAACCCTTTTTATTCTTAACTACAGTTGATAAAACTCTTAATAGTTAAGAAATGAAACCTGGGTCCTCCTGGCTCCTTCTTTCCTGCACTGGGAGCTTTCCTAATGAGTTCTTTTCTTTCCACAATGGTTCCTCTCCCTGCCACTCTTAGTTTGCCATTGAAATTAAATTCCCACCTAGGAGAAAGATTGATTAATATATTCTGATGACATGAGGCTGGCTTCTTCACCTAAAGATTTGGGTTCCCACCCCCTACCCCACCCCAGACCTCTGCAGCTCTGTCTTATAGATGTCCAGAGCTTCCCTTTGTCTCTGCCTGGTGCCTAAAAATAGCTGAATATAACTCACAGAGCAGCAAGAGGCTCTGCCAGTTGCTTCTCTGGCATCCAAACCAGCAGCTTCATAGAGGGCATTGGCTCACAACCATGCCTGTGAGTCTCTGAAGGTGCCCCTGTCTGCCTGATGGATTTGCCTTCATCCCTGGATGTGCTTGTGATGAGCCCAGAGCAGAGCAAAGAGAGTGAGTGTGGAGCCAGTGTGGCCCTGATTGCTGGAACACAGCCTGAGAGATGAGAAATGCTTCACAGTGAGGGTGGGGAGAGACTGGCACAGGTTGGCCAGGGAGGTTGTGGAGCACAGAGAAGGAGGGTGAGGAGACACTGGCACAGGTTGGCCAGGGAGGTTGTGGAGCACAGAGAAGGAGGGTGAGGAGACACTGGCACAGGTTGGCCAGGGAGGTGATCTTTGATCACATTCTGTGCTTCTGTGCTCCACAACCTCCCTGGAGGTGTTCAAATTCAGGCTGGATGAGGTCTTGAGCAACCTGGGGCTGGTGGAAGATGTCCCTGCCCATGGCAGGGGGGTTGGAACTGGATGATCTTTCAGCCTGGAGAAGAGGAGGCTCAGGGCAGAGCTCATTGCTGTCTACAAGTACCTGCAGGGAGGCTGTAGCCAGGTGGGGTTGGGCTCTGCTGCCAGGCAAGCAGCAAGAGAAGAAGGGGACACAGCCTCAAGCTGTGCCAGGGCAGGTTCAGGCTGGATGTTAGGAGGAAGTTCTTCCCAGAGAGAGTGATTGGCATTGGAATGGGCTGCCCAGGGAGGTGTTGAGTCCTCATCCCTGGAGGTGACTAAGAGCAGGCTGCATGAGGCACTTAGGGCCATGGGTTATTTCATTAGAAGGGTTAGGTTAGGTGCTAGGTTGGACTCAATGATTTCAGAGGTCTCTTCCAACCTGGTTAATTCTGTGAGTGTGAATCTGATCTTGAAGGTCCTTTCCAGTCCAAACCATCCTATGGACAAACTCAGGTCAAGAGCTTAAGGAAGGGGACTTCATTTGTATACAAAATCTCTGAGCACCTTCTCCAGTCCTCCTCACACCCCCAGCCTTGGAAGGCACAGTGTGTGCAGCTGGTCTGGGCAGGAGCAGGCTGAGGCTGGGATGTAGGCTGAGGCTGGGATGCAGCTGAGGCTGGGATGCAGGCTAAGGTTGGGATGCAGCTGGGGCTGGGACACAGCTGAGGCTGGGATGCAGGCTAAGGCTGGGATGCAGGCTAAGGCTGGGATGCAGACTAAGGCTGGGATGCAGCTGAGGCTGGGATGCAGACTAAGGCTGGGATGCAGCTGAGGCTGGGATGCAGCTGAGGCTGGGATACAGCTGAGGTTGGGATGCAGACTAAGGCTGGGATGCAGCTGAGGTTGGGATGCAGACTAAGGCTGGGATGCAGCTGAGGTTGGGATGCTGTCTGAGGCTGGGATGCAGCTGAGGCTGGGGTGCAGGCTAAGGTTGGGACGCAGCTGAGGTTGGGATGCAGCTGAAGTTGGGATGCAGCTGAGGTTGGGATGCAGACTAAGGCTGGGATGCAGGCTGAGGCTGGGATGCTGTCTGAGGCTGGGATGCAGGCTGCTAAGCCTATGCTGTGCCTCATGCAGGCAGCTTGACTGATGCTGATAGACTAATTCTGGAGGGGGTTCTGTGCCCTTTTGCCAGCCCCCACAGCACCAGCACAAACCAGCAACAGCATTTGTGACACACTGCAGCCTTTCTCACCCTCCTCCTGCCGTCAGACTGCAGGCTCTGCTGCTGGCAGTCCTCTGTGCTGTTGCCTTGGCAGGGCAAAGGCCTTTGGAGGTGTTTGTCTGAGTGGAAGTCATGTCCTTGGTTCTCAGGAGGGATTGTTCTTGGAAGCCTCACCCAGACACCTCAGCTCACACTTTGCTCATACACATCCCTGTGCTTCTGCTACACTTCCCACACAAACCATAGCAAAGACTGCAGCTGAAGGTGGCCTCCTGCCAGCCTCCTGAGTCAGAGGGAACAGAGCCTGCAGGAAACTGGCTGCACATCACTACATGGTTTGGCCTTTCTCCTCCTCTTGGTAGGAGGGACAGGGATGTGCAGCTTAGAGCACAGCACAGTTTGGCCTCCATTTGGAAGCTGCAGTACCTTCAGAACCTTCTTCTCGTTGCTGTTGAGGGCTTGTGGTGGGTTAGGAAGTTCCCCCCTGCACGCTACTGAAATTTACCAGACCAGCTCAGAGGGCTTGGAAGTAAGAGGAAGCTGGAGCCAGAGCAAAGCTGCCTGCACAGGCATCAGCACAGGAGATAGTCACAAGTGGTTAGAGCAGATGCAGGCTGGAAATAAGCCAGAAGTCCAAACTCCTTCCAGGGCAGAGAAACTGCCCAGAAGGGGCTCAAAGCCTCTCCCTCTCACCCTCTAACCCCTTCTCCCTCTCTTTTTCTCTCCCTCCCTTTTTCTCTCCCTCCCTTTTCCCCTCCCTTTTCCCCTCCCTTTTTCCCTTCCCTTTTTCTCTCCCTCCCTTTTTCTCTCCCTCCCTTTTTCTCTCCCTCCCTTTTCCCCTCCCTTTTCCCCTCCCTTTTTCCCTTCCCTTTTTCTCTCCCTCCCTTTTTCTCTCCCTCCCTTTTTCTCTCCCTCCCTTTTTCTCTCCTTCCCTTTTCCTCTCCTTCCCTTTTTCTCTCCCTCCCTTTTTCTCTCCTTCCCTTTTTCTCTCCCTCCCTTTTTCCCTTCCCTTCCTCCCTCCCTCCCTTTTTCCCTCCCTCCCTTTTTCCCTCCCTCCCTCCCTCCCTCCCTCCCTCCCTCCCTCCCTCCCTCCCTTTTTCCCTCCTTCCCTTTTTCCCTCCCTCCCTCCCTCCCTCCCTCCCTTTCCCCCTCTCTATTCCTACCTCCCTTCCCAGACAAACCCCAAACTAAACAGCAAAGTTAATTTGTTATCTATGACTCTATGAACACAGGGAACCTTAAGGAGAGGCCAGGTGGCTTTGTGCTACTAATATAGTATCACAGAATCAGTCAGGGCTGGAAGGGAGCACAAGGAGCAGCCAGTTCCAACCCCCTGCCATGCCCAGGGACACCCTACCCTAGAGCAGGCTGCACACAGCCTCAGCCAGCCTGGCCTCAAACACCTCCAGCCATGGGGCCTCAACCCCCTCCCTGGGCAACCCATTCCAGCCTCTCACTACTCTCCTGCTCAACAACTTCTTCCTAACATCCAGTCTGAATCTACTCAATTCCAGCTTTGCTCCATTCCCCCCAGTCCTATCACCCCATGTCAGCCTAAAAAGTCCCTCCCCAGCTTCCTTGCAGCCCCCTTCAGGTACTGAAAGGCCACAAGAAGGTCACCTGGGAGCCTTCTCCTCTCCAGACTGCACAGCCCCAACTCCCTCAGCCTCTCCTTGTAGCAGAGGTGCTCCAGCTCTGTGTTCATCCTGTCCTTGCCATCAACCCCCCCACACACACCTAAAAGGCTGAGAAATATCCTTTCAGCTGAACTACAGAGCCCTGCTGAGAAGCTCCAGGGACCTTCCTTTCAAAGTGATGAGAGCCTGGAGACATTTTTTTATTGCTTAGGAACTTTTTAATGCTTCTAAGCAGCAGTTCATAGAATCAAGCAGGCTGGAAGAGAGCTCCAAGCTCAGCCAGCCCAACCTAGCACCCAGCCCTGCCCAACCAACCAGACCATGGCACTCAGTGCCCCAGCCAGGCTTGGCTTCAACACCTCCAGGGATGGTGAGTCCAGCACCTCCCTGGGCAGCCCATTCCAATGGCAATCACTCTCTCAGCTGTGTGTGCTGCAAAGAGGGGGAAAGGGGATTGAGTTTCCTGCTCAGCAGAGGATTTTCAGCAGGGGCTGGGAGCCACAGCAAGCAAACAAAGCAGCCACTGCTGAGAAGAATCCTGTTGTGTGGCTGGATGGCCTCTGGCCCTCGAGCAAGCTTTGGGAGCTTCCAGCTGCTGGCCTGCAGTGGCAGCTCTCCCAGCCAGAGCTGAAAAGCCTTGCTGAGGAGGTGCCAAGGAGGTGGTGCTTTGGCCAGGGGGTAAAGAGAGGCTGTCAGCTCCCAAATCCCCATCGCTCTCCTCTGCTAAGTGGATTGCCAGAGCAATAAATCAGAGGAAGGGAAATTCTCTGAGAGAGGAAAAAGGAGGATTTAATGCACTCCAGCTCCTGCAGGAGTGTAGTGCAGAGGCAGTGCTGTGAGGAAGGGTTGCTGGAGCAGAGCCCAGTCCCCAGCCTGCTCTTTAAAGGGTTGGCAAAGGCTGCAGTGCCTCACAGGCCATGTGCAGGTTCCTTAGCCAGGAACCTTTTCTTCTGCAAGCAAGAGTGTGGTACCAGCCTGAGCTGAGACCTTCAGAGGGAGTGTATCACAGTATCACAGCATCACAGTATCATCAGGGTTGGAAGAGACCTCACAGAGCATCAAGTCCAACCCTTTACCACAGAGCTCAAGGCCAGACCATGGCACCAAGTGCCACGTCCAATCCTGCCTTGAACAGCTCCAGGGACAGCGACTCCAGGGAGACAGTGAAGGAGGAGAGGAAACCTGCTCCAAAGAGGAGGAAGTTCTTCACAGAGAGAGTGATTGGCATTGGAATGGGCTGCCCAGGGAGGTGGTGGAGTCATGTCCCTGGAGGTGTTCAAGCAAAGCCTGGATGAGGCACTTAGTGCCATGGTCTGGTTGACTGGCTAGGGCTGGGTGCTAGGTTGGGCTGGCTGAGCTTGGAGGTCTCTTCCAACCTGCCTGATTCTATGGTTCTATGAATCTATGAAAGACCTGCAGGGACTTCTCCACACTCTGACCTCTGTAGGCTCACACTAGGGCCACTGAGAGACTGAGAGTCTCCTTCTCTGGAGCCTTTCAAGGCCTGTCTGGATGTGTTCCCCTGTGATGTGTCTTAGATAGGATTGTCCTCTGGCAGGGAGGTTGCACTCAATGATCTCCTTAGGTCTCTTCCAACCCTTAATGTGCTGTGAGCCTCTTCCAGCCTGTGCTCACAGCAGAGCTGCTCCAGCCCCATCTTGCACATTCAATCCTTGCCTGCAAATTTCACACATAGGAAGGCTGCAACCCATTGCTTGACCTGGAGCTGCTGCAGGAAGAGTTGTTGTGATAGGGGAATGACAAGGAACAGGACATTTTAGCACCTAAAATTGAGCCAGCAGCCCCCAGCAGACAGAGCTGCTGACTGGCAACGTTCCCAGCTGCTGGGGTGCACAGAGGACTCTTCCAGGGATGGATTTTCATGGAAGCATGGAGGTTGGAAAAAGCCTTTCAGATCAGCAAGTCCAACTGTAAAGCCAACACTGTCATCTCCAGCACTGCTTTCCATCTGCTCAGGTCCAAGCTGGGGAGGGACTTTCAAGGCTGGGAGGGAGTGGCAGGAGTGGGGGGAATGGAGCAAAGGTGGAGGTGGGGAGAGTGAGGCTGGAGGTGAGGAGGAAGTTGTTGAGCAGGAGAGTGGTGAGAGGCTGGAATGGGTTGCCCAGGGAGGTGGTTGAGGCCCCATGGCTGGAGGTGTTTGAGGCCAGGCTGGCTGAGGCTGTGTGCAGCCTGCTCTAGGGTAGGGTGTCCCTGGGCATGGCAGGGGGGTTGGCACTGGCTGCTCCTTGTGGTTCCTTCCATCTTTGATCACATTCTGTGCTTCACAGCCTCCCTGGCCAACCTGTGCCAGTGTCTCCTCACCCTCCCTCTCTGTGCTCCACAACCTCCCTGCCCAACCTGTGCCAGTGTCTCCTCACCCTCCCTCTCTGTGCTCCACAGCCTCCCTGGGCAACCTGTGCCAGTGTCTCCTCACCCTCCCTCTCTGTGGTCCACAGTCTCCCTGGGCAACCTGTGCCAGTGTCTCCTCACCCTCCCTCTCTGTGCTCCACAACCTCCCTGGCCAACCTGTGCCAGTGTCTCCTCACCCTCCCTCTCTGTGGTCCACAGTCTCCCTGGGCAACCTGTGCCAGTGTCTCCTCACCCTCCCTCTCTGTGCTCCACAACCTCCCTGGCCAACCTGTGCCAGTGTCTCCTCACCCTCCCTCTCTGTGCTCCACAACCTCCCTGCCCAACCTGTGCCAGTGTCTCCTCACCCTCCCTCTCTGTGCTCCACAACCTCCCTGGCCAACCTGTGCCAGTCTCTCCTCACCCTCCCTCTTAAGATTCTCTGATTCTAAACAAAAGCCACCCTGGGCCCTGTATCCCTCCTGAACTCATCTCATCCCCAGCCTGACAGAGAGGTGATTTGGTCTAGAAATGATGACTTGAAGTTTGGCCATTTGGGAGAGTTCCAAAGAGGCACAGAGTACATTTGGGCTATGGAATGAATGCAGGAAAGGACTTTTCAGACATAATTTTTTTTGGGTTCTTTTACCAGGGCAGAACGTTTGGAGGAACTGAGGAGATGTTCTTGAGACCATCCAATGTCACCCTAAATTAGACCATAAAAAGTAAGTGCTTTTTACAAGCAGCTTTTGCACAGTAGGGTCTGCATTGTCAGAGCTTCTCAGTGATTTAAAGGTTCTGCTTCCTTCCAGCCCCAGCAAAGACAAAAAACCCCAAGCCTTAGAAGTGGGAATCTGGCTGCTGGGTGAAAAATATCCTTGTCTTGAAATGTGGAGGGGGAAAAAAAAAGCTCTATAGAAAGGTGATAAACATCTCCAGAGCACAGCACATAAAGCTGGGAGCCTGGCAGCAGAGGTGTGAAGCTCTGGCAGGTAAAGAGCAGATCTGGGCTGGCTTTATTTTGGTTGGCTTCAGAGGATGCTGAGGGGAAAGTTTGATCTGTGGTTGCTCTTGCTTGTTCCCAGGCATTGGAATGAGCTGCCCAGGGAGGTGGTGGAGTCACCCAGCCTGGATGTGTTTAAGGGTGGTTTGGATGTGGTGCCTGGGGAGTGCTGTGTACAGTTCTGGAGCCCCCAACACAAGGATCAGAGAACCATAGGATCATAGAAGCAGGCAGGGCTGGAAGGGAGCACAAGGAGCAGCCAGTGCCAAGCCCCCTGCCATGCCCAGGGACACCCTACCCTAGAGCAGGCTGCACACAGCCTCAGCCAGCCTGGCCTCAAACACCTCCAGCCATGGGGCCTCAACCACCTCCCTGGGCAACCCATTCCAGCCTCTCACCACTCTCCTGCTCAACAACTTCCTCCTCACCTCCAGCCTCACTCTCCCCACCTCCAGCTTTGCTCCATTCCCCCCACTCCTGACACTCCCTCACAGCCTTGAAAGTCCCTCCCCAGCTTTTTTGGAGCCCCCTTCAGACCCTGGCAGGCCACAAGAAGGTCCCCTGGGAGCCTCCTCTGCTCCAGCCTGCACAGCCCCAACTCTTTCAGGCTGTGCTCACAGCAGAGCTGCTATGAGGTGTCCAAGAAGAACATGGAACTGTTGGAGCCAGTCCAGAGGAGGCCACCAAGATGCTGAGAGGGCTGCAGCAGCTCTGCTCTGAGCACAGGCTGAGAGAGTTGGGGCTCTGCAGCCTGGAGAAGGCTTGGAGGAGACCTTGAAGTGGCCTTGCAGGATCTGAAGGGGGCTGCAGGAGGGCTGGGGAGGGACTATTGCCAAGGTCTGGTAACGAGAGGAGGAGGAGGAATGGGTTTGAAGTGGCAGAGGGGAGACTGAAACTGGATGTTAGGGAAGGGTTCTTCGCAGTGAGGGTGCGGAGACACTGGCACTGGCTGAGGGTGGTGAGACACTGGTAGAGGTTGAGGGTGCTGAGACACTGGCACAGGTTCAGGGTGATGAGACACTGGCACAGGTTCAGGGTGATGAGACACTGGCACAGGTTCAGGGCAGTGAGACATTGGCAGAGGTTGAAGGTGGTGAGACACTGGCAGAGGGTGAGGGCAGTAAGGCACTGGCACAGGTTGAAGGTGGTGAGACACTGGCAGAGGGTGAGGGCAGTGAGACACTGGCACAGGTTGAAGGTGGTGAGACACTGGCAGAGGTTGAGGGCGGTGAGACACTGGCAGAGGTTGAAGGTGGATAGACACTGGCAAAGGTTGAGGGCAGTAAGGCACTGGCACAGGTTGAAGGTGGTGAGACACTGGCAGAGGGTGAGGGCAGTGAGACACTGGCACAGGTTGAAGGTGGTGAGACACTGGCAGAGGTTGAGGGTGGTGAGACACTGGCAAAGGTTGAAGGTGGTGAAACACTGGCACAGGCTGAGGGCAATGAGATCCTGGCACAGGCTGAGGGCAGTGAGACCCTGGCACAGGTTGAGGGCAGTGAAACCCTGGCACAGGTTTCCCAGGCAGGTTGTGGAGCACAGAAGGCTGAGAGAGTTGTGACCTCAACCAGCTTTGCTGTCATCCAGCCCACCCCCAGCCATCAACTTCAGCCTTTTTGCCTCCCTTACCTTTGGGTCAACTCCCATCAGCTCCAAAGCTCCCCAACTCACTGTTTCTGGGGTCTACTAACTGTGAATGGGAAGTGGCTCAGAGCTAAGGGGAAGCCCAGCAGAGGCTTCAGTGGGTTAAGAAAACAGTGTAGGGAAGAATTAGCAGAGGGCAGCAAGATGCTGGCCTTTCCCAGAGGCTCAATGAAAAGCCTTTTCAGAGCCATTTAGTTTCCTCTGTCAGGGGATGGAGTGGCTGACCCAGAAGACAAGAGACTTGTTGATTCTAGGGTGTACCTTGCTGCTCTGGGTCAGCTTGCAGGGGGTTCAACTTCTCTGGAGATGTGCACACAGACAAAACAAAGAAAAAAAGGAGGGGGGGAAGAAGCAAAAAGAAATCAGCCTGCTGAAAAAAAAACCCCAAAGCAAACCACATTCCCTTCCCCAGTGAGTGCTTGAGAGGGAAGGACAAGATACAAGAGCAACTCAGCCTTTTCCTGACCTCTAAGACATATCAACAGGTAGGTGAGGAGCTCTTGAGCACAACAGGCAAGTGCAAAAGAGGATAGAATGGTTTGGCTGTCTCTAGGACTTCTCTCATGTCTATCAGGGCAGCTCTTAATTTGTTCCAGTGGTAGCTGTGCCTTAAAGCTCTGCTGCCTAATTGGGGTCACTCCTAACCCAGCCTCTTAAGCCTCAGCTCCCATCCACACCTGGGCTGAATGGGTGCAGGCTGGAAGTGTCCATTCCTGCTTCACCTGGCTGCAGGTCAGGAGAGCAATGAAATGTCTGCCAGAGCTTGAGGAGGGCAGATTGAGGCTGGAGATGAGGAAGAAGTTCTTGAGAGTGGGGAGGCACTGGCACAGGTTGGCCAGGGAGGTTGTGGAGCACAGAGAGGGAGGGTGAGGAGACATTGGCACAGGTTGGCCAGGGAGGTTGAGGAGCACAGAGAGGGAGGGTGAGGAGACACTGGCACAGGTTGGCCAGGGAGGTTGTGGAGCACAGAGAGGGAGGGTGAGGAGACACTGGCACAGGTTGCCCAGGGAGGTTGTGGAGCACAGAGAGGGAGGGTGAGGAGACACTGGCACAGGTTGCCCAGGGAGGTTGTGGAGCACAGAGAGGGAGGATGAGGAGACACTGGCACAGGTTGCCCAGGGAGGTTGTGGAGCACAGAGAGGGAGGGTGAGGAGACACTGGCACAGGTTGCCCAGGGAGGTTGTGGAGCACAGAGAGTGAGGGTGAGGAGACACTGGCACAGGTTTGACCAGGGAGGTTGTGGAGCACAGAGAGGGAGGGTGAGGAGACACTGGCACAGGTTGCCCAGGGAGGTTGTGGAGCACAGAGAGTGAGGGTGAGGAGACACTGGCACAGGTTTGACCAGGGAGGTTGTGGAGCACAGAGAGGGAGGGTGAGGAGACACTGGCACAGGTTGGCCAGGGAGGTTGTGGAGCACAGAAGCACAGAATGTGATCAAAGATCACATTCTGTGCTTCTGTGCTCCACAACCTCCCTGCAGATGTTCAGGGAGGCTTTTTAGGCTCCTTTTTCACCCCAAAGCCTTCTGTGGATCTATGAATCGATGAACTCCTCTTTGATGACGGAGAGAGGAAGGAAGAGCAAGACTGAAGGCAGGAAGGAGCTTTTTTCTTCCAGCTGCCCTTTTGGAAGATCTTTAAATCTCTCTTATTTATGATCATATTATTTGATGTGAAAGGCCACTTCAGCCCTGGGCTCTGGCAATTAGCACTAATAGATGATTACACAGCAGAGGCAGTCCATAAAGGCAGCCTTCATTTATGCGCGGGCACGCGTGGCACAGATTTAGCTGCTGCCTGCCAACCTGCCACTGTGGATGAACAGCCAGAGCTGGCTTGCAGGGTCATGAGACACCTCAGACACTCCTGCTTGGTGCTCTGTCTGCAGTCAGCTGAAGGCTCAGCTCCTCTGAGCTATGGCTGTGTGTGTTGTGCCTGGTAGGGGCACACGCGGCAGTGCCCACGCACAGGGTAGCAGGAAGCTCTCATCCAGGCATGGTTGGATTCTAGAGGGCATTACTCTGCTTTGTGTAATGAATGAGGCTGCCAGGACGTGGTGAAGGTTGTTTTTCACACTGCTGAGCTTGACAGCTCACATAGTGACCAGGATGATGGCTCAGGGAAATGCAGAACAGGCTGTGAAAGGTAGCACAGAATGGGTTGGGTTGGAAGGGATCTTCAAGCTCATTCACTTCCAATTCTCCTGCCATGGGTAGGGACAACTCCCACCAGCCCCAGGTTGCTCAAGGGCTCATCCAACCTGACCTTGAGCACCTCCAGGGAAGTTGTGGAGCACAGAAGCACAGAATGTGGTCAAAGATCACATTCTGTGCTTCTGTGCTCCACAACCTCCCTGGCCAACCTGTGCCAGTGTCTCCTCACCCTCCCTCTCTCTGCTCCACAACCTCCCTGGCCAACCTGTGCCAGTGACTCCTCACCCTCCCTCTCTGTGCTCCACAACCTCCCTGGTCAACCTGTGCCAGTGTCTCCTCACCCTCCCTGGGCAACCTGTGCCAGTGTCTCCTCACCCTCCCTCTCTGTGCTCCACAACCTCCCTGGCCAACCTGTGCCAGTGTCTCCTCACCCTCCCTGGGCAACCTGTGCCAGTGTCTCCTCACCCTCCCTCTCTGTGCTCCACAACCTCCCTGGCCAACCTGTGCCAGTGTCTCCCCAGCCTCTCTGTCCAGAATTTCTTCCTAATCTCCAGCCTAAGCCTGCCCCCCTTGACCTTCCATCCTTCCAAACACCTGATTTGGATAAAGCTAAGTGGAAGAAGCCTTGGGGTTTTCTTTTCCACTTGCCTATAGTCTCTCCTTGCTTCCCACAGAGCAAAGCATCTGGCAAGGCTGTTTGCAGAGCAGCACAGCAGCTCTGGCTGCTCTGGTGCCAAATACCAGCTAAGCTGGCAGCCTGCAGAGGAGGCTCAGGGCAGAGCTCATTGCTGCCTGCAGCTGCCTGCAGGGAGGCTGTAGCCAGGTGAGGTTGGGCTCTGCTGCAGGAGGGCTGGGGAGGGACTATTGAGAAGATCTGGTAATGACAGGAGGAGGAGGAATGGGTTTGAAGTGATAGAGGTGAGATTGAAACTGGATGTTAGGGAAGGGTTCTTTGCAATGAGGGTGGTGAGAGACTGGCACAGGTAGCCCAGGGAGGATGTGGAGCACAGAATGTGATCACCTGGGCACACTGCTGGCTCCTGTTCAGTTCCTCTCTCCCAGCACCCCCAGCTCCCTCTCTGCTTGGCTGCTCTCAGCCACTCTATCCCCAGCCTGTGGCACTGCTAGGGGTTGTTGTGGCCAAAGTGTAGAACCCTGCACTTTGGAGTCACAGAATCAACCAGGTTGGAAGAATGGTTTAGATTGGAAGGGACCTCAAAGCTCAGCCAGTTCCAACTCCCTGCCATAGGCAGGGACACCTCCCATTAGAACAGCCTGCCCCAAGGCCTCATGTGCTCCACAACCTCCCTGGGCAGCCTGTGCCAGTGTCTCACCACCCTCACAGCAAAGAACCCTTCCCTAACATCCAGTTTCAATCTCCCCTCTGCCACTTCAAACCCATTCCTCCTCCTCCTCTCATTACAGGACCTCAAGACCTTGTCAATAGTCCCTCCCCAGCCCTCCTGCAGCTCCCTTCAGATCCTGCAAGGCCACTCCAAGGTCTCCTCCAAGCCTTCTCTTCTCCAGGCTGCACAGCCCCAACTCTCTCAGCCTGTGCTCAGAGCAGAGCTGCTGCAGCCCTCTCAGCATCTTGGTGGCCTCCTCTGCACTGGCTCCAACACTTCCATGTCCTGCTTGTGCTGGGGGCTCCAGAACTGCCCCCAGGACTGCAGGTGGGGTCTGAGGAGAGCAGAGCCAAGGGGCAGAATCCCCTCCCTTGCCCTGTGCCCACACTGCTCTGGCAGCAGCCAGCACAGGCTTGTGTCTGGGCTGCACTCACACTGCAGGCTCCTGTTGAGCTTTGCATCACCCCAGACCCCCAGGTCCTGTTCCTCAGGGCTGCTCTCAGCCATTCCCCACCCAGCCTGGAGCTGTGCTTGGGATTGCACCCACCCAGGAGCAGGACCTTGCACTTGGCCTTGTTGAATGTCATGAGGTTGGCCTGAGGAAAGGGGCAGATTGCCCTCCCTTGTCCTCTGGCCATGCTGCTCTTGCTGCAGCCCAGCCCAGGGTTGCTCTCTGGGCTGCACTCTCACTGCCAGCAGGTATCCAGGTAGCCAATGTCTATCCCTGACTTGTTTACTTCTCTACACTGTGCCTTTCTTCCAGTTGCCCAACTATTGCTTGGTGCCCCCAATTTATCAACCCAACCTTTGCTGCAGCAGAAGCTGGCACAGGCCCTTATCATTTCATTTCCCTAAGGTCCCTCATTTCTAATTTATAGAACCAGCTCTAGGACAAATTGGATTTGTATAACACAGCAAACAAAAGGGCTTCTAGCTCCAGCTTCCTGTAATGGAATAACCTGATTGGAAACACACATTAACTGGAACAGCCAGACCTGGGCAGAGGGCAGGGCTCAGTTCCCCAGCTGTAATTCACTCAGGGCTCAACGTGGTCCTTTTTGCTAACAGGAATTTGCACCTGGTGTGATTGTTCCCAATGATTTTAGCTATTACCCAAGCTTTAGGCAGCCCTGAATGAAATGGGGAGGGGGAAAGAATTATATATATATATATATATATATGTTTGTTTTTATAGAGAGAGAGTGACAAACTAGCAGGCAAGGCTGGTATCTGAGCAGAGGGCAATGAAGATGGTCAGAGGTTTGGAGCACAGCCCTGTGAGGAGAGGCTGAGGGAGCTGGGGGGGTGCAGCCTGCAGCAGAGGAGGCTCAGGGCAGAGCTCATTGCTGCCTGCAGCTGCCTGCAGGGAGGCTGTAGCCAGGTGGGGTTGGGCTCTGCTGCCAGGCAGCCAGGGCCAGAAGAAGGGGACACAGCCTCAAGCTGTGCCAGGGGAGGTTGAGGCTGGCTGTTAGGAGGAAGTTGTTGTCAGAGAGAGTGATTGGCATTGGAATGGGCTGCCCAGGGAGGTGGTGGAGTGGCTGTGGCTGGAGGTGTTGCAGCCAAGCCTGGCTGGGGCACTTAGTGCCATGGTCTGGTTGGTTGGGCAGGGCTGGGTGCTAGGTTGGGCTGGCTGAGCTTGGAGCTCTCTGCCAACCTGCTTGACTTTATGAGTCTGTGCCCTGCTCAGTGAGGCAGTGAGGCTCACTCTGACAGACAATGGTCCCAGCTGGCTGCAGGTAGGAGATGGATTGGTGTTGAGCCTGGCTTGAAAAGAGCAAGAACTGAGGCAGAAGCCAAGTTCCAAAGCCTGTGCTGTGTAATTCTATGATAGGCAGTGGTAGGTCTTTACTGGAAGCAGCTATTAGAGCTGTCCCCATCAGCTGGGCTGTTTGTCATGGTGGCTGGAAATGTAACTGAGCAGCAGTCTGTTGCAGCCAGGGCATTAGGCACTGGCTCAAGAACGTGGATCAAATATACATTTCCCTTGGCAGTGGTTGCTGGAGATGCAGCCCAGCCTGGACTGGAGCCAGAGGAGGCAATCACAGCCCTCTGATGACTTCCCCAGGCAAAGGCCATTACAGGCAAGCCCCAGTGGGGCTGCTCTCTCCCTCAGTGAAAAATGGCTCTGAAACCAAAGCAGCTGCCTCTGTGAAGAAGCAAGCTCCTTCGTGGTGTAGCTGAAGTCTAGAGGGAGCCAGTGGCAAAGACCAAAAGCTGCCACAAAGTTCTCTTCAGGCTCTCAGCAGCTGGCAGGCTCTGGCAAGCTCTTCTGCTGCTATTCTCCCTCTGCCCTAAGTTCCTCAACTCAGGCACTGAATGGAAGTAGCACTGTGAGGAGCAGGCTGGCTTCAGGCTCTGATGGGCTCCTCAGGAGCATGAGTTAGACCCAGAGGGCCTGAGGGAAGTGGAAGAATGTCTGCAGCTGATGGAAGTGAAATGTGGCTGGTGCAAAACCACACAAAACCACCCAGCCTAGGGGAGGATGCTCCTGTTGACTGCAGGGAAAATGGACTGGATGACCTTTGGAGGTCCCTTTCAACCCAAACCCTTCTGTGATTAGAATCATAGAATGGTTTAGGTTGGAAAGGGCCTCAAAGCTCAGCTAGATCCAACCCTCTGCCATAGGCAGGGACACCTCCTACCAGCCCAAGTTGCTCAAGGGCATCATCCAGCCTGGTCTTGAACACCTCCAGGGAGGTTGAGGAGCACAGAAGCACAGAATGTGATCTTTGATCCCATTCTGTGCTTCTGTGCTCCACAACCTCCCTGGGCAACCTGTGCCAGTGTCTCCTCACCTTCCCTCTCTGTGCTCCACAACCTCCCTGGCCAACCTGTGCCACTGTCTCCTCACTCCCACTGCAAAGAACTTCCTCACATCCACTTTCAGTCTCCCCTCTGCCACTTTAAACCCATTCCCCTTCCTCCTGTCATTACAAGACCTTGTCAATAGCCTCTCCCCAGCCCTCCTGTAGGCTCCTGGAAGGCTGCTACAAGGTCTCTTCAAAGCCTTTGCTTCTATGAATGCACTTCAGTGGCTTCCAGCCACCCAGCACTGCCCTCTCCTTCCATCTGTGCTTCCCTCCTCACAACACCTCAAACTGCTGTTCCATTTCTCTCTCCTCCTTGTGCTCTCAGTCCTCTTATCAATTAAAGCATCCTAGGGCTGGTAGAACACTGCAACAGGTTGCCCAGGGAGGTGGCTGGGGACTTATCCCTGGAGATATTCCAAGTGAGGCTTGTCAGGGCTTTGGGCAACCTGATCTAGTTGAGGATGCCTCTGCTGACTGCAGAGGGGGTTGGACTGGGTGAGCTTTGGAGGTCCCTCCCAACCCATGCTCTGCTTCTGTGATCTCTGTCACTGTTCTCTCCCTTAGGAACAGACTGGTGGTGGTGGCTCAGTTTCCTGGGATGCAGTGGGAGTAGCTCTGCTGGCTTCCTGATTTAGCACCTGGAAAGAGAGTCTGGCTGAAAGCCCATGGCAGCAGCAGCAGCCCAGCCCAGAGCAGCTGATGCTGGTGGTTAGGAGATGGCAACATGGATGCTTGAATCCTTTCCCTGTCTTCCTCCCCTTTACACTCCATCTGCTCCCACCTTCCAACTGTTAGGTCATACAGAAAGAGAGGGAAATGCTTCTCACTTGTTTGCATCCAAACCCAGACTCCAGGCAGACAAAGTCTCAAACAGGAGTGCAGCACAGACAGCAGCAACCAGGGAAACTCATTTGATGTCTCTCCAGCAGTGGCCCCTGGGGAGGCTGCGAAGCCACCTGGCAGCCAGTGGTAATAAATAACATCTGAAGGCAGGAATCAGGAGAAGTGAGAGATTCTTTTCTCTCCATGCCCAGTAGCAGCTTTCTCCTGCAGCAGTCACATCTGCAGGTGTGCTGGTGGTGGAGGACAGTGCACAGCTTGTGGTTCTGCAAATGTGTGTAGGGCATCGTTTGGGTGGCACAACTCTGTGCCAGGAGGGCATGGAAAACTGCAGCAGCAGCAGGAGCTGGCAGATGTTAAAACCATGGAGTCACAGAATCAGTCAGGGTTGGAAGGGAGCACAAGGAGCAGCCAGTTCCAACCCCCCTGCCATGCCCAGGGACACCCTACCCTAGAGCAGGCTGCACACAGCCTCAGCCAGCCTGGCCTCAAACACCTCCAGCCATGGGACCTCAACCACCTCCCTGGGCAACCCATTCCAGCCTCTCACCACTCTCCTGCTCAACAACTTCCTCCTCACCTCCAGCCTCACTCTCCCCACCTCCACCTTTGCTCCATTCCCCCCACTCCTGACACTCCCTCACAGCCTCAAAAGTCCCTCCCCAGCTATTTCAGAGTCCCCTTCAGATCCTGGCAGGCCACAAGAAGGTCCCCTGGGAGCCTCCTCTGCTCCAGCCTGCACAGCCCCAACTCTTTCAGGCTGTGCTCACAGCAGAGCTGCTGCAGCCCTCTCAGCATCCTCCTGGCCCTGTTCTGGACACTCTGCAGCATCTCCACAGCCCTCTTGTCCCAGGGGCTCCAGAACTGGATGCAGATGTCCATCTTCAAAGCAGCCCCAGCACAGAAGACAGAGCAGGCAAGCACTGGGGGTTGGAGGTACAGCACAACTCGCTGCAAACTCACAGAGACACAGAGGGCATCATGCTTTGGAAAATTCAGTTCTGACAGCTGAGCACTGCTGGTTCAAAACCTTTTGTCTGCACCCCCAGCACTTGTTGTTCCCCCTAAATGGGCTGACATCAGCCTTTAATCGAATCTCCCCTCCATGCAGTCTGTTGCTGCAGCCCTTGCAGAGAAGATAAGGTTCTAACCTGGTTATGCATGAGAGCTACATGATGCAATTAGTGATGTAGGGCTGAGGTAAGAGATAGAGAGAGAGAGAGAGGCAATTTCTGCTCTCCTCTCTCCTCTGGGGTCTGCAAAAAGCAATCACCTTGCCTCAGACACTCAGGGCTTTCAAACCACCAATGCAAACCAGGTTTGGGGTGCAATTAGTGCAAGCTGACTGCCTGCAGGGTGCCCCTCTCTGCCCTGGGTCCTGCTCTGTCATTCCTCCTCTGTCACAGCTACTCAGGCTTGCTGCAGCAGATCTGAAAGCAGCAGATCACAGCAGCCCAGTTAACAAGTGGCAGAAATCAGAGCCTGGCAGAACCCTTCTCAGAGCCTTTCTGTCATCCCTGTGCAAAGGTTCCTGCTCCCCAGTTAGCTGGCTGGCAGCCAGAGGAAATCCACTGCACAGACAGCAGTAAAATTGCACTACAAGGCTGAGGAGGCAGAATTTATGTGCAGGAACCAGGGTGAGAGTGGCTTGAGTGAAATGTGAAGCAGCTGAGAGCTGTTTGCCAGGCAGAGAGCCTATAGTGCAGCCCTGCTCAGCCCCCTCCATAATGCAGTTTATCCACAGCCAGCCCTGGTGCCCACCAGCTCCTCACCCCCTGCCTCCTACTGCTGACTGCTTGTGAGCTCCTGGTGCCATCAGAGCCAGCAGACAGCAGACTGCACTGAGTCAGTGACACAGCCACAGCCAGCTACAGCCAGATCCAAATGTCAAGGCAAATGCTAGCTCCAGAGCAAATAAAAAGAGCTCTCAGGGAGTGCCAGGGGACTGCAGCCTCAGTTCTTGCATTCAAAGGAGCGGTTGCCACAGGTGCTCATCCCCACATATCACTCACTTCATAAAGGGCTTTTTCTTTCTCCCCCCCTGCACTGAGGAAATGAGCATTTTGCTGCACTCCATCAGCTGAACTACAGCCAGAGAGTTGCCACCTCCTAAAAATGACCCATCCCAGGTAAGAAATGCATCAGCTGAGGCTCTTCTCCAGGTGTGAGCTCAAGCCCTGCCAAGATGACAAGTGAAATCCAGAGGGAGATCATAGAATCAGGCAGGCTGGAAGAGAGCTCCAAGCTCAGCCAGTCCAACCTAGCACCCAACCCTATCCAACCAACCAGACCATGGCACTGAGTGCCCCAGCCAGGCTTTTCTTGAGCACCTTTTTTAGTGCTGCCTGGTAACAGGACAAGGGAAAATAGATGCAAAGTAGAACTCACAGGATCACAGCATCAACCACGCTGGAAAAGACCTCGAGGATCATCAAGACCAACCTAGCACCTAACCCTTCTAGTTAACTAACCCATGGCACTAAGTGCCTCATCCAGCCTGCTTTTAAACACCTCCAGGGACAGTGACTCCACCACCTCCCTGGGCAGCCCATTGCAATGCCAATCACTCTCTCTGCCAACAACTTCCTCCTCACTGGTTGGTTGGGCAGGGCTGGGTGCTAGGTTGGGCTGGCTGAGCTTGGAGCTCTCTTCCAACCTGCTTGATCCTCTGAGTCCATGATCCTTATGGTCCCTTCCAGCCCTGACAGTTCTATGACTCTCTGATTCCTATGCCCTGATTCACCCTTGGCAGTTCCCCTGAGCCAACCCTGCTTATTATTCCTTGCTTGGAACAAAGCTTGGACCCCAAAAAAAGAAGCAGGCTTCCAGAAGTGGCTTTGGGAAGAGGTTTGTACAATCTTCTCCTCAACCCTTCCTTTCCCTGGAACACTTCTTTTAGCCATCTGAAACATCTCAGCCAGGGCATTTCCCCCCTTCCTACTTCAGACTGGAACCTTCAGCCCTTTAAAGAGTCTCTAAACACTGTGGGGGGACTAAGAAACAACAAACCTCAACCATTCCTCTTAGCAAGTGCAGGGAAATTCTGCTGATGCCTTGTAGCTCATTTTCTATCCCTCAGAGGGAAGGGCAGAGGGTTAGTGAGAGCTGCTTCTAATTGCAGGTTTCCAAGGGTGCAGTTACAATTTGTCTCTATTGTGAGAGCTCAGATCTGGCAATAATTGCTTTGGTTAACTCCAGCCCCCCTTCCTTTTGCACTGCCTTTAAAACCACTCAAGAACATCTTTAGAGCTGCATATTCATCAGGAGCTGTCAGGATGACCTCAAGAGCACAGGAGCAGCACTCCTGAGCTCAGATCATTCCCTTGGAGTCAAATGCAACCTAAAAAAAAAGCTTTATGGATAGGATTGGAAGCTGAGCTGTGCAGATGTCAGACAGCCCAGCAAGGGCAGTGCAGGGGAGCTGAGCTAAAGGCACCAGCAGAAGGAGCAGCCCCAGTGCACCCTTTGGGCTGCTGAGCTCTCCTGTCACCTCTGCCTGCTTTTTGGGAAGGTGAAGGTTTTAGCTTGAAGAGTTATTGGTGATTCCTGCATCACTGATTCATTCTGAGTGGAAGAAACTTGACACAACTACCTGCAGGGAGGCTGTAGCAACAGGCAAGCAGCACCACAAGGGGACCCAGCCTCAAGCTGTGTCAGGGCAGGTTCAGGCTGAGTGTGAGGAGGAAGTTGTTGTCAGAGAGAGTGATTGGCATTGGAATGGGCTGCCCAGGGAGGTGGTGGAGTGGCTGTGGCTGGAGGTGTTGCAGCCAAGCCTGGCTG
Source organism: Pogoniulus pusillus (assembly GCF_015220805.1). Taxonomy (NCBI): domain Eukaryota; kingdom Metazoa; phylum Chordata; class Aves; order Piciformes; family Lybiidae; genus Pogoniulus; species Pogoniulus pusillus. Next base: position 5,597,714 of record NC_087301.1, read on the forward strand.
GGGCACTGAGTGCCATGGTCTGGTTGGTTGGGCAGGGCTGGGTGCTGGGTTGGGCTGGCTGAGCTTGGAGCTCTCTGCCAACCTGCCTGATTCTATGAAAACCAACTTAAGACTGGAACCCAGAGTCACTGCTGTCTGCTAGCAGGCAGGTCTGTATGTTGAGGCAGGTGTGGATATGCAAGGAGAGAGCAGCTGCAGACCTGCAGGACAAGGGAGGTTCTTGTGCCCCTGTGCTCAGCACTGCTCAGGCCACACCTGGAGTGCTGTGTCCAGATCTGGGCTCCTCAATTCAAGAGAGATGCTGAGGTGCTGGAAGGTGTTGGAGAAGGGCAGCAAGGCTGGGGAGGGACCTGGAGCACAGCCCTGTGAGGAGAGGCTGAGGGAGCTGGGGGGGTGCAGCCTGCAGCAGAGGAGGCTCAGGGAATTGCTGTCTGGAGGTGTTCAAGGCCAGGCTGGCTGAGGCTGTGTGCAGCCTGCTCTAGGGTAGGGTGTCCCTGGGCATGGCAGGGGGCCTGGAACTGGCTGCTCCTTGTGCTCCCTTCCAACCCTGACTGATTCTGTGACTCTATGGTGTGCAGCCCTTAGACACCCACTCCAGCTAACTGAACTGAACCTTTCCAGCTTGACATTGGCTGCTTGGGAAGACAAAAAAAACATATCAATCACTGCCCTGCACTTTGAGAGGAGCCAGTGCAACCTCCTCCACTCCAGATGTGTGTCCCAGCAGGAGATGCAGACAAATGACTTCTGCTCTCACAGATTTCACACAGCTCTGTGCTCTCTTTGCACCTACATCCTAAGCTCCCCTCCAAGCCTGCAGCCTTTCAGTGCTCACTGTAAGCTACCATTAGAATTTATGCTTCAGCTCTGAGCCTTTCTTCCTTCCCTCTGATTCTCATCACACCCCTGGGAACCTTGATTTCATTGTTATATGCCTGCTGCCAATGCCTGCTGCCTCCTCACTGCTTTGGCCCCTTTACCCATCTGGCTGCCTTCAGCTCTGCACAAGAGATATGGCTCAGGGGCAGAGCAGCCAGGTGCAGGTGACTGCAGCCCTAGCAGCTGGCTCAGTTGTAACTGTTTGCTTTGTTGTCAGGCTTGTTCCTGGCACTGAGGACCCTCTGGTACCCAGCACTCTTTGGTGCTGAGGCTACAGAAGTTGCTTTTGCAAACTGAAATCCCATTCTCCAGCACCCAGTGTCCAAGAGCAATGGAAAGGCAGCAGCAGCAGGGCTGGGTCTGCAGAAGGAGCTCTGGGTGCAGAGTGAAGGTGCAAAATGAACCTCCAAGGCAGGGACTGAACTCCAGGAGCAGGCTGCTGCTGCTGCTGCTGCTGCTGGCTGGCTTTAGGGAATGCTGACAGCCCTCAGGTGGCAGCTGGGAATCTGAGCTGTGACCTGTGCCATGGGCTGAGCTGTGACCTGTGCCATGGGCTGGGCTGTGGACAATGTCATGGGCTGGGAGGTGACCTGTGCTGTGGGCTGAGGTGTGACCTGTGCCATGGGCTGGGCTGTGGACAATGTCATGGGCTGAGCTGTGACCTGTGCCATGGGCTGGGCTGTGACCTGTGCCATGGACTGAGCTGTGACCTGTGCCATGGGCTGGGATGTGAGCTGTGCCATGGGCTGGGCTGTGACCTGTGCCATGGACTGAGCTGTGATCTGTGCCATGGGCTGAGCTGTGACCTATGCCATGGGCTGAGCTGTGATCTGTGCTATGGGCTGAGCTGTGACCTGTGCCATGGGCTGGGATGTGACCTATGCCATGGGCTGAGCTGTGATCTGTGCTATGGGCTGAGCTGTGACCTGTGCCATGAGCTGGGATGTGACCTATGCCATGGGCTGAGCTGTGATCTGTGCTATGGGCTGAGCTGTGACCAGTGCCATGGGCTGAGCTGTGACCTATGCCATGGGCTGGGCTGTGATCTGTGCTATGGGCTGAGCTGTGACCTGTGCCATGGGCTGGGCTGTGACCAGTGCCATGGGCTGGGCTGTGACCTGTGCCATGGGCTGGGCTGTGACCTGTGCCATGGGCTGAGCTGTGACCTGTGTCATGGACTGAGCTGTGGACAATGTCATGGGCTGAGCTGTGACCAGTGCCATGGGCTGGATTGTGACCAGTGCCATGGGCTGGGCTGTGACCAGTGCCATGGGCTGGGCTGTGACCTGTGCCATGGGCTGGATTGTGACCAGTGCCATGGGCTGAGCTGTGACCTGTGCCATGGGCTGAGCTGTGACCTGTGCCATGGGCTGGGCTGTGACCTGTGCCATAGACTGGGCTATAACCATGAGCTGGGTTATAACCAGTGCCATGGGCTGGGCTGTGACCTGTGCCGTGGGCTGGGCTATGAGACACTTGCTGCTGGCAGCTGGGGCCACAAATGGCTCTGCTCTAGTGTGAACTGCTCTGCACCATGCACTTCAAAGCACTCCTGCAAACATTCTGAAGGCTCAAGACACCTCTCCTTTGTCTCTGCTTTGCAGGTGGGTAGGATAGAAGGAGACCTTTCAGGGACTCCCTGAGGGCTGTGCTGAGGCTCAGCATCATTAATCAGGGTGAAAACACTTGTGGTGGTTGAGCCACTCTGAAATTGCCTTGCCCTGCTGGGCCAGGGAAGAGAAGTAAGGCAGCAGCTTTGTCAGCCTCCAGCTTTGCAGGGCTGCCTGCATAACCTTGCTTATGATCAAGGGTGAGTTTAGTTGGTATAAGATGTAGAACATTCCAACCCATAGCACTTTGCTGCTCAGAGTAAGGGCCCTTACCAAGATTGCTTCATGCACAGTGTTGGTGCCATCCTTGATGCCAACCTGGAGGCATGTTCCTGCTTTCCTTCCATTCCTGTCTCTCATCCCAGGGAATCTTTGACACACAAAAAGCCAGGGGGGGGACTTTTGAGGCTGTGAGGGAGTGTCAGGAGTGGGGGGAATGGAGCAAAGTTGGAGGTGAGGAGAGTGAGGCTGGAGGTGAGGAGGAAGTTGTTGAGCAGGAGAGTGGTGAGAGGCTGGAATGGGTTGCCCAGGGAGGGGGTTGAGGCCCCATGGCTGGAGGTGTTTGAGGCCAGGCTGGCTGAGGCTGTGTGCAGCCTGCTCTAGGGTAGGGTGTCCCTGGGCATGGCAGGGGGCTTGGAGCTGGCTGCTCCTTGTGCTCCCTTCCAACCCTGACTGGTTCTGTGATCCTATGATATGATAAAGAAAAAGTTTTTCACAGAGAGAGTGGTCAGGGACTGGAATGAGCTGCCCAGGGAGGTGCTGGAGTCACCCAGCCTGGATGTGTTTAAGGCTGGTTTGGATGTGGTGCTTGGGGATGTGGTTCTATGATCTTCTCTGAAGTCAACATTTCCCTCCCTTCTCTTTTTCTTTGGGGAGGGGCTTCAGAGGGAGATGAAAAGCTCCTGTGGGCTCTGTGCAAAGCAGCCCTGTGCATTTTCAGCACCCAGCAATCCCTGAGCCCCAAGAGAGCCACCTAATTAAACATGAACATGTTCACTCAGCCAGGCTCCATGGCTTAGCTGCTGCCACCCTCCAGGACTGCTCCCAGCCAGTGTCTGCTGCATCACAGAGCAGCTAGTTAGAGATGAAGAGAAGAGGCTTTGTTGCCTTTGATGTTCACACAGCACAGCTGCCACCCTTACACACTTCATAATGACTTGCTCCTGTTTCTGGATCAGGGCATTGCAGTTTTGTTGTGAATGGCCTGGATGCATTAGGAGGAATTTCAGAGCACCACAGAATGCCAGGGGCTGGGAGGGACCTCCAGAGCTCAGCCAGCCAGGAGCAGCATCTCCTAGGGCAGAGCACACAGGAACACATCCAGGCAGGGTCTGGATATCTCCACAGAGGGAGACTCCACAGCCCCCCTGGGCAGCCTGTGCCAGGCTCTGGCACCCACACAGGGAAAAAATTCCTCCTCGGGTTCACATGGAACTTCCTCTGCCTCAGCTCCCACCACTGCCCCTTGCCCTGGCACTGGCATCCCCCAGCAGAGCCTGGCTCCAGCCTCCTGCCACTCACCTGCACAGCTTTAGAGCCACTGCTGAGCTCACCTCTCAGCCTCCTCTCCTCCCAGCAGCACAGCCCCAGCTCCCTCAGGCTCTGCTCCTAACAGAGCTCTTCCATTCCCTTCAGCATCTCTGTGGCTCTCTGCTGGGCTCTCTGCAGCAGTTCTGTGTCCCTCTGGAACTGGGGGGCCCAGAACTGGCCCCAGTACTGCAGATGTGGCCTCAGCAGGGCATGTATGGAAGTGGCTCTGCTTAAAGCACAGATCTGCTCTGAGGACAAACAGGATGAAGTTGCCAGAGCAGGGAACATGCTTCCAGCAGAGCACATAGCCAGATGCTCATGCTGCAATGCCAACACCATAGGATTCAGGAGGCCAAGCTACTACAGACTGCAGCTAACCCATTCCTTCTGCCTACTCAGTGCCTGTCTGCTGCCGTATGATGTATTTTGGGCTGTGGCCTCTTCTCTGAGCTGCCACCACTCTGGGTGTAATGAGATACACTTGAAGGATGTATTTGAATGCTCTATCACTGAACCAGAGAAGGTTAGGGGTTGGGAGTGACCTCTGGACATCATCTAGTCCATGTCACCTGTCAGAGCAGGGTCCCCTGGACATCATCCAGTCCAAGCCAGCTGCCAGAGCAGGGTCCCCCAGGAACACATCCAGGTGGGTATTGAAAGCCTCCAGAGGAGGAGACTCCACAGCCTCTCTGGGCAGCTTGCTGCAGTACTTTACCATCTCCAGCCCTTAGACTCCCATTCCTTGCCACAGGGCTGCACTTAGAGAGCTTCTGCAACTGAGCAACTGGAGTTTCTTCAGCAGAGAATATTTCTCCAGCCCTTCTCTTCTGTCCTTTGAGGTTAAGGAGAAGAAAGAAAGCCACACAGCTGCTCTGGGAGCTGTCTTAAAGAGCTGCATACAAGAAAAAGAGCTGAAGCTGGAGAGGATGTGGAGCAGACCCATTCATGCACACACATCTCAGGATGCTCTAGGAACACCCCTCCCCCCCTCCCAGACCTTCAGCTGGCAGCAAGAGAAGCAGGCAATGTGCTTCATGGGCAGGCTGGCATCACCCAGCCTGGTGTTGGAAGGGTCTGGATTGCTGTGGCTCTCTGGGATGAAGTGTAAGCAGTTACCCATTTCAGCCTGGCTCTGCTGCCCACCTGCCAGAGCTGCAGTGGTCGGGGGCAGTGCCAGTGGCAGGCATGGGAAGTGACCCTGCTTGCTGCGCAGCATCTCGTCCCTGGTGTGTGTCTCGGTCACAAGGAGGAGCACTTGGCCTCACTTTTCACTGCCAGAGATGCTGCAGTAGCTAGGGAAGCACAGCAGCCACTGCCTGCCTGTCCAAGGTCCTCTTCTGGGTGTGCTCACTGCTGGGAGGAAGCTTCTTGGCATCAGAGCACTGTGGGTGGCAGCTCAGCAGCGCCCGGACCGAATCTTGCTGCTCTCTACCTAAGGAGAGGGAGTTGCTGTGAGGCATCTTCCAGCATCCTCTTAGAAGGAGGGAGCAGACATCCTTAGGAAGCCCCAGGGAGCCAAAGAGAGCCTGGAAATACATCCAGAGAAACGACCCAGAGAGGATACTGAATGAAAACAAGAGGGCAAGTGAGGCTGGCACAGCAGCTTGGCCAGCAGTGCTGGTGGGCAGCCTGGGCTGCAGCAAAAGCAATGTGAGCAGCAGCACAAGGGAGCTGATTGTCCCCTTCTGACAGCCTCCCTGCAGTACTGTGTCCAGTTCTGGTGCCCCCCCCAGCATTAAAAGGGACACAGAGCTGCTGGAGCAGGTCCAGAGGAGGCCACACAGGCTGGAGCACCTCCTCTGTGGGGGTAGGCTGAGAGAGTTGGGGCTGCTCAGCCTGGAGAAGAGAGAAGGGCAAATAGAAACATGGAGAAGAGAGGAGGGGAAATAGAAACATGGAGAAGAGAGGAGGGCAAACTGAACCATGGAGAAGAGAGGAGGGCAAATGGAACCATGGAGAAGAGAGGAGGGCAAATTGAACCATGGAGAAGAGAAGAGGGCAAATTGAAACACTCATTTTCATCTCCATGTTTTACATGCAGTGACCTCTCCAGAAGGTTTGCTGGAACCACTTCTGCCTGCCCAGGGGTGCAGTGATAACTGGACTGAAAGGCTTAGAGGGGTGGGGGAGAGGAGGAAACAAAAAGAGAAAGGAAGGGAAGGAAAAAAGCAAAATGGAAGGAAAGAAGGAAACAAAAAGGAAGGGAAGGAGGAAAAAGGAAAGAAAAAGAGAAAACAAAAAGGAAGGGAAGGGGGAAAGAAAGAAAGAAAGAAAGAAAGAAAGAAAGAAAGAAAGAAAGAAAGAAAGAAAGAAAGAAAGAAAGAAAGAAAGAAAGAAAGAAAGAAAGAAAGAAAGAAAGAAAGAAAGAAAGAAAGAAAGAAGAGGAAGGAAGGAAGGAAGGAAGGAAGGAAGGAAGGAAGGAAGGAAGGAAGGAAGGAAGGAAGGAAGGAAGGAAGGAAGGAAGGAAGGAAGGAAGGGAGGAAGGGAGGAAGGAAGGAAGGAAGGAAGGAAGGAAGGAAGGAAGGAAGGAAGGAAGGAAGGAAGGAAGGAAGGAAGGAAGGAAGGAAGGAAGGAAGGAAGGAAGGAAGGAAGGAAGGAAGGAAGGAAGGAAGGAAGGAATGAGAAAAGAAAGAAAGAAAGAAAGAAAGAAAGAAAGAAAGAAAGAAAGAAAGAAAGAAAGAAAGAAAGAAAGAAAGAAAGAAAGAAAGAAAGAAAGAAGGAAAAGAAAGAAAGAAGGAAAAGAAAGAAAGAAAGAGAAAAGGAAAGGGGGAAACAAGAAAGAAGGAAAAGAGGAAACAAAAGAGAAGGAAAAGAGGAAACAAAAAGGAAGGAAAGGACGAAACAAGAAAGAAAACAAAAAAGGGAGGAAAGGAGGAAACAAAGAAGGAAAAGAGGAAACAAAAGGGAAGGAAAGGAGGAAACAAAGAAGGAAAAGAGGAAACAAAAGGGAAGGAAAGGAGGAAACAAGGAAAAGAGGAAACAAAAGGGAAGGAAAGGAGGACATAAGGAAAGGAGGAAATGAAAAAGAAGAAAAAGAGGAAACAAAAAGGAAGAAAAGGAGGAAACAAGAAAGAGAAAGAGAAAATGAAAAAGGAAGGAAAGGAGGAAACAAGAAGGCAAAAGAGAAACCAGAAAGGGAGCAAGGAGAGAAGGTAAAAAGAGGACAGAACAGGAAGCAGCAGCTTGTGCTTGCTGCCCACAGGCTGAATCCTGGCCAAGAGCACCCTTGGCTGTGCAGCTGAAGAGGCAGTTCCTGCCTTCAATGTATGGGATTTTCCTGCAGGGCCCTGATGAAAGTGTCTGGAGACTGAAGAGCTCAGAGTGGTTTTCTGCTCCCCTTTCATGTCTCCCCACACACTGTTCTCTCTGGCCCAGTGGGTGTTCCATTAAGGTACTGTTGTGATTGAGTGGAGAAAAGGCTTCTAAACATAATAACAGAGTCAGACACTCCTGCTCTGTCCAAAGCTTTACACAGAGCTCAGAGCAAGGGGGCTGTGGGGTCCAGGTGGGATGCAACACGAGCAAGTGGTAACAAGAATTGCTCTCTCTCTCTTCCACCTTTCATTCTTGCCCCTAGTTTGCTACTTCCATTCTCTCTCTCTTCCACCTTTCCTTCTTGCCCCTGCTTTGCTCTTTTATTCTCTCTCTCTTCCACCTTTCCTACTTGCCCCTGCTTTGCTCTTTTATTCTCTCTCTCTTCCACCTTTCCTTCTTGCCCCTGCTTTGCTACTTCCATTCTCTCTCTCTTCCACCTTTCATTCTTGCCCCTGCTTTGCTCTTTAATTCTCTCTCTTCCACCTTTCCTTCTTGCCCCTGCTTTGCTCTTTTATTCTCTCTCTCTTCCACCTTTCCTTCTTGCCCCTGCTTTGCTCTTTTATTCTCTCTCTCTTCCACCTTTCCTTCTTGCCCCTGCTTTGCTCTTTTATTCTCTCTCTCTTCCACCTTTCATTCTTGCCCCTGCTTTGCTCTTTTATTCTCTCTCTCTTTCTTCCATCCTCCATTCCTGCCCCTGCTTTGCTACTTCTATTCTCTCTCTCTTCCACCTTTCACTCTTGCCCCTGCTTTGCTCTTTTATTCTCTCTCTCTTCCACCCTTCCTTCTTGCTCCTGCTTTGCTACTTTTATTCTGTCTCTCTTTCTTCCATCCTCCATTCTTGCCCCTGCTTTGCTCTTTTATTCTCTCTCTCTTCCACCTTTCATTCTTGCCCCTGCTTTGCTCTTTTATTCTCTCTCTTCCACCTTTCCTTCTTGCCCCTGCTTTGCTACTTTTATTCTCTCTCTCTTCCACCTTTCATTCTTGCCCCTGCTTTGCTACTTTTATTCTCTCTCTCTTCCTCCCCCCTCTCCTTTCAAACCCAATAAACTTGTTCAAAAGGGCTTGTCCAGACTGAGTTATGAAACCTTCACTTGCTTCAGGGCTCCCAAGTGTTTGCAGGCTATGAGCTGGGCAATGTTTTCTGTTCCATTGGCCAAGGGCTGCAGAAACCTTGGTCCACCCTGTTAGGACTTAACTGTGCAGAGCAATCTCTGCAAACATTGGATTAATCCAGGCTTTCCTTCCATGCCCCTATTGCTCTGCTCTCTCAAACCTTAGCTAGCAAGGAGGCTAAGCTGAAATGTGTGCTCTGGGACAGCCCTTCAGGAACCAGGCAGTCCTGAAGCACTGCAGCAGCCAGGGCAGAAGCTACAGACCCAAGGATGCCAACGTGAGTGGTCAACTGATCCAAAGGCTTTTTGATGCCTTGCAAGAAATCTCTCCTGCTTTCTGGCATCAGAGAGGTTCTGCTCCCCCTTTACTCAGCCTTGGTGAGGCTGCAGCTGGAATATTGCAGCCAGTTCTGAGCCTCTCGGTTCAAGAAGGACCTCAGGGAACTGCTTGGGAGAGGACAGTGCAGAGCCACGAAGGGGATGAAGAGTAGAAGAGAATCATAGAAAGCAGTGGAACAGCTCTCTGTGAAGACAGGCTGAGGGAGCTGGGGCTGTGCTGCTGGGAGGAGAGGAGGCTGAGAGGTGAGCTCAGCAGTGGCTCTAAAGCTGTGCAGGTGAGTGGCAGGAGGCTGGAGCCAGGCTCTGCTGGGGGATGCCAGTGCCAGGGCAAGGGGCAGTGGTGGGAGCTGAGGCAGAGGAAGTTCCATGTGAACCTGAGGAGGAATTTTTTTCCCTGTGAGGGTGCCAGAGCCTGGCACAGGCTGCCCAGGGGGGCTGTGGAGTCTCCCTCTGTGGAGATATTCAAACCCTGCCTGGATGTGTTCCTGTGTGAGGAGAGGAAAGAAGAGGGGAGGGGAGGGGAGGGGAGGGGAGGGGAGGGGAGGGGAGAGGAGAGGAGAGGAGAGGAGAGGAGAGGAGAGGAGAGGAGAGGAGAGGAGAGGAGAGGAGAGGAGAGGAGAGGAGAGGAGAGGAGAGGAGAGGAGAGGAGAGGAGAGGAGAGGAGAGGAGAGGAGAGGAGAGGAGAGGAGAGGAGAGGAGAGGAGAGGAGAGGAGAGGAGAGGAGAGGAGAGGAGAGGAGAGGAGAGGAGAGGAGAGGAGAGGAGAGGAGAGGAGAGGAGAGGAGAGGAGAGGAGAGGAGAGGAGAGGGAAAGGAGAGAAGGGAAGAGGAGAGGGGAGGGAAAGGAGAGAAGGGAAGAGGAGAGGGGAGGGAAAGGAGAGAAGGGAAGAGGAGAGGGGAGGGAAAGGAGAGGAGGGAAGAGGGAGAAGAGAGAAGCCCTGAGTGAAGTGAGAAAGTGTGAGGTGACTGTGAGTGCCAGCAGTGAGCTGTGCCCCCCCGGGCAGGGCTGCCAAGCCACCAGTGCCACCTCGGAGCTGGCTCTGCTGTGAAAAATGGGAACTGACTTTGCAGTGCAAATTCACAGCACCGCCCGGGGGGGGATGCTCCTTTCCCATGCTCTGAACAAAGGCAAAGAGGAAACGATGAGGTCCGCGCCCCCCCCCCCCGAGGAACAACCAACCAACCAAGAGCAAACGTCCTCCCTTGTGCCTCTCCTGCAGCTGGCAGGACGCAGCAGCTTCAGGCACTGCTCTGCACCGCAGCCATGGGGGGGTCCCCTTCTGTGGAGCCTTTCAAGGATGTGTTCCTCTGTGATCTGTGCTAGGATTGTCCTGCTCTGGCAGGGAGGTTGGACTGGATGGTGGATGTGGTCTATCTGGACTTCAGCAAGGCCTTTGACACTGTCCCCCACAGCAAACTGCTGGCTAAGCTGTCAGCCCATGGCTTGGATGGCAACACTCTGTGCTGGGTTAGGAACTGGCTGGAGGGATGAGCCCAGAGAGTGGTGGTGAATGGTGCCACATCCAGCTGGCAGCTGTCACTAGTGGTGTCCCTCAGGGATCTGTGCTGGGCCCCATCCTCTTTAACATCTTCATAGATGATCTGGATGAGGGCATGGAGTCAGGCATCAGCAAGTGTGCAGATGACACCAAGCTGGGGGCAGATGTGGCTGGGTTGGAAGGCAGAAGGGCTCTGCAGTGGGACCTTGACTGCCTGGACAGATGGGCAGAGTCCAAGGGGATGCCTTCAATAGCTCCAAGTGCAGGGTGCTGCACTTTGGCCACAGCAACCCCATGCAGAGATACAGGCTGGGGTCGGAGTGGCTGAGAGCAGCCAGACAGAGAGGGATCTGGGGGTACTGATTGATACCTGCCTGAACATGAGCCAGCAGTGTGCCCAGGTGGCCAAGAGAGCCAGTGGCATCCTGGCCTGCATCAGCAATGGTGTGGCCAGCAGGAGCAGGGAGGTCATTCTGCCCCTGTACTCTGCACTGGTTAGACCACACCTTGAGTACTGTGTTCAGTTCTGGGCCCCCCAGTTTAGGAGGGACATTGAGATGCTTGAGTGTGTCCAGAGAAGGGCAACGAGGCTGGGGAGAGGCTTTGAGCACAGCCCTACGAGGAGAGGCTGAGGGAGCTGGGATTGGTTAGCCTGGAGAAGAGGAGGCTCAGGGCAGACCTTATTGCTGTCTGCAACTACCTGAGGGGTGGTTGTGGCCAGGAGGAGGTTGCTCTCTTCTCTCAGGTGGCCAGCACCAGAACGAGAGGACACAGCCTCAGGCTGTGCCAGGGGAGATTTAGGCTGGAGGTGAGGAGAAAGTTCTTCCCTGAGAGAGTCATTGGACACTGGAATGGGCTGCCCGGGGAGGTGGTGGAGTCGCCGTCCCTGGAGCTGTTCAAGGCAGGACTGGACGTGGCACTTGGTGCCATGGTCTGGCCTTGAGCTCTGTGCTAAAGGGTTGGACTTGATGATCTGTGAAGTCTCTTCCAGCCCTGATGATACTGTGATACTGTGACACTGTGATCTCCTTGGGTCCCTTCAACCCCTAGCATGCTGTGGTCCTGTGATGGATGCTACTGCCCCACGCTAAGGCGCGCAGGAAGGGAGCTCTGCCAGCAGAAGATTCTCCACTTTGCTATCAATGGCAAAGGAAGCAAAGAACTTTTCTGTCTCTTTCCTGTCTCCCCCACACCATCCTATACTTAGCTTCCCATGCTTCATTAACCACAGGCCTGCTACCTTCTTCCCACCTCGCTCCAGTGCAGTTAGTTTTGGGGGGGGGGGGGGGCTGCAGTTAGCGCTTGGGTCTGGAGCATTAATTTCCTCTACCACTTGGCCTATTCATCACCTTAACAATCAAATTAAGACAATTATTTTAATGAGGTAATGGGTTCTGCAGGGCAGATGATGCCCATTTATAACCACTCATGGCAGAGCACTTGGATAAAAGTCAGCCTCATCAATAATCTATTAGATGATAAAGGTGCTGCTATAGGGGCGAGGGAAAGGGCTGAGGCTGGGGAGCTGTTCTGGTTGACTGATGGAAATCTGTCTGCCTGGGCTCCAGGGGAGCTTTTATGTGCTCTGGGCCTGTTCAAATCAAGTGCCAGGCATTTAAAACAAGAGCTGGGAGGTTGGTGCTGGATGGTAGAGGATTCAGTTTTGATTGCCTGCTCAGGATGTGTCATGGGCACGGAGCAATCAGAGCACTTTCTGCTCTTCTTTTCTCAAGTGGCTGCTGCACAACAGAATTCCACCAGTTCATGGCTTGGCTGGAGTAGAAGGGCTGTGGTTAGTAGGGGGGGAGAGGTTCTCCTGCCCCTCTGCTCTGCTCTGCCCTGCTATGGCCACATCTGCAGTACTGTGGCCAGTTCTGGGCCCCCCAGTCCAAGAGGGACACAGAACTGCTGGAGAGAGTCCAACACAGAGCCACAGCCACAGAGATGCTGAAGGGGTCGAGAGTTATAGGTGGAGAGAGGTTCTCCTGCCCCTCTGCTCTGCCCTGCTGAGGCCACATCTGCAGTATTGGGGCCAGTTCTGGGCCCCCCAGTTCAAGAGGGACACAGAACTGCTGCAGAGAGCCCAGCAGAGAGCCACAGAGATGCTGAAGGGAATGGAAGAGCTCTGTTAGGAGCAGAGCCTGAGGGAGCTGGGGCTGTGCTGCTGGGAGGAGAGGAGGCTGAGAGGTGAGCTCAGCAGTGGCTCTAAAGCTGTGCAGGTGAGTGGCAGGAGGCTGGAGCCAGGCTCTGCTGGGGGATGCCAGTGCCAGGGCAAGGGGCAGTGGTGGGAGCTGAGGCAGAGGAAGTTTCTTGGAAACCTGAGGAGGAATTTTTTCCCTGTGAGGGTGCCAGAGCCTGGCACAGGCTGCCCAGGGGGAGTTGTGGAGTCTCCCTCTGTGGAGATATTCAAACCCTGCCTGGATGTGTCCCTGTGTGCTCTGCTCTAGGAGATGCTGCTGTGGCAGGGGGCTTGGACTGGATGAGCTCTGGAGGTCACTTCCAGCCCCTGACATTCTGTGATGCTGTGATTCTTTCTTCACCCTTTGCTATGTTAGGGATGTTGAGGAGCTGGAGCATGTCCATGGAAGGGCAACAAAGCTGGGGAAGGGTGTGAAGAACAGGGCTGGGGAGGAGCAGCTGAGGGAGCTGGGGGTGATTAGTGTGGAGAAGGCTGAGGGAGACCTCAGTGCTCTCTCCAGCTCCCTGAAAGGAGGTTGCAATGAGGGGGGGGGTTGGGCTCTGCTCCCTGGCCTCAGGTGATAGAGTGAAAGGAAATGGCCTGAAATTGTGCCAGGGGAGAGTTAAGTTGGAGAGGAGGAAAAAGTCTCTTTGCTGCAAGAGTGGTCAGGGATTGGCACAGGCTGCCCAGGGAGGTGATGGTGTCCCCATGCCTGGCCAGGCTGGATGAGTCCTTGAGCAACCTGATTGAGTGGGAGATGTCCCTGCCCATGGCAGGAGAGGTTGGAACTGGCTGATCTCTCAAGTCCCTTCCAACCCAACCCATTCCATCAATCCATGAAGCAGGATTTCCAGGCTCATGACACTCAAGGTAGAAAGCAACAGCTTAAAGGTCTATTTAATGGCAGAGATACATCAAGGAGGCTTTGCCTCCTGCAGCTGAACCCTGTGATTGATCAGACAATTTCATTGCACAAAAATCCATCTCTATTCCTCAAGCAGTTGCTGCTAAGATAATACCTCAGTGATGTGCCCATCCATACCAATAACCTCTGAGGCTTGCAGACCTCTGGAGCCTTGACAAGGGCTTGGCCACAAAGCTCTTGAGAGAAATGACATTTTCCAGCTTCACAGCATCACAGAGTGGCAGGGGCTGGAGGGGACCTCCAGAGCTCAGCCAGTCCAAGCCCCCTGCCACAGCAGCATCACCCAGAGCAGAGCACACAGGGACACATCCAGGCAGGGTTTGGATATCTCCACAGAGGGAGACTCCACAGCCCCCCTGGGCAGCTGAACCTGACCCCAGCTCCTCCTGCCTACTCCCTGGAGGGGGTGTCTGAACCTGACCCCAGCTCCTCCTGACTCCTCCCTGGAGGGGGTGTCTGAACCTGACCCCAGCTCCTCCTGTCTCCTCCCTGGTGGGGGGCTCTGAACCTGACCCCAGCTCCTCCTGACTTCTCCCTGGTGGGGGGGCTCTGAACCTGACCCCAGCTCCTCCTGACTCCTTCTTGGGGGGGGCTCTGAACCTGACCCCAGCTCCTCCTGTCTCCTCCCTGGAGGGAGTGTCTGAACCTGACCCCAGCTCCTCCTGTCTCCTCCCTGGAGGGAGTGTCTGAACCTGACCCCAGCTCCTCCTGACTTCTCCCTGGTGGGGGGCTCTGAACCTGACCCCAGCTCCTCCTGTCTCCTTCTTGGGGGGGGAGGGGTGGGCTCTGAACCTGACCCCAGCTCCACCTGACTTCTCCCTGGAGGGGGTGTCTGAACCTGACCCCAGCTCCTCCTGTCTCCTCCCTGGGAGGGGTCTGAACCTGACCCCAGGTGTAATGCTCACCCCACTCCCATTTCCTGCCTATACCCTCCATGAAACCAAAGGACCTTCCTCTTTGGCCCTCTCTCTGCCCTCCCTGCCTGCCTGCCAGCACCACCCTGGGTCCTGCTGCTCCTGTTTTTGCCATGTGGCCACCCCAATACGTGGTGGACAACCCCTTGCTGAATCTACCTCCACCCATTGCCACCAATCTACTTGTATAGATATTTTTGCACCTTGTTTCCCTTCCCTATGCCTTTTGTAACTCCTCTTACCTTAAATACCTTCAATTTAAGGTTAGAGTTTCTTTCTTTCAACTCCCCAAGCAAATCAAGACTCTTCTTTGCCTCTTTTACTCCTTTTCCCTTCCTACATCTTGTTCCTTTCATTCCAAAGTGGGGAGAAGGAAGGCATCCTATTATGGTATTGCTCTGCTAGCTGGTTTGAGTCTCTGGGAAGCCTAAATCAGATCAATGCACCCTCACTTCTGCCCTTCTCTGTGCCTTTGGATGGTGCAAGTCAGGGCTGAGCTTTCCTAAACAGGAGTTGGATAGTTGGGAGTTTGATCAGCATTCATTTGCAGTCAGTGCTGGGGAGTGTACCCCAAGCAGCACTACAGGCTGGGGCCAGAGTGGCTGAGAGCAGCCAGGCAGAGAGGGCCCTGGGGGTGCTGGTAGAGAGGAGCTGCAGAGGAGGCAGCAGTGCCCAGGTGGGCAGCAGAGCCAATGGCATCCTGGGCTGGCTCAGGAGCAGTGTGGGCAGCAGGACAAGGGAGGTTCTTCTGCCCCTGTGCTCAGCACTGCTCAGGACACACCTGGAGTGCTGTGTCCAGTTCTGGGCTCCTCCATTGCAGAGAGATGTTGAGGTGCTGGAAGGTGTTTGGAGAAGGGCAGCAAGGCTGGGGAGGGGCCTGGAGCACAGCCCTGTGAGGAGAGGCTGAGGGAGCTGGGGGGGGTGCAGCCTGCAGCAGAGGAGGCTCAGGGCAGAGCTCATTGCTGCCTGCAGCTGCCTGCAGGGAGGCTGTAGCCAGGTGGGGTTGGGCTCTGCTGCCAGGCAGCCAGCAACAGAACAAGGGGACACAGCCTCAAGTTGTGCCAAGGGAGCTCTAGGCTGGATGTGAGGAGGAAGTTGTTGTCAGAGAGAGTGATTGGCATTGGAATGGGCTGCCCAGGGAGGTGGTGGAGTGGCTGTGGCTGGAGGTGTTGCAGCCAAGCCTGGCTGGGGCACTTAGTGCCATGGTCTGGTTGGTTGGGCAGGGCTGGGTGCTAGGTTGGGCTGGCTGAGCTTGGAGCTCTCTTCCAACCTGCTTGGTTCTGTGATTCTAAGACACCACCTGAGCAGTCTCACATTAGTTAAAAAGAAACCAGCAGCTGAAGTTCTTGGAAGGGAGAACATTAATCCAGTAAACAGAATGCTGTGGAGGACTGAGGATGTGATTATATTTTAAAGTGGAGCCTCAAAGTCTGGGCTCACAAACCATACATCTGTTGCTATCTGCAGAGCAATCCAGAAGTAGTTTTATGCTTGCAGTGTTAGGTGCAGGCAGTGTTTGGGTTTCTTTTAACTGGGAGGGGGAGGAGAGGTTGGGACTGGATGATCCTTGAGGTCCATTTCCAGCCCTGACAATTCTGAGACTCTATGAAGTTAAGATCTTGAGGTGCCCCTATTTGACCTCCAAGTTGGGTAATAGAATCATAGAATGGTTTAGGTTGGAAGGGACCTCAAAGCTCAGCCAGTTCCAACCCCTTGCCATAGGCAGGGACACCTCCCACTAGAACAGGTTGCTCAAGGCCTCATCCAGCCTGGTCCTGAACACCTCCAGGGAGGTTGTGGAGCACAGAATGGGATCTTTGATCACATTCTGTGCTTCTGTGATCCACAACCTCCCTGGGCAACCTGTGCAGGGTCTCATAGAAGCAGTCAGGGTTGGAAGGGAGCACAAGAAGCAGCCAGTTCCAAGCCCCCTGCCATGCCATGCTGCACTTAGTGCCATGGTCTAGATGACTGCATAGGGCTGGGGGATAGGTTGGACTGGATGAGCTTGGAGGTCTCTTCCAACCTGGTTGATCCTCTCCTCTCCTCTCCTCTCCTCTCCTCTCCTCTCCTCTCCTCTCCTCTCCTCTCCTCTCCTCTCCTCTCCTCTCCTCTCCTCTCCTCTCCTCTCCTCTCCTCTCCTCTCCTCTCCTCTCCTCTCCTCTCCTCTCCTCTCCTCTCCTCTCCTCTCCTCTCCTCTCCTCTCCTCTCCTCTCCTCTCCTCTCCTCTCCTCTCCTCTCCTCTCCTCTCCTCTCCTCCACTTCTATCCCAGATGCTTCCTGCACATCTGCTCCCAGAGACCATTTCCATGGCTTCTCTCTCTTTCATTTTTATCGACACTCCTGCAGAGCTCCTGCCTGAAATAACAACAATAATAACAAAAGATGATAATAAAAGAAGTTATTGCCACATTTAACACAGGTGGAGCTGGAAAAACCTCAGCCAGGATTGACTTCTTCCTCCCCAACCCAAAAGCCCAGCTGATGCTTTTTGTTGTTCTCAGAGCAGACTGTTCAGAGGTCTCTCTCTCATGGTGGCTTTCTTCAATCCTCTCCAGGGCCAAGATGAGGTCAAAATAATCCCCCCCACCCCCCCCCACCCCCCCCCAGACTTTTAATCTCAGGATGGGCTTGCTGGAGTGAAGCCAACCAAATGAAATGTTAAGGTGTTGTGATTTTACTTTGCTTAAAGACAATCTCTGCCTTGCCTCCTAGAGCAGCACAAATCCTGATTGCTAAAGTCTTAGTGCAGCAATGCAGTGAAAGTCACTTGGATCAACAGGGGTTAGTGGGAGGTGTCCTTGCCCATGGCAGAGGGTTGGAACTGGATGAGTTTTAAGGTCCTTTCCAACCCAAACCCTTCTGTGAGTTGAGAGCTTGGTGTGTGGCATCTGTGGAGCACAGCTCAGGGAGCACTCAGACAGCCCAAAGAGACTGGCAGCAGTGCCCTACAGTTTAGCTCCCTGGTAAGTGCTGGTTCCAGGAAGGGCAGTGCTGTTTCCTCCCCAGGGGAGATTTAGGCTGGAGGTGAGGAGAAAGTTCTTCCCTGAGAGAGTCATTGGACACTGGAATGGGCTGCCCGGGGAGGTGGTGGAGTCGCCGTCCCTGGAGCTGTTCAAGGCAGGACTGGACGTGGCACTTGGTGCCATGGTCTGGCCTTGAGCTCTGTGCTAAAGGGTTGGACTTGATGATCTGTGAGGTCTCTTCCAACCCCCAGCCCTCAGATATTGATGAACATTGATCAAATCCCCTCTCAGTCTTCTCTTCTCCAGACTAAGCAGCCCCAGGGCCCTCAGCCTCTCCCCATCAGCCATGCCCTCCAGACCCCTCATCATCCTCATAGCCCTCCCTCAGACTCTCTCCAGCAGATCCCTGTCCCTCTTCAGCAGTCCTGACGGCAGTGCTCAAGATGAGGTCTCAGCAGGGCAGAGTAGAGGGGGAGGAGAACCTCCCTGATCTGCTGGACACACTCTGCTTAATGCCCCCCAGGATCCCATTGGCCACTTGGCCCCCAGGACACGTTGCTGCCCCATGGATGTTGTCCACCAGCACTCCCAGGTCCCTCTCCACAGGGCTGCTCTCCAGCAGTCACCTCCTACCCTGTACTCAGTGGTCCCCAATGTCACAGGAGTGACTTTTTCTGCAGGGCAATCATCTCCCAGGGCCCCTCTTAGGGAAATGCATTGAGCTTTTGGTTGCTCTTTCTGTGATTTCATCAGACTGCTGATAAACCCCTAGCAGGTGCCAAGCAGGCAAGGCTGAATCCTCAGCCAGGGCAGCCCTCAGAGCAATTTTACACTAAGTGATTGAGCCCAGCAATGCAGGGAAGTCAGTGACCTCTAGAGCAAAGTCCATCACCTTTCCAGCTCTTTGACTTTCACCCTGAGCTTATCTGCAGCAAGTGGCCCTGAGGCTGCTTGCTATGAGCTGCTGGGCAGGGAGGATTTCATTCTCCAGCCCACTCCCACCCACGCTGCTGGTTACAGCTCCAAACAGAGCTGGTCCTGCCAGCAGCACATTCAGTGCTGCCTTTTCTTTTGTGCTCTTGGTGCTACAAAGCAATTGCAGAATGAATTCCTCTGCCTTGTGGAAAGTGATTGGCATTGGGGTGGGCTGCCCAGGGAGGTGGTGGAGTGTCTGTGCCTGGAAGTGGTCAAGAAAAGCCTGGCTGGGGCACTTAGTGCTATGGTCTGCTTGATTGGCCAGGGCTGGGTGCTAGGTTGGACTGGCTGAGCTTGGAGCTCTCTTCCAAACTGGTTGATTCTATTCTATTCTTTCCATTCCATTCCATCCTATTCCACTCCATTGTACTCTATTCTATTCTATTCCATTCCATGCTACTCTATTCTACTCCATTCCAATCCATTCTATTCTTTTCCATTACATTCCATTTTACTGTATTCTACTCTATTCCATTCCACTCTATTCTATTCCATTCCATTCCATTTTATTGTATTCTACTCTATTCTATTTTATTCCATTGCATTCTATTCCATTCCATTCCAATCCATTCTATTCTATTCCAATCCATTCTATTCCATTCCAGTACATTCTATTCTATTCTATTCTATTCTATTCTATTCTATTCTATTCTATTCTATTCTATTCTATTCTATTCTATTCTATTCCATTCCAGTACATTCTATTCTATTCTATTCTATTCTATTCTACTCTATTCCATTCCATTTTATTGTATTCTACTCTATTCTATTTTATTCCATTGCATTCTATTCCATTCCATTCCAATCCATTCTATTCTATTCCAATCCATTCTATTCCATTCCAGTACATTCTATTCTATTCTATTCTATTCTACTCTATTCCATTCCATTCCATTTTATTGTATTCTACTCTATTCTATTTTATTCCATTGCATTCTATTCCATTCCAATCCATTCTATTACATTCCAGTACATTCTATTCTATTCTACTCTATTCCATTCCATTCCAGTACATTCTATTCTATTCTACTCTATTCCATTCCATTCTATTCTATTCTACTCTATTCCATTCCATTCCATTCCATTCCATTCCATTCCATTCCATTCCATTCCATTCCATTCTACTCTATTCCATTCCATTCAATTCTATTCTATTCTATTCCATTCCAGTATATTCTATTCTATTTTATTCAAGTCCATTTCATTCCATTCCATTCTATTCTACTATATTCTATTCCATTCTATTCCATTCCATTCCATTCCATTCCACTCCATTCCATTCCAGTACATTCCATTCCATTCCCTTCCATCCTATTATATTTTATTCAAGTCCATTTCATTCTATCCTATTCTACTCTATTCTATTGCATGCCATTCCATTCTATTGTATTCTACTCTATTCTATTCCATTTCATTCTATTCCATTCCATTCTATTCTATTCCATTCCAGTACCTTCTATTCTAGTCCATTCCATTCCAAGGGAGCAAAATGGAAGAGCCTCATTGAGCTGAGGAGCAGCAGGGCTCTGCATGCAGAAAGCCTCCACTCCCCCAGCAGTTCTCCTTCAAACCAGAAGCAGCTTTTGCTGGTCCCCCCCTGTCGTTAGGGCAGGCTGCAGGCAGGCTGCTGCCCCAGCTCTCAAAGCCAAACTGGTGGTCTGAAGAGATGCCAAGCCCCCCCTCTCCCCCTGCCTCCCAGCAGCCCTTGGCTTGTTGTGCTTGGAGGCAGATGTTAGAGATCACTCCTTGTGATTTCATCTGGTTATCAAGCCCTGCTTTAGTGCAGCTTACAGAGAGACATCAGGCAGGCTCAAACCAAGGGCAGAGCTCCTTTTTCTTTTGGTGTGTGTCTCTCTCTCTGTTCTTTTTGTTGGTCACTTTCCAAGCAGAGCTCACAGCTCAGCCTGAGCTGTTTGACTCAGTGCTTGCTCATCTGTAACAGATCAGGCACAGCCCCACTGGGGAAAGAGCTTCCCAGAAAGGCTTTGCTGGAGACAATCATTCATAGAAATTACTCAGAGAGGTCGTTTTTGGCTAAATACCCTCTCAGAAACTACAACTGCAACCATCCCACACTGCTCCCATCCCACACTGCTCCCATATATGGCTCTCAGGACTCAGCCTACAAGAAGCCAGAAGGGATTTTGCCCATTCCTTTATGGACTCACAGCCTGAGGCTCTAAATGCAGAGTTTAATGGCTTAGGGTAGTTCAGATCCTCTTGGGAAACACCTACCTCTGAGTGAAGGCAGAGGTTAATTCAACACTTGAGGTGTAGGATAGAGGAAAAGAAGAGGGGAAAGGCCAGAAGCAGTTGGGCTGGTGAACATTCTCACCTCTCACAGCAGTTACAGGAGCCAGCTGCAGTCTGCTAAGACAAATGGGTTTGGTTCTAAACAAAGCTTTGCTTCAGTCTGTTGGCAAAGCCACTCAGGATCACCAAGCCCAACCTATAACCCTGCTCTACAAGATTCATCTCAAACCATATCACAGGCTCACAGGATCCAGAGGTTGGAAGGGACCCAAGGAGAGGATCCAGTCCAACCTCCCCCTTGTCAGAGCAGGACCATCCAATCTAGCTCAGGGCACAGAGGAACACATCCAGACAGGTCTTGAAAGGCTCCAGAGAAGAAGACTCCACAACCTCTCTGGGGAGCCTGTGTCAGGGCTCTGAGACCCTTCTAGGCAAGAAAGATCCTTCCTTGTGTTGAGCTGGAACCTCCTGTGCTGCAACTTACACCCACTGCTCCTTGTCCTGTCCCAGGGAGCAATATCCCCAAGCACCACATCTAAACTACCCTAAAACACACCCAGGGTGGATGACTCCAGCACCTCCCTGGGCAGCTCACTCCAGTCCCTGACCCCTCTCTCTCTGAAAAACCTTTTCCTAATGTGCACTCTAAACCTCCCCATTTGCTCTGTGGCTCCCAAGAAGCTCCCCTGGGTTTGCCTTTGTGCCCCTCCTGTAGGCTGCAGATTGCTTCTCCTGCTGAGCTGACCTGGGCTGAAGCTCAAACACCTGCAAAAGGCAAACTTCTCCCAAGCCTAGGATCAAAAGTGGCTTTGGAACATAGGAGCCTGTGGATCTGAGGCTGGTAGCTTTCTCCTGTGAAGAGACAGAGCACTTGAAACCCTGATTACCATCCCCTGAAGAACAGTGGATGGCTTCTATGTTTAGCAACAGAGGAAAGGAGGCTGTGGGTTAGGTGTAGAAAAGGGTGGCTGGCATCCAGCAGCACAGGGAGCCAAGGAGTGCAGATGAAAGAGAGCCTTGGCCAGGAGCCAGAGGAACTGGCTCAGATCCCCCAGATAAGGCAGTTTCAAAGTTCTTTCTGGACAACTTCTAGGGTTAGATACTGCCAGAGAGGCGAAGAGAGACCTCAGTGCCCCCAGGCCATGCTGCAGCTGTCCCTCAGGGGCTCCAGTGGTGGATTTGCTGGTTTCTAACTGCTGCTCTGTGAGGCAGGGCTGCTGAGGGCACTGAGGGCAGGCTCAGCTCCAGAGAGGAGCCAGGGAGGAGGGAGGGAGGGAGGGAGGGAGGGAGGGAGGGAGGGAGGAAGGAAGGAAGGAAGGAAGGAAGGAAGGAAGGAAGGAAGGAAGGAAGGAAGGAAGGAAGGAAGGGAGGAAGGAAGGGAGGAAGGAAGGGAGGAAGGAAGGGAGGAAGGGAGGAAGGAAGGGAGGAAGGGAGGAAGGAAAGAAGGAAGGGAGGAAGGAAAGGAGGAAGGGAGGAAGGGAGGAAGGAAAGAAGGAAGGGAGGAAGGAAAGAAGGAAGGGAGGAAGGAAAGAAGGAAGGGAGGAAGGGAGGGAGGGAGGAAGGGAGGAAGGAAGGAAGGAAGGAAGGAAGGAAGGAAGGAAGGAAGGAAGGAAGGAAGGAAGGAAGGAAGGAAGGAAGGAAGGAAGGAAGGAAGGAAGGAAAGAGGAGGGAGGGAAGGAAGGAAGGAGGGGAGGAAGGAAGGGAGGGAGGGAGGGAGGGAGGGAGGGAGGGAGGGAGGGAGGGAGGAGCAGTGTGCTCGAGGTGCCTGACATTTTGCTCTGTACACATGCATGGATCCTGCATGCTTTAACCTTCTGTTTCTCTGCTGCTGCTCAGAGGTGAGTTCAGCCAAGCAGAGAGCAGAGAGAGCTAAGTGGAGCTGTGAGCTTTGGGCATGGCTGCCCTACAGCATTTACTGCAGCACAGAAGCATCTCTCAGTGCCTTCATCCTGCTCCTCCAGGGTGAGTTCACCACCCCCCTGCAGTGCCTGCAGCTTCTCTTGGGGACTGAGAGCTGAGGGTAGTGCCCAGTGTGAGTATGCTCCCCAAAGCTCATCTGAGTGGCAGAGAGGATGCAGTGAGCAGGGACACCTCTCACTAGTCCAGGTTGCTCAGGGCCTCATCCAACCTGGCTTGGGATGCCCATCCACAGCCCTCCCTGGGCAACCTGTGCCAGTGTCTCCTCACCCTCACTGGCAAGAACTTCTTCCTAACCTCCAGTCTGAATCTGCCCTCCTCAAGCAGAACCACATCTGCCTCTCCCTGCCAGATCCCAGGAAACTGCTCCTGTGGATTGCTCAGCACTCAGAAATGAAGCCTGCCCTGGCTGGTACCTTGCCAAAGCTAAATAAAGCCAAGGTTAGCAGGTCACCTGCAGGCAACCTGCTTCCTCCTCCTCCTCCTCCTCCCAGCCAACATCAGCCAATAACTAGAAGTGCAGCCAGCAGCTCAGCTCTTGCCTTTGAAAGCTGGAGGGCTGATCTGAGCATTGCACAGAGAACCTGAAAGCCACAAAGCTATCAATAACAGGAGTGAAATTGGGCTTTGTGTGGTTGCTTGGTTGCTTGCTTGGTTGGGGGATTTCTGTTTGTGTTTGTCTGTTGAGTGGGCATTTATTTTGCTGGTTTGTTTGTTTGTTTGTTAATTAAACACTCCCAAGCAGGGCTCACAGAGTCACAAAATGCCAGGCTGGAAGGGACCCCCAAGGATCATCTGCTTCAACCCTTCCAGCTAACAGCAGAGCTGCAATGAGCTGGCACAGAGCCTGCCAGGCTCAAAGTGCCCAGTGTAGGGAACTCCACTGCTGCCCTTGGGAGGTGATTCCAGTGTTCAACTGTTCTTACAGAGTCAACTAGGCTGGGAGTGACCTCCAAGATCATCCAGTCCAACCTAGCACCCAGCCCTATCCAATCAACCAGACCATGGCACTAAGTGACCCAGCTGGGCTTTAATGGGGAAACATTTTCCCCTGGACCCCACTACTGCCCCTGGGAGATGCTTCCAGTGTCCAACTGTTCTTACAGAGTCAACCAGGCTGGAAGTGACCTCCAAGCTCATCCAGTCCAACTTAGCACCCAGCCCTATCCAATCAACTACCACTGACTCCACTACTGCCCTTGGGAGATGCTTCCAGTGTCCAACTGTTCTCATAGAGTCAACTAGGCTGGGAGTGACCTCCAAGCTCATCCAGTCCAATCCATCACCCAGCCCTATCCAATCAACCAGACCATGGCACTAAGTGCCTCATCCAGGCTTTAATGGGGAAACATTTTCCCCTGGACCCCACTGATGCCCCTGGGAGATGCTTCCAGTGCCCAACTGTTCTCATGGGGAAACATTTTCCCCTGGACCCCACTGCTGCCCCTGGGAGATGCTTCCAGTGTCCAACTGTTGTCAGGGGGAAACATTTTCCTCTGAAGCCCACTGGGAATGTCCCCAGCAGTAACTTGTCCCCCTCACCTCCTTGTCAAAGGGAGTCTCCATCCTCCTGGCAGCCACCATGTACTGATCCACGGTGCTAAGGTCTCCCTCAAGCCTCCTCTTCTCCAGGCTGCACAGACCCAGCTCTCAGCCTCTCAGATCTGCTCTCTGCTTTATTAGGTTTAAGAATCAGCAGCTCCAGGTGAGACTGTGCAGGATGGAAGCATGAAGAGAGCTGTGACTCAGAGCTCAGGGGCTGGGGCATTCTCCCTCTCCATGCTGAGTGCACTGCACTGATTTCCATTCTGTCCCAGATCCCTCCATTGATCTGCACTGCCCACAGAAAACAACCCTCTGCTTTGGGGTCATCATGAGCTGCAAATTGATTTGGTTTCAACGTCAGCAGGGAGGCTGCTGAGATGCTGGAGTACCTCTCTGATGTGCATATTGATGTTGGCAACTGAGAGCTGCCTCCTGCAGTAGTTTTGGTGGCCCAACATAGATCAGAGGAGCTGCTGCTGTGTCCTTGGATGCTCTCCCTTCTGACGTGGGCTGGGGGGGGTGGGGAGGGGGGAAAAGGCTGAGAGTTTGGAATTCTGCTTTCCTTTTCTCCTGCACAGCCAACAAAAGCTCCTGCCTCTGAAACTGCCATGCTTGAGAAATGTTTGTCAGCTCTGACAACGTTTCCTAGCACCCAGCAGAGGCAAAGTGCCTGTGCAGCCTGTTCTGGCTGATCCTGCTTTAGCAGGGCAGCTGCATCAGAAGATTTCCAGAGGTCACTTCCAGCATTTATCACCCTGTGACTCAGATACCCACTAACTGGCACAAATTCCACTTTTCCTGTCCCATTTTCTTTCTCCTTGTCCCGATTTTTGGTGTAGTTCTTATCTGGAGATCATCTTCGATGCCCAAACCCCAGAGCTTCTACTTTGCTTTGCTTTCTCTCAGCTCTCCTACCTGTGGCTATGGAGATCAGCAGGACAGAGCCATTCACTTCCAAGTTATTATCAGACATAGAATCACAGAATCAGGTAGGGTTGGAAGGGAGCACAAGGAGCAGGCAGTGCCAACCCCCTTGCCATGCCCAGGGACACCCTACCCTAGAGCAGGCTGCACACAGCCTCAGCCAGCCTGGCCTCAAACACCTCCAGCCATGGGGCCTCAACCACCTCCCTGGGCAACCCATTCCAGCCTCTCACCACTCTCCTGCTCAACAACTTCCTCCTCACCTCCAGCCTCACTCTCCCCACCTCCAGCTCTGCTCCATTCCCCCCACTCCTGCCACTCCCTCACAGCCTCAAAAGTCCCTCCCCAGCTTTTTTGGAGCCCACTTCAGATCCTGGAAGGCCACAAGAAGGTCACCTGGGAGCCTCCTCTGCTCCAGCCTGATCACATTCTGTGCTTCTGTGCTCCACAACCTCCCTGGGCAAACCTGTGCCAGTGTCTCCTCACCCTCCCTCTCTGTGCTCCACAACCTCCCTGGGCAACCTGTGCCAGTGTCTTACCACCCTCACTCCCCTCTGCCAGTTCAACCCCATTCCTCCTCATGCTGTCATCACAAGACCTTGCCAGTAGTCCCTCCCCAGCCTTCCTGTAGGTCCCCTTCAGCTATAAGCTTCAGCTATAAGGGGAACAGGTACAGCTATAAGGGTCCCCTGGAAGAGGAACAGGTACCCAGCTCAGGCTTCTTGTTTTAGCTCTGAAGGCATCACCAAATCTGTTCTGCTCCCTAGAGGTATTCAAGAACCCTGTGGCCATGGCACTTTGGGACATGGTTTGGTGGCCATGGTGGTGTTGGGTTGCTGGTTGGACTGGATGATCTTAGAGGCCTTTTTCAACCCAAACAATTCTCTGATCCCTTGCTACAGGACCTGTCCACTGGCAATGCAAACCAGCTGAGGGACCTGGGAGCTGTGCTTCTGCCTCTCTTTTGTGCTGTGAGGATACAGAGGAGTTGAGGATGCCTCTGCTGACTGCAGGGGGGGTTGGAGTAGATGACTTTCAGAGGTCCCTTCCAACCCTATGATGAGTTGAGCTTTCCAGGAGGCAAAGATGATTGCTTCTTGGTTGCTCTGTGGTAGAATTGGACTGGATGATCTTGGAGGTCTCTTCCAACCTGCTTGATTCTGTGATTCTTCTGGTGAAGCAGTGCAACATTCAGCATTCCTGGCTGTAGTCAGAGCTCTGGGAGCTGTGGCTGCTCCCCAGCTCCACAGGTAGCACCCATCCATCACCCGGAGATGCAGCAAAGAGACAGGCCAATCTGTAGGAACCAATTTCATTCCATCTCCTGTGACATCTATAGATTAGACAGCTGCCAAGGAGACAGAGGAAGGTGCTTCATCAAGAGCTGCTTTCTGAACTCCTCAGGACTCCCTGATGAGAGCAGCACCTGCTGAAGGTGGTGGCTGGTCCCTCTGCCACTGGCCACATCCCCCACTCACGAAGGAGCCTTTCCAGTGTGTCAGGCTGGGGTTACCACAGCAGGATTTCTGGCTCACTAGCAAGGAGCAGAGCACACAGAAAGGCTGCTTCATGCCGAGCCTTCAGGCAGGAGGCGTCTGCCCTCCCTCCCTCCCTCCCCCTGCTGTCACCTGTCGCCGAGCTGATGGAGGCAGCCACTGGTCTGGATGGATGAGCCAGCTGCAGTGCAGTGAGGAAAGCTCCTGCCTGCCTCAGGTCACCAAACAGGCTCTTCCCCTGTCACAGCTTCTGAGTGACACCAAAGAACAGCACCTGTGAGGAGAAGGGATCAGCTCAGAGGCTGAGGACTCTCTGCTCTGCCTCTCCCCAGCAGCACTGCTGTGCAGCCACCACCGTGCACAGATAAGAACCAAGCTGGCAGCTCTGCCTGGGGAGGGAGTGGTGGTTGTCCTTTGGGGGTTTGTGTCCCCCCCCAGAGAGGGACAAAGGTTGTCCTCTGGGGTTGTTCCTCAAAGGTAGCATCCTCCCTGCTGTAACTGCAGACCTATAGGTTGATGGAAGGGCTCAGGTTGGAAGGGACCTTAAAGATCCCCCAGCTGCAGCCTGCCTGCTGTTGGGACTGTGCTGCCCACCAAGGGCACAGGAAGGAAGGGCAATAGACTGAAAAGGAACCCCAGAACCCCTTCTTCCAGAGGCACTGTGCCACATGTGTGTGTGTCTTTCCAGGTCTTCCCACCTCTAGGAAGTGATCCTGGCCCAGATTATCTCCTAAACCTCATCTTACATAAGAGCAGTGTAAGGAAGAGATCTGGACAGGATCTTCCTTTTAAGGTGCAATTATTCCTGGGGCTGTCTTGGCACAGCATCCCAGAAAAGATGGCAAAGGGAGCTGGCACATCAGGCAGCAGCTCTGTGGCTCACAGGATGCTCTCAGCTGCTTGAGGGGGCACAAATCCATTTTCCCCCCTCCCTGGCTCTAAGAAGAGAATGGAAAGGGAGGGAGGAAAGGCAATTTACTGTGTGTCTGCATTGCTTGAACCAAACCAGTCCAACCACACTCATGAGTCCAGGCTTGCAGCCAGATATTTCCATCCAGGTTTGGAAAGGGAAGCAGAGCAGACAAGGGAGTTCTCATAGCTGTTGTAGGCTTCATCATAAGGTGTCAGTATTAAACCTTCTCACTTCCTCATCCCCTGCCAGAATAATCATTTAGAATCATAGAAGCAGTCAGGGTTGGAAGGGAGCACAAGGAGCAGCCAGTTCCAAGCCCCCTGCCATGCCCAGGGACACCCTACCCTAGAGCAGGCTGCACACAGCCTCAGCCAGCCTGGCCTCAAACACCTCCAGCCATGGGGCCTCAACCCCCTCCCTGGGAAACCCATTCCAGCCTCTCACCACTCTCCTGCTCAACAACTTCCTCCTCACCTCCAGCCTCACTCTCCCCACCTCCAGCTCAGCTCCATTCCCCCCACTCCTGACACTCCCTCACACCCTCAAAAGTCCCTCCCCAGCTTTTTTGGAGCCCCCTTCAGACCCTGGCAGGCCACAAGAAGGTCCCCTGGGAGCCTCCTCTGCTCCAGCCTGCACAGCCCCAACTCTTTCAGTCTGTGCTCACAGCAGAGCTGCTGCAGCCTCTGAGCATCCTCCTGGCCCTGCTCTGGTCACACCCCAGCATGCCAGCAGAACTTCAATGTCCCTTCCAGCCCAACCCATCCCATGATCTCCAGGAGCTGCTCAGGAGAAGCTGCTGCACTCTGCCAGAGAGAGGTGGAGCAGTCTGGGAATGGGAGAGGAACGAACACAAGGAGAGCTGTGAGGGTTTCCCCAGGGATGCAAGAGGGAGCTGCTAAGGAAGCTCCCCCACTTGTTCCCGTGGCAGATCCCTTGGGCTGCAGCTGGCACCTGCAGCTTGATGTCTTCACTGCAAGGCTGAGCCATGATTTGGGCAGTTGCTTGGCAGAGATTAGCAGGCACTACCCAAGGCTGCTTCTCTGGCACGCTCCATTCCCTCACCCCTTCTCTGGGAAAGCTTCCCAGCTGAAGGAGGCAGCCTGCCTCCCTGCTCGGTGCCAGGAGGCTGCACAGGAGGCAGAACCCAGCAGGCTGTGCTGGCAGGCAGAGAGGAGAGGAGCACAGAAGCTGTTTCCAGCCTGCGTTTTGGGGAGAAGGCTTCCACCTCTTCACTCCTCCCAGGGTGGAGGCTGGCTGCAGGCTGCTAGACTCAGGGCAGCTTCTGCAGCCCTGCTGGTTAGCACACGGAGCACAAGGATTGTTTTGGGCACCTTGTTAAAGGGGTTTTGCTTCCTCCTGGCAAGTGCTAAGTGTATCCTGGGGGAGAGCTGAATGTGGTGTGGAGTGCCAAGAGGTCAGGCTGCATCCCGATGGCTCCGTTCACACTTTGTCCCCGAGGCAAGCTGAAGGTTTGGGAGAGCAGCACAGTTTGTTACTGCACCAGCAGACATGGCAAACTTCTCCTTGTGCCTTCCTGAGAGCAAAAATGCTGCCAGGAGTTGGGGGTGCACTGATCCACCCAGGGCCTTAGGCACCACAGCAGGGCAGAGAGAAGATCACAGAATCATAGAATCAACCAGGTTGGAAGAGAGCTCCAAGCTCAGCCAGCCCAACCTAGCACCCAGCCCTATCCAATCAACCAGACCATGGCACTAAGTGCCTCATCCAGGCTTTGCTTGAAGACCCCCAGGGATGCAGACTCCACCACCTCCCTGGGCAGCCCATTCCAGTGCCAATCACTCTCTCTGCCAACAACTTCCTCCTAACATCCAGCCTAGACCTGCCCTGGCACAACTTGAGACTGTGTCCCCTTGTTCTATTGCTGGTTGCCTGGGAGAAGAGGCCACCCCCCACCTGGCTACAATGTCCCTTCAGGTAGTTGTAGACAGCAATGAGGTCCTCCCTGAGCCTCCTCTTCTGTAGGCTGCACCCCCCCAGCTCCCTCAGCCTCTCCTCACAGGGCTGTGCTCCAGGCCCCTCCCCAGCCTTGCTGCCCTTCTCTGGACATGTTCCAGCACCTCAACATCTCTCTTGAATTGAGGAGCCCAGAACTGGACACAGTACTCAAGGTGTGGCCTGAGCAGTGCTGAGTACAGGGGCAGAAGAACCTCCCTTGTCCTGCTGGCCACACTGCTCCTGAGCCAGCCCAGGATGCCATTGGCTCTCTTGGCCACCTGGGCACACTGCTGGCTCATCTTCAGCTACTATCTAACAGTACCCCCAGGTCCCTTTCCTCCTGGCTGCTCTCCAGCCACTCTGTCCCCAGCCTGTAGTGCTGCTTGGGGTTGTTGTTGTCAGGCCAGGTTGGGCTCCTGCCAGCATCATAGCTTTGGGGACCCACTCAAGGCCTCCTTCACAGGCAAGGGAATAGAGAAAGCATGTGGGGACAGGAAGACCAAAGCATAGATAGCTCAGGGATCACAGGATCAGAGGATGTCAGGGGTTGGAAGGGACCCAAAGGTATCAGGATCACAGGATCAGAGGATGCCAGGGGTTGGAAGGGACTCAAAGAGGTCAGGGATCACAGGATCAGAGGATGTCAGGGGTTGGAAGGGACCCAAAGGTATCAGGATCACAGGATCAGAGGATGCCAGGGGTTGGAAGGGACCCAAAGGTGTCAGAATCACAGGATCAGAGGATGTCAGGGGTTGGAAGGGACCCAAAGGTGTCAGGATCACAGGATCAGAGGATGTCAGGGGTTGGAAGGGACCCAAAGAGGTCAGGGATCACAGGATCAGAGGATGACAGGGGTTGGAAGGGACCCAAGGAGGTCAGGATCACAGGATCAGAGGATGTCAGGGGTTGGAAGGGACCCAAGGAGGTCAGGGATCACAGGATCAGAGGATGCCAGGGGTTGGAAGGGACCCAAAGAGGTCAGGGATCACAGGATCAGAGGATGTCAGGGGTTGGAAGGGACCCAAAGAGCTCATCCAGTCCAAACCCCCTGCCAGAGCAGGACCATCCAATCTATCTCAGGGCACACAGAACCTGGAAAGGCTCCACAGAAGGAGACTCCACAACCTCTCTGGGCAGCCTGTGCCAGGGCTCTGGGACCCTTCCAGCCAAGAAGTTGTCCCTTGTGCTGAGCTGGCACCTCCTGTGCTGCAGCTTCCACCCACTGCTCTGTGCACTAAGAGCTGTGTCTCTGTCCCACAGGGCTGAAGGACTACCTAAGGCTCTGCTGCTCCCCTCACAGCCATCCTGGCCCGGGTCAAAGCCCAAGGCAGAGGTGGGTTTCAGCTGAAGGCATGGCACTGAACCTGCTGCACTGCAGTGCTTGAGCTCTCTTGGAGAAAGCAGAAGATGGAGCTGGGATTTGGTCTGGAAAAACCCAGAGGGGCATGGATCTCCTGCTCAGCAGGTGGGAGGTTGGCATCTCACTTTCTCTGCAGCAAGCTGGGCTGTGGCTTAGCCTCTTCCTCTGCAGAAGAGATGCTGCCCCCCCCCCCCCTGCCTCCCCACTCCTGTTTCCTCCTCCCAGCCCATCCTTCTCAGTAATGCTCTGTAACCCATGACCCCCCCCAGACAAAAGAGGAGAATACTAATTGCCTGGAGACACTCCACAGACAGTGGACGTTAAGTGGACTGATGCTGAACAGCAATGGCAATTACACCGTGCCCATCCTCATCATCATCCATCACAGCTAATGAGATCAGAGCCAGGACCACAGCGGGTCAGAATCAGCCACTCTATGCTATGCCCCCCCCCGCCACACCCTTTGGTGAGTGCAGAGCTCTCCTCCTGCCCTCTACTTGCACCCTTTGAAGAGCAGAGACAAGAGAGGACCCCAGGAGCCTTTCATGATGCTCTGTACCTCTCTGCTACAAGCCTTGCTGCTAATTGTGTGCAGGCACAAGGGCCGTGGCAGTGACTTCATAGCCAGCCCCCAACACCCCCCCTAATGAATAAATCATCCTAATTTGGAGGCAGTGCTAGCACAGCCCATGCCACACTGCCAGCTCTCTGAGTCACAGTGCTAAAGGGCCCTGCTGGTGGAGACGTTGCTTATGCAAATGCAGCCCAGCACTAATGAATGTAAGCAAAGTCCTCCAGTGCCAGCACAAGGCAGGCTTGTGCCAGGGCTCCTAGGAAGCTGCTGGTGCTTTGTTGGAAGGGATAAGGGATGGGCTGGGGCAGAGAGGCTCTCAGGAGCCTGGGGGGGGGGGTGTGGGGGGTGTGAGGGTTGGGTGTTTTAGCTGCAAGGGTAGGGGGCTTTGCTCTTTAAGGGCACACTTTCATAGCAGACACTTCTGATCTATAAGCAGCCTGGCTCTGAGCTGCTGGCAGCTGGGAGGGGTTGGTGGGATCTAAAAAGCAGGGCACAGAATCAAACATGCAGGTTGGCAAAGCCCCTCAGGATCACCATTAGAGCCCTGCTCTACATGATTCACCTTAAAGCATACCCCTGAGCACCACATCCAAAGGGCACAGGCAGGGTGGGTGACTCCACCACCTCCCTGGGCAGCTCAGCAGCGTGGTGGGAGCACAGTGTAAGGTGCTGCAGAGGGCTCACAGTGCTCCTCATTCCCTTCCTCGTCCTCCAAAGCCTAATCTCATTTACCAGCTGCCAAAGCAGGGCTCTGCTGAGGAGGGGTCTCTGCTTCCAAGCAGATCTCATTGTGCCTGTGCTGATATCTGATCCCTTGATGTTGTTGTTTGCATTCCCTAGAACCCTGCAGGAGAGGTCTAGAGCCACTCAAGGGTTAACTCCTGTGGTGTTTGAGGATTTAGAATCATGGAATCATAGAATCAGTGAGGGTTGGAAGGGAGCACAAGGAGCAGCCAGTTCCAACCCCCCCTGCCATGCCCAGGGACACCCTACCCTAGAGCAGGCTGCACACAGCCTCAGCCAGCCTGGCCTCAAACACCTCCAGCCATGGGGCCTCAACCACCTCCCTGGGCAACCCATTCCAGCCTCTCACCACTCTCCTGCTCAACAACTTCCTCCTCACCTCCAGCCTCACTCTCCCCACCTCCACCTTTGCTCCATTCCCCCCACTCCTGACACTCCCTCACAGCCTCAAAAGTCCCTCCCCAGCTTTTTTGCAGCCCCCTTCAGATCCTGCAAGGCCACAAGAAGGTCACCTGGGAGCCTCCTCTGCTCCAGCCTGCACAGCCCCAACTCTTTCAGGCTGTGCTCACAGCAGAGCTGCTGCAGCCTCTGAGCATCCTCCTGGCCCTGCTCTGGACACTCTCCAGCATCTCCACAGCCCTCTTGTCCCAGGGGCTCCAGAGCTGGATGCAGGACTCCAGGTGGGGTCTCAGCAGAGCACAGCAGAGGGGGAGAATCCCCTCCCTGACCCTGCTGGCCACACTTCTGCTGCTGCAGCCCAGGCTCTGCTTGGCTCTCTGGGCTGCAAATGCACACTGCTGGCTCCTGCTGAGCTTCTTCTCCAGCAGCACCCCCAAGTCCCTCTCCTCAGGGCTGCTCTCAGCCACTCACTGCCCAGCCTGGATTTGTGCTTGGCATTGCCTCCACCCAGCTGCAGGACCTTGCCCTTGCTCTTGCTGACCCTCCTGAGCTTGGCTTGTGCTCACCTCTGCAGCCTGTGCAGGTCCCTCTGGATGGATCCTGCCCTCCAGCCTGGCTGCTGCACCACACAGCTTGGTGTGGGCAGCAAACCTGCTGAGGCTGCACTCAGTGCCTCTGTCCATGGCACCCACAGAGATGCTGAACAAGACTGGTGCCAGGACTGACCCCTGAGGCACTCTGCTTGTCCCAGGCCTCCATTTGGCCATGGAGCCATTGGCAGCCACTCTTTGGGTGTGAAGGGTGAGAAAAGGCTCTGCTGCAAACAGCCAGAAGGACAAAAGAGCTGAGGGCAGGACAGGAGAGCAGAAAAAGGTGGAGTCATCTCCTCAAGGTCACACAAGCCACAGGACAAAGCTGGGAATAGACCTGAGCACCCAGAGGAATGTGCACTGTAATGTCCTGCTGCTGCAGAAGTCTCTGCTACCTCTGACTAACACAGCACACGAGGAGATGATTTCATGCTCTGGAATTCACTGGCACCAAGCAGCAGCCAAAAAAAGAGAAAGAGGAGAGGTCTAAAACAATGAATGTAACCGAATAGATGTCAGCAAGGCCTCGTGTGTCCCCCCCAGCAGGTGCCAAGCACAACTGATTTTTGCTTGCAGTTGCTCTCTTTGTGAGGTGATGTCATGGATGGTTTCTCTCTGAAGGCATTCAATGATATAAGGCACTTGATGAGTCACTGGGGGGGGGGAAAAAAAGAGTCTTCAAGTCTAGGAGGTGCAAGGAGAAAGGGCAATAAATTCCCTGTGCTCAGGCTTTGCAGGAGGTGAAAGCTCTCAGCCATTCCCAAGCCCTGCAGCTCAGCAGCTGCTGCTGCACTGCCTGCAGTTTGGGTGTCAAAGCCTGCCAGGGGCACTCATATGTTCAGGGAAGGGTAGGGGTTGGAGGGGACCTTTGGAGGTCACCAGAAGAGGATCACACAGGAATGCATCCAGATGGGTCTTGAAAGTCCTGCTCCTCTGTGGAGGTTGTGGGGCACAGAGAGGGAGGGTGAGGAGACACTGGCACAGGTTGCCCAGGGAGGTAGTGGAGCACAGAGAGGGAGGGTGAGGAGACACTGGCACAGGTTGGCCAGGGAGGTTGTGGAGCACAGAGAGGGAGGGTGAGGAGACACTGGCACAGGTTGGGCAGGGAGGTTGTGGAGCAGAGAGAGGGAGGGTGAGGAGACACTGGCACAGGTTGCCCAGGGAGGTTGTGGGGCACAGAGAGGGAGGGTGAGGAGACACTGGCACAGGTTGCCCAGGGAGGTTGTGGAGCACAGAGAGGGAGGGAGAGGAGACACTGGCACAGGTTGGCCAGAGAGGTTGTGGAGCACAGAGAGGGAGGGTGAGGAGACACTGGCACAGGTTGCCCAGGGAAGTTTTGGATGCTCCCTCCCTGAAGATGTTCAAGGCCAGGCTGGATGAGACCTTGAGCATCCTGGGAGGAATCTATGAATCGAAAAAGAAGGAGGATCCCAGAGAGGGAGGGTGAGGAGACACTGGCACAGGTTGGGCAGGGAGGTTGTGGAGCACAGAGAGGGAGGGTGAGGAGACACTGGCACAGGTTGCCCAGGGAGGGTGAGGAGACACTGGCACAGGTTTGCCCAGGGAGGTTGTGGTGCACAGAAGCACAGAATGTGATCTTTGATCACATTCTGTGCTTCTGTGCACCACAACCTCCCTGGAGGTGCTCAGGACCAGGTTGGATGAGCCCTTGAGCTAGTGGGAGGTGTCCCTGCCTATGGCAGGGGGTTGGAACTGGCTGAGCTTTGAGGTCCCTTCCAACCTAAACCATTCTATGAGCTGTGGCTGCCAGGTTTGGCTGCAGCCTGTGCAGCTCTGAAGGCAGGGCTGACAAACTCTGCTCTGTTGCATTTCATTAGGGAGGCATCAGAGTGCTGCTGGTGGCAACTGAGGCAGGAGGAGATCCTTTCCTTCCAGGAACAGGGAGAGACTGTGCTGAGCTCTTGCTTCACTGGTTGAGTACTCAAAGATGTCTACAGGCAAATCACCTGCTTAAAGAAGATGCATCAGAAACAAGGTGAGGTAGGACTCCTTCAGGGGAGCCAAAGTGCCAGACCAACCTAACCCATCCTGTGCCTCTATGATCCCCTAACTCACCACTGCCATCCAACCTCCTGAGGTCTGCTTTGCCCCCTCACATGTTAGTGCCCCCTTCACAGAGCCCTGTATGTTATTAGCTGCCTGCAACCCTCCCCCCCCCCACCCCAACCTCTTTGCAGCCTCCAAACAAAGCCAAGCCATGCCCCAAGCACACTGATAAAAGGCTTTTGAATGGAGCCAGCCCAGGCAGAGGCCGTTTCACAATTAGCACTTTAATGCTGAGCATTAATTAGGGCACGGGTGTTTGGAGAGTTTAGTTCTCATCGACCCACTTCCAGTGTTGAGAGGAGGCCTCAAAGAGATCCTGAGGTTTGCAAATAAATCACTGAGAGAAAGGAGAAGTCAGAGCTTAGCTGCAGCTCAGGAGCTGGGTGCTGGGGCAGCTGGGGAAGGCTTCACCCAATGAGTGAAAAAGAAGAGCATGGGAAGCAGCAGTGGCTCAGTTCCAACAGCATGGCCACAGAGAGGGAGGCAGAGGAGAGGCTCCAGCTGGGAATCCACAGCCCAGCTTTGGTTCAGCCTTGCTTTGGAATTGCTGTCATAAGCACATTGCAAGTTAGCCCATCATAGTGGGAGGAGGAGGATGGGGTGTTGGAAGAGACCTCTGGAAATCATCCAGCCTAACTTCCCTGCCAGAGCAGGACCACCCAGGGCAGGTCACACAGGAACACATCCAAAAGGGGGCTTGAAAGTCTCCAGAGAAGGAGACTCCACAGCCTCTCTGGGCAGCCTGCTCCAGGGCTCCAGCACCCTCACACCAAAGAAATTTCTCCTCATGTTGAAGTGGAAGCTTCCACTTTGTGTCTCTTGCCCCTTATCATGGCACTGGGCACCACCAAAAGGAGCCTGGCATCTTCTTCTTGGCCCACCCACCCCTCAGATATTTATAGGCACTGATCAGATCCCCTCTCAGCCTTCTCCTCTCCAGTCTAAACGGCCCCAGGGAATTTTGTGAACCCCTGACTGCTCTGAGGACCACCACCTGTAGCAGGCAGAAGGCAGCAGGAGCATCCCTGCAGCAGAGCAGGGTGTGGGCTCAGCTGGCACCCCCAGTCTGGATGGAAGCACTCGACAGAGAGAGTGATTGGCATTGGAATGGACTGCCCAGGGAGGTGGTGGAGTGGCTGTGGCTGGAGGTGTTGCAGCCAAGCCTGGCTGGGGCACTTAGTGCCATGGTGTGGTTGGTTGGGCAGGGCTGGGTGCTAGGTTGGGCTGGCTGAGCTTGGAGCTCTCTTCCAACCTGGTTCACTCTATGATTCTATGACTCCACCACCTCCCTGGGCAGCAATTCTACCTGCCACAGATCTCACTGGCCCAGAGGAGAGCAATGAGACTGGGGAGGGGGCTGGAGAGAAAGGTTGATGAGGAGAGGCTGAGGGAGCTGGGGGTGCTCAGCCTGGGGAAGAGGAGGCTCAGAGGGGACCTTAGCACTCCCTAAACTACCTAAAGGGAAGTTGTAGTCAGGTGGGGGTCAGGCTCTGCTCCCAGGCAACCAGTCACAGGACAAGTAGGCATCACAGGACAAGTAGGCATGGCCTGAAGCTGCACCAGGGCAGGGTTAGGTTGGGTATTTGGAAGCACTTCCTCAAGGAAAGGTGATTAGGCACTGGAGTGGACTGCCCAGGGAGGTGGTGGAGTCTTTGTGCCTGGAGGTGTCCAAGCCAAGCCTGGCTGGGGCACTTAGTGCCATGGTCTGGTTGGTTGGGCAGGGCTGGGTGCTAGGTTGGACTGGCTGAGCTTGGAGCTCTCTTCCAACCTGCTTGATTCTATGCTTCTCTTCTATGATTCTATGAGTTTGAGCAAGCAATCAGCACTTCAGCAGGTCACACTTGCTACAGCCTTCCTGGCATGTAAATGAAGACCTCCCTCACCCCTGCATGCAGCAGGCAGTGCCCCCTGCCCTCCCTCCCCTCTTTCTGTCCCTTGGCAGAGAAAAGGCAGAAGCATTTCAGATGCTCAGAACCCTGAGCATTTGCAGTGGGGACCACTGCTGGGATGCACACAGCAGATTGCAGAGCTGCAGGAATGGAATTTGTTTGCCTGAGTGTCAGGAAAGTAAGGAAAAAAAACCCCTAAAGCTGCTGCAGGGAGCAGGCTCCTATTAGTCAGTGCTCTGTGTGGTGTTCCACTTGATTTAAGTGGCAGAAACCTTAATTAGGCCTCTAAACAGACTTCCTAATAGTGCAGCTCAAACTGCTGGGGAAGAAATATTTGTCTGGTCAAAGCAAACAGAATCTGATTAGTTTCCCTGAGGGACCCAGGGAGTGAAGCATTCCCAGCAGAGACACTAAGTCCAAGAGGGCAGGGCTGGATTGTTCCTCTGGTAGCCTTTGTCTCTCTTCAAACATCTGTCCTGGCTGCAGTGAGCTCTACAGATGCAAATGATAAAGTGCCAAGTGGAGGCTGGGCAAGAAAGGAGCATGACAAGGCAGGATCTCCCCCCAGGATGCTCATCTGCACAGGAGCAAACTCATCAGCCTCAAAGAGCAATTTCAGATGGATGAAGCTGCAGGACTCAGAAGAAGATCTTTAGGACCCAAATTATCCTGGCTCGTGGCCATTTAGGGAGGTAAAAGTCAGAGGTGCCCTGCTGAAAGCATCCATCTGGAAAGGCTGTCTGGAAAGCTGCACTTGAGGTGGTCTCTGTGAAGCACACACAACGTGACCTTGACAGCTCTAGCACAGCAATGCACCTCAGAGCTTCTGTAGCTCCCTCAAGCCATGCAGCAAGCAGCACATGGGGGCCACCAGAAGAAGAACCCTGCCCTGCTGCAGCACTGGGAGGCTGAGGAGCACCCAAGTGATGCTGTGTGGGATGGAGGGGAAGCTGAGGGGGGAGAAGCAAGCTCGATGAAGAGGGGATGGAGAGAAGATGGTGCTGAGCTCTTCTGCCCAAAGCTGCACCAGGGGAGGGTCAGACTGGCCATGAGGAAGCAGTGATTTGCTGAGAGGGTGGTCAGATGCTGGCACAGCTGCTTGGGGGGTGAGTGATGCCCCAAGCCTGGCAGTGCTTAAGAGGCACCTGGGCAACACCCTCGGTGCCATGCTTCAACTTGGGCCAGCCTTGAATCACAGGATCATAGGATCACAGGATCATAGCATCATAAGATCACAGGATCATAGGATCATAGAATCATAGGATCACAGGATTATAGGATCATAGGATCACAGGATCATAGGAACACAGGATGACAGAATCATAGGATCATAAGATCACAGGATCATAGGATCATAGAATCATAGGATCACAGGATCACAGGATTATAGGATCATACAATCATAGGACTATAGGATCACAGGATCACAGGATTATAGGAACACAGGATGACAGAATCATAGGATCACAGGATCATAGGACTATAGGATCATAGGATCATAGGATCACAGGATCACAGGATGACAGAATCATAGGATCATAGGATCACAGGATCATAGGACTATAGGATCACAGGATCACAGAATCACAGGATTATAGGAACACAGGATGACAGAATCATAGAATCATAGGATCACAGGATCACAGGATCATAGGATCATACAATCATAGGACTATAGGATCATAGGATCACAGGATTATAGGAACACAGGATGACAGAATCATAGAATCATAGGATCACAGGATCATAGGACTATAGGATCATAGGATCACAGGATCACAGGATGACAGAATCATAGGATCATAGGATCATAGAATCATAGAATCATAGGATCACAGGATTATAGGATCATACAATCATAGGACTATAGGATCACAGGATCACAGGATTATAGGAACACAGGATGACAGAATCATAGGATCACAGGATCATAGGACTATAGGATCATAGGATCATAGGATCACAGGATCACAGGATGACAGAATCATAGGATCATAGGATCACAGGATCACAGGATTATAGGAACACAGGATGACAGAATCATAGGATCATAGGATCACAGGATCATAGGATCATACAATCATAGGACTATAGGATCATAGAATCATAGGATCACAGGATCACAGGATTATAGGAACACAGGATGACAGAATCAGGATCATAGGATCACAGGATCATAGAATCACAGAATCATAGGATTATAGGAACACAGGATCACAGGACCATAGGATCATAGAATCATAGGATCACAGGATCATAGAATCATAGGACTATAGGATCACAGGACCATAGGATTATAGGATCATAGAATCACAGACTCATAGGATCACAGGATTATAGGATCACAAGGTCATAGATTCATAGGATCACAGGATAATAGAGTCGTAGGATCATAGAACTGCCAGGGCTGGAAGGGACCACAAGGAGCAGCCAGTTCCAACCCCCCTGCCTTGGGCAGGGACACCCCAGATCAGGCTGTCCAGAGCCTTATCCAGCCTGGCCTTAAACACCTCCAGGGATGAGGCTTCCACAGCCTCCCTGGGCAACCCCCTCCAGGCTCTCACCATCCTCATGCTGAAGAACTTCTCCCTACCATCCAGTCTGACTCTCCACACCTCCGCCTTTGCTCCATTCCCCTCGCTCCTATCACTACCTGACAGCCTATGAAGTCCCTCCCCAGCTTTTTTGTAACCCCCTTCAAATACTGGAAGGCCACAGTAAGGTCTCCCTGGAGCCTTCCCTTCTCCAGCCTGATCAGCCAAAAGCTTCTCTCCAGACTGAAGCAGGCAGTCAGTTGGGCTGGCTGCTGGTTGGAGATGCTTCCCAGCTGCAATACTCTGCTCTGTGCTTATTCCCTTGGGCAAAGGCACTGCAGCCCTGGAAGAGGGCACAGAATCAGAGTCACTGAGTTAGCCAGGTTGGAAAAGACCTCAGAGATCATCAAGTCCAACCTATCACCAACCCTGCTAATGAACTAACTCCTGGCACTAAGTGCCTCATGCAGGCTCCTCTTAAACACCTCCACAGATGGGGACTCCACCACCTCCCTGGGCAGCCCATTCCAATGCCAATCACTCTCTCTGACAACAACTTCCTAACAACATCCAGCCTCAACCTGCCCTGGCACAGCTTGAGGCTGTGTCCCCTTCTTCTGGCCCTGGCTGCATGGGAGAAGAGCCCAACCCCACCTGGCTGCAGCCTCCCTGCAGGCAGCTGCAGACAGCAATGAGCTCTGCCCTGAGCCTCCTCTGCTGCAGGCTGCACCCCCCCAGCTCCCTCAGCCTCTCCTCCCAGGGCTGTGCTCCAGGCCCCTCCCCAGCCTTGCTGCCCTTCTCTCAACACCTTCCAGCACCTCAGCATTTTGCTGAAGCAGGGGTGAGAGGCAGGGGGGGTGAGAGGCTGGGGGGGGGGAGAGGCAGGGGGGGTGAGAGCTGAGCTGAATGCAGGTTAAACCAGAGGGCTTCTCTGGCAGGAGCAGTGGCAGCTCCTTTGCCTGTGCCACTCATAGAAGCTGGAGGCCTCTCCTTAAGGGCACAGCTTTGCAGCTTCCTCAGCCTTGAACAAAAGCTCTGCACTTGTTTGTTCAGTTCTTACTCCATCCCCCAAAGTTTTGCATGCTCTCACACTGCCTTTTGCTCTCCCTCTGCAGAGCATCTGATTTGCTGTCTCCAAGAGCCCAGATGCTAATGCAAACAGGGCTGTTTATCTTACAAGTGCCTGCACACATCATATTGAAACCAAATATTGGTCCAGGAGCAGGGGCACATCATGGGATCAAGGTTTTGTTACTCGATAAGTTTTGTTGGGGGGGAGGGGAAGTCAGAGTGGGCTCCATCCAAACAAAGTTCAAGTCAATATTTGCCCATCTGTGGTGGATTGAGCCTGGCTGGGTCCCAGGTGCTCCCCAAAGCAGGTCTAGCACTGCCCCTCCTCAGCTTGGCAAGGGAGAGGAAATGGAATGCAAGTGGGGTGGAGAGAGATGAGGGCAGGGAGAGATCAATCACCCATCACTGGCATGGGCAAAGCAGACTCAGGGTGGGGAAATTAGCTCCATCTATTGCCAACCAAAGCAGAGTAAGGGAGGGAGAAATCAAAGCAGACCTTCGGAAGCCTCCTCTTGCTCCTCTCTTCTCCCCAGGCTCAACCTGACTCCTGATGTTCTCCTCACCTCCCAGGAGGGCAGGGGGCTGAGGGCTGTGCTCAGCTCATTGCATGTGGTCTCTGCTGCTCCTCCCTCTTCAGACCTGCCCCTGCTCATGAGGTCCCTCCCATGGCACTCAGACCTCCACCAGCAACTCCAAGGTGAGTCCCTCCTGTGGACCACAGCTCCTCAAGAGGTGCTGCAGTGTGGGTCCTGTCTGCAGGGCTCCTGCCTTGGCTGGGCTCTTTGTGCACAAGTTAGCAGCAAAACAGGTCTGTAGTTGTCTTAATAGATCATTTAGTAACGTGTCTGGAGCTTCATGGTAACCAAAACCAGAGCTGGAGCAAAGGTGGAGGTGGGGAGAGTGAGGCTGGAGGTGAGGAGGAAGTTGTTGAGCAGGAGAGTGGTGAGAGGCTGGAATGGGTTGCCCAGGGAGGGGGTTGAGGCCCCACGGCTGGAGGTGTTTGAGGCCAGGCTGGCTGAGGCTGTGTGCAGCCTGCTCTAGGGTAGGGTGTCCCTGGGCATGGCAGGGTGGTTGGCACTGGCTGCTCCTTGTGCTCCCTTCCAACCCTCACTGATTCTATGATTCTATATTAGTAGCAAAAGCCACTTGGCCTCTCCTTAAGGATTCCTGTGTTCAGAGAATCAAGCAGGCTGGAAGAGAGCTCCAAGCTCAGCCAGCCCAACCTAGCACCCAGCCCTGCCCAACCAACCAGACCATGGCAATAAGTGCCCCAGCCAGGCTTGGCTGCAACACCTCCACCCTCAGCCACTCCACCACCTCCCTGGGCAGCCCATTCCAATGCCAATCACTCTCTCTGCCAGGAACTTCCTAACAACATCCAGCCTAGACCTGCCCTGGCACAACTTCAGCCTCTGTCCCCTTCTTCTGTCCCTGGCTGCCTGGCAGCAGAGCCCAACCCCACCTGGCTACAGCCTCCCTGCAGGCAGCTGCAGGCAGCAATGAGCTCTGCCCTGAGCCTCCTCTGCTGCAGGCTGCACCCCCCCAGCTCCCTCAGCCTCTCCTCACAGGGCTGTGCTCCAGGCCCCTCCCCAGCCTTGCTGCCCTTCTCCAAACACCTTCCAGCACCTCAACATCTCTCTGCAATGGAGGAGCCCAGAGCTGGACACAGCACTCAAGCTGTGGCCTGAGCAGTGCTGAGCACAGGGGCACAAGAACCTCCCTTGTCCTGCTGCCCACACTGCTCCTGAGCCAGCCCAGGATGCCATTGGCTCTGCTGCCCACCTGGGCACTGCTGCCTCCTCTGCAGCTCCTCTCTCCCACCACCCCCAGCTCCCTCTCTGCCTGCTGCTCTCAGCCACTCTGGCCCCAGCCTGTAGCACTGCTGTTGTTCTTTCTAGAGGCCAGAGCAAGTCCTTAAGGAATCTAAGCTCAGGAGGTTGGTTGCAAGGAGACTCTGTTGCTGCCCTGAAACTGAATCCTTAGTCAGACCTAAAAATTGCATCTCTTGGGCTCTTTCCTCCCACCCTGCATCTATTTCTCCATCCACAGATACAGAAATGCAGTTCCTATTTTAGCTGCCTTTTACACACAAGTGTTGCCAATTAGTCCATGTTTTGTGAGATGCCTGCAAAACATAAACCCAAAATATTCCTCCAAAGCCACATATGGGCAGATCTTTAGTTAGCAAAGCTGCAAGCACTGACACCAATCTTTTTTTGTTGCTGTTGTTTTGGAGCTGGGCCAGTTGGTGTCTGCTATGGGTATGGCTCAGTGGAATCCAGTTGAAAGCCTCTTCTTGAACCATAGAATCACAGAATGCCAGGGGCAGGAAGGGACCTCCAGAGCTCAGCCAGTCCAAGCCCCCTGCCACAGCAGCATCACCCAGAGCAGAGCACACAGGAACACATCCAGGCAGGGTTTGGATATCTCCACAGAGGGAGACTCCACAGCCCCCCTGGGCAGCCTGTGCCAGGCTCTGGCACCCTCACAGGGAAAAAATTCCTCCTCAGGTTCACATGGAACTTCCTCTGCCTCAGCTCCCACCACTGCCCCTTGCCCTGGCACTGGCATCCCCCAGCAGAGCCTGGCTCCAGCCTCCTGCCACTCACCTGCACAGCTTTAGAGCCACTGCTGAGCTCACCTCTCAGCCT
Source organism: Pogoniulus pusillus (assembly GCF_015220805.1). Classification (NCBI taxonomy): domain Eukaryota; kingdom Metazoa; phylum Chordata; class Aves; order Piciformes; family Lybiidae; genus Pogoniulus; species Pogoniulus pusillus. The sequence goes on from NC_087301.1 coordinate 5,640,838, forward strand.
CCTCTCCTCCCAGCAGCACAGCCCCAGCTCCCTCAGGCTCTGCTCCTAACAGAGCTCTTCCATTCCCTTCAGCATCTCTGTGGCTCTGTGCTGCACTCTCTGCAGCAGTTCTGTGTCCCTCTTGAACTGGGGGGCCCAGAACTGGCCCCAGTACTGCAGATGTGGCCTCAGCAGGGCAGAGCAGAGGGGCAGGAGAATCTCTCTCCTCCTGCTACCCACAGCCGTTCTGATGCACCCCAGAATGGCTTCTCTAAGATCTAGATCTGGAGCACTGTTGTATAAAATGCTTGTTAAAAGCTCAGGACTATCCCAGATGTTGGAATTGCTACTTCCTACAGAATCAGAGAAGTGGCAGAGTTGGAAAGGACCTCAAGCATCATCCAGTCCCAATTCCCCTGCCATGGGCAGAGACACCTCACACTAGATCAGGTTGCCCAGAGCCACATCCAGCCTGGCCTTAGAAACTTCCACTGCAGGGCTGGGGCTTCCAGCAGGAAATCCCCACAAAGCAGCCCATGCAGAGCCTGTCCCCTTGCCTCCTGTTTGCATTGAATCATAGAATCACAGAATCAAGCAGGCTGGAAGAGAGCTCCAAGCTCAGCCAGCACAACCTAGCACCCAGCCCTGCCCCTGCCCAACCAACCACACCATGGCACTCAGTGCCCCAGCCAGGCTTGGCTGCAACACCTCCAGCCACAGCCACTCCACCACCTCCCTGGGCAGCCCATTCCAATGCCAATCACTCTCTCTGACAACAACTTCCTCCTCACATCCAGCCTAGACCTGCCCTGGCACAGCTTGAGGCTGTGTCCCCTTCTTCTGTTGCTGCTTGCCTGGCAGCAGAGCCCAACCCCACCTGGCTACAGCCTCCCTGCAGGCAGCTGCAGACAGCAATGAGCTCTGCCCTGAGCCTCTTCTACAGGCTAAACAACCCCAGCTCCCTCAGCCTCTTCTCATAGGGTTTGTGTTCCAGGCCTTTCACCAGACTGTCTTGGCAGTGAGTGTTGGGAGACACTGGCACAGGTTGGCCAGGGAGGTTGTGGAGCAGAGAGAGGGAGGGTGAGGAGACACTGGCACAGGTTGGCCAGGGAGGTTGTGGAGCACAGAGAGGGAGGGTGAGGAGACACTGGCACAGGTTTGCCCAGGGAGGTTGTGGAGCACAGGAGCACAGAATGTGATCAAAGATCACATTCTGTGCTCCTGTGCTCCACAACCTCCCTGGAGATGCTCAAGGCCAAGCTGGATGAGCCCTTGAGCACCCTGAGGCTGTCAGGAGGTGTCCCTGCCCATGGCAGAGGGTTGGCACTGGATGAGCTTTAAGGTTCCTTCCAACCCAACCCATTCCAGCAATCTGTGACAAAATTGGTGCAAGTTGTTGCTGGTTTTGTTTCTAAACCAAAGAGTTAATCTAAATCTTCCCAGCAGTGGAGACAAAAAGCACTTTGCCTTTCTTACCCACTGCAGTTGCCTGCAAGTGGACAATGCTCAGAGAGCCTCAGCAACCACAGCACTCATCAGTAGCTGCCAGCAGAACCTGGCCAGAGTGCTGTGACTGCCTTGATTCTGTGGGAAGAGAGCTCTGAGTGCCAAATCCTGCCCTGGCTGTCACCAGGGCTGCCTCCTTCCCAAGCCAGACACTCACTGGACATGTCAAAGCAGGCTGGTGAGAGCTAACGAGGCTGGGATGAGTTACTGGAAGCAGCTTGCAGGGATTTCCCCCTCTCTGGGGCTGCTGCAAACAAGGGGTGAATGCCCAGAGGTGGATGGAGGCAGGGAGAGGAGCAGCAAGGCCAAGATGCTTGCTCAGATGCTCTGCCTGCAGGTCTGCCTGGCACCCACCCCCTGCTTGTTTTGCTGCTCTCCCAGCAGGATTTGCCAGCAATTTGCTAACTGCAGTGGCAGTTCCTTTCCTACTGATGCTGGGGGCTGCAAAATCTCCTCCAGCTTCCTCTGTTACACTGCTTCTGAACCTCCCTCCCTCCCCCACCTTGAAATGCTCCTGGAGAAGGCAGATCAGGCAGCTCTGCCCCCTCCCTGGCAGCAGCAACTCACCAGAAGGAACATTTCTCTCTCTGCTGGGGAGATTTCCCAGGCTGCCTCCCCCACATCTCTCTCCTCCTCCTCCCACTGCTGCTGCTTTGCTCAGGGTCGGAAAGCACTTCCAGCTGGCTCAGGGGCTGGAGCCACCTCCTTGCAGTTCCCCTCTCAGCCTTCCAGCCAGGCCTTTGAGGAAGCAAAAAAATGAGGTTTGCAGCTACAGCTGTTTGAAGTGTCCCCAGGGCAGCTGCCTGAGGGCTTGGTTAATTGACAGGGCATGTGCAGCAGTGGCCCTCCTGGCAAGCTGATGAATCCCAGAGTCATCTCTGCTCCCTGCTGCCTGGGATAGGACAAGCAGCAATGGATGGAAGCTGCAGCACAGGAGGTTCCAGCTCAGCACAAGGGAGAACTTCTTGCCTGGAAGGGTCCCAGAGCCCTGGCACAGGCTGCCCAGAGAGGTTGTGGAGTCTCCTTCTGTGGAGCCTTTCCAGGCCTGTCTGGATGTGTTCCTGTGTGCCCTGAGCTAGATTGTGTGGTGCTGCTCTGGCAAGTGGGATGGACTGGATGAGCTGTTTGGGTCCCTTCCAAGCCCTGACATCCTGTGAATGTCAAGGCCTGGAAGAGACCTCCAAAGATCATCTGGTCCAACCCCCCCTGCCAGAGCAGAGGCACCCAGAGCAGAGCACACAGGAGCACATCCAGATGGGTTTTGAGTATCTCCACAGAGGGAGACTCCACAGCCCCCCTGGGCAGCCTGTGCCAGGCTCTGGCACCCTCACAGGGAAAAAATTCCTCCTCCTGTTCACATGGCACTTCCTCTGCCTCAGCTCCCACCACTGCCCCTTGCCCTGGCACTGGCATCCCCCAGCAGAGCCTGGCTCCAGCCTCCTGCCACTCACCTGCACAGCTTTAGAGCCACTGCTGAGCTCACCTCTCAGCCTCCTCTCCTCCCAGCAGCACAGCCCCAGCTCCCTCAGGCTCTGCTCCTAACAGAGCTCTTCCATTCCCTTCAGCACCTCCAGGAAACAACAACCCAACAAGGCAGGACCCCTACAGAGCAATACTGGATGACTTACAAGAGGCAAATCCCTGCCAAAAGAGAGGTCACCTTCTTTTAATGACCTGTCCAAGCTGCCTCCTTCAAGCAGCAAGGTCTGTCTAAGGCACTGACTGTCCTGTGTGCCTCCAAAGCATGGGAGCCAAAGCAGCCCTGTGAGGGATGGCATTGCTGGGCCCTAAAGAAATTACACTGCAGGCAGGCATGAGTGCTTCTCTCTCTCTTTTTTAGCTGATGGATGAAGAAATCCATCCAGCTCTGAAAGCCAGGGGGAAAGAAAAATGAGCTTTGTGGGGTACCAGGCTTTAATCTGCTGCTGTTTCTAAGTCATTTCTGCAACTCTTCTCTAGCTCTCAGCTTCAGGGAGGCATCAGAACCTGACTGCCTGTGCTGCTGCTGCTGCTGCTGTGTGAGGCACCTTGCAGCTGGCTTGGGCACCAGAGGTGCTGAGGGGTGAGCAGTGCTGGGCTGTGCTGCAGGCAGCAGAGGTGCTGAGGGGTGAGCAGTGCTGGGCTGTGCCTGCAGGCAGCAGAGGTGCTGAGGGGTGAGCAGTGTGGGGCTGTGCCTGCAGGCAGCAGAGGTGCTGAGGGGTGAGCAGTGCTGGGCTGTGCCTGCAGGCAGCAGAGGTGCTGAGGGGTGAGCAGTGCTGGGCTGTGCCTGCAGACAGCAGAGGTGCTGAGGGGTGAGCAGTGTGGGGCTGTGCCTGCAGGCACCAGAGGTGCTGAGGGGTGAGCAGTGTGGGGCTGTGCTGCAGACAGCAGAGGTGCTGAGGGGTGAGCAGTGTGGGGCTGTGCCTGCAGACAGCAGAGGTGCTGAGGGGTGAGCAGTGTGGGGCTGTGCCTGCAGGCACCAGAGGTGCTGAGGGGTGAGCAGTGCGGGGCTGTGCTGCAGACAGCAGAGGTGCTGAGGGGTGAGCAGTGTGGGGCTGTGGCTGCAGGCAGCAGAGGTGCTGAGGGGTGAGCAGTGTGGGGCTGTGCCTGCAGGCACCAGAGGTGCTGAGGGGTGAGCAGTGCTGGGCTGTGCTGCAGACAGCAGAGGTGCTGAGGGGTGAGCAGTGCTGGGCTGTGCCTGCAGGCAGCAGAGGTGCTGAGGGGTGAGCAGTGTGGGGCTGTGCCTGCAGGCAGCAGAGGTGCTGAGGGGTGAGCAGTGCTGGGCTGTGCCTGCAGGCAGCAGAGGTGCTGAGGGGTGAGCAGTGCTGGGCTGTGCCTGCAGACAGCAGAGGTGCTGAGGGGTGAGCAGTGTGGGGCTGTGCCTGCAGGCAGCAGAGGTGCTGAGGGGTGAGCAGTGCTGGGCTGTGCCTGCAGGCAGCAGAGGTGCTGAGGGGTGAGCAGTGTGGGGCTGTGCCTGCAGGCAGCAGAGGTGCTGAGGGGTGAGCAGTGTGGGGCTGTGCCTGCAGGCACCAGAGGTGCTGAGGGGTGAGCAGTGCTGGGCTGTGCCTGCAGGCAGCAGAGGTACTGAGGGGTGAGCAGTGCTGGGCTGTGCCTGCAGGCAGCAGAGGTGCTGAGGGGTGAGCAGTGCTGGGCTGTGCCTGCAGGCAGCAGAGGTGCTGAGGGGTGAGCAGTGCTGGGCTGTGCCTGCAGGCAGCAGAGGTACTGAGGGGTGAGCAGTGTGGGGCTGTGCCTGCAGACAGCAGAGGTGCTGAGGGGTGAGCAGTGTGGGGCTGTGCCTGCAGACAGCAGAGGTACTGAGGGGTGAGCAGTGTGGGGCTGTGCCTGCAGGCAGCAGAGGTGCTGAGGGGTGAGCAGTGCTGGGCTGTGCTGCAGACAGCAGAGGTGCTGAGGGGTGAGCAGTGTGGGGCTGTGCCTGCAGGCAGCAGAGGTGCTGAGGGGTGAGCAGTGTGGGGCTGTGCCTGCAGGCAGCAGAGGTGCTGAGGGGTGAGCAGTGTGGGGCTGTGCCTGCAGGCAGCAGAGGTGCTGAGGGGTGAGCAGTGTGGGGCTGTGCCTGCAGACAGCAGAGATGCTGAGGGGTGAGCAGTGCTGGGCTGTGCCTGCAGGCAGCAGAGGTGCTGAGGGGTGAGCAGTGCTGGGCTGTGCCTGCAGGCAGCAGAGGTGCTGAGGGGTGAGCAGTGCTGGGCTGTGGCTGCAGACAGCAGAGGTGCTGAGGGGTGGGGAAGTGCTGAGGGCATCTGCTCCAGTGCAGAGAACCAGGTACCCTGTGCTGGAACCCAAAAGAGTTGAGAGGAGCCAGGGCAGCACTGAGAGTAATCTGTGCAGGGCCAGAGGAGAATGCAGGGTGAGAGAGAGCATTTCAGAGTGGTGTCTGTCTGCAGTGGGGGTGTAGGTGTAAAAAGGGCTGATGCTCATGGTGCCAGCCCTGTCCATCACGGCAGGCAGCAGCTGGTGAGTGATCAGGAGGCAATGCTGAAGCTGTGCTCCTCCCTGAGGAAAGAGCTGAGCTTGTCACCCCGATTTAGAGCCCAGGAAAGCCCCTGGTGTGGCTCTGCCTCACAGGTTCCATGACTCAGGCTCTGCTGTGAGCTCTCAGCCCCCACACAACACCAAGGTCCTCTCCAGCAGTGCCACTGTGCCTCAGTTCCCAGAGCCACGATCCAAAGCTTTGGAGACCTGCAACCTGCCAAGGCCTAGGGCAGTCACAGGCTGCCTTGGAGCTGCTCTTTCCCCATGGGTTTCAGTGCTCCAGAGTGCCCAGCAGGGATGCTGCTGTTGCATCTGCAAGCTACCTGATGCCATGGTGATGCCCAGCTGCATTCAGTCAGCAAGCCTAGAGCCCAGCTCTGTGCCATCAGCTCTGCAGTATTACCACTCCACTGCATGCAGACACACAGGCACATGCAGGCACCTCAGGAGGTGGGACTGTCCCCATCCTGTGGCTGGGAATGGGAGCAATCCCAGTCCAGAGGTGATCCTGCTTTATCCCAGGTGATCTTGCTTTGGCAGGGGGGGCTGGACTCGATCTCTGAAGGTCCCTTCCAAGCTCTAATGTTCTGTGATTCTGGGAGGGGTGCAGAGAGCAGCTTCTGCTTTGAATTTGTCCCTTTTGCTGCCCTCTGATAGCCTCTGGCTAAGACACATCTTTGCTCTGCCTGGGTTGAGGTCAGAGCTGCTCAGGAAGTGGGAGGGAGGGCAGTATCCCTTGGGATGTGAGCCAGCAAACTCTTCATGTACCATTCCTCCAAGCAGAGCTGTCAGGAATCCCTCTGGCAGCACAGTGGTGGCTACAGAGCTTTGAAAGGGCCAAATGAGAGCTAACTGCCTCTGATCCAAGGCACAGGGAGGCTCCAGTGGAAAGGTCAGGCTGTTACAAGCTCCAGCTCCCCAGGTAGGCAGGAGCTGTGCTCAGGCAGGCAGAGAGACTCCAGCACATCTCTTGCCACCTTCTTGTTTCTATAGCAATAGTGGGGCCAGGCTGCACTGAGCTGTGCAGGGACTTGGACAGCAAATAGAAATAAAGCTCCCTGCAAACAAGAGAATCTCTGCTCCAAACTCCCTGTCCTGGGGCGTGGGAAGGTCTTGCATGCTCCATGCTAAGTGCTGGATGCAGAGAGCTGTGTGAAGGAGGATTCTTCATTCACCTCCCTGCCGTTGTTACAAAGGGGGGGAGGAGGGGAAAAAAAAACACAAGCACTGTAGTGTGGACAGGAGGAGGCAGGGAGAGAAACCAGGAGAGGTCCCAGGAGAGAAAAACGTGAGGGGGGGAAATAAAAGCAAAGCAGGCAGTGAAAAATGCTGAGTAGGAACGAAAGGATCCCTCCTGAGGTTGCTTGGGTTCTGTTAGCTTCCTGCTCCTGGTTTGATCTGGGGATTCCAAGTGGTTGGGTTTGAGGGCTGTGATTTGGGTTGGTTCAAGACATGGATGGATTTGAGGCTGAAGGTTGGATCCTGTGAGTCGGTTTGTAGGGTGGGTCAAACGCCCCAGGGAAAAGCCAGCTGCAGTGCCCCCAGTCACAAAGGGAGTCCTGACCAAACAAAGCCTCAAGACCTAAAGGGAGGTACCTGGACAACAACCCCAAGCAGCACTGCAGGCTGGGGCCAGAGTGGCTGAGAGCAGCCAGGCAGAGAGGGAGCTGGGGGTGCTGGCAGAGAGGAGCTGCAGAGGAGGCAGCAGTGCCCAGGTGGGCAGCAGAGCCAATGGCATCCTGGGCTGGCTCAGGAGCAGTGTGGGCAGCAGGACAAGGGAGGTTCTTGTGCCCCTGTGCTCAGCACTGCTCAGGACACACCTTGAGTGCTGTGTCCAGTGCTGAGCTCCTGAATTGAGGAGAGCTGTTGAGGTGCTGGAAGGTGTTTGGAGAAGGGCAGCAAGGCTGGGGAGGGGCCTGGAGCACAGCCCTGTGAGGAGAGGCTGAGGGAGCTGGGGGTGTGCAGCCTGCAGCAGAGGAGGCTCAGGGCAGAGCTCATTGCTGCCTGCAGCTGCCTGCAGGGAGGCTGTAGCCAGGTGGGGTTGGGCTCTGCTGCCAGGCAGCCAGCAACAGAACAAGGGGACACAGTCATATGTTGTGCCAGGGCAGGTTGAGGCTGGGTGTTGTTAGGAAGTTGTTGGCAGAGAGAGTGATTGGCATTGGAATGGGCTGCCCAGGGAGGTGGTGGAGTGGCTGTGGCTGGAGGTGTTGCAGCCAAGCCTGGCTGGGGCACTTAGTGCCATGGTCTGGTTGGTTGGGCAGGGCTGGGTGCTAGGTTGGGCTGGCTGAGCTTGGAGCTCTCTTCCAACCTGCTTGACTCCATGAGAGACATTTGGCTGTGCCCTGCTCAGTGAGGCAGTGATGCTCACTCTGGCAGCCAATGGTCCCAGCTGGCTGCAGGTAGGAGATGGTTTGGTGCTGAGCCTGGCTTGAAAAGAGCAAGAACTGAGGCAGAAGCCCAGTTCCAAAGGCTGTGCTGTGTTATCTGATGTGTGCACAGCAGAGCATTTCTCCAAGGCACTGCAGCTTGCTCTCTAGGATGCTCCTGGAAACAAAAGTAGGTCCTGGGGTGGGGAGAGCTTGGTGCAAGTCAGCAGCACTGAGGCTCTCCAGCAGGGCCATCCTCGAGGTCTTGCTTTGCTCCTGCTGTTGTCATTAGGTTGAAGGCTGTTTATATTTAGCAGAGTGCTGGGCAGAAAGATGCTTTTCCAGAGCTTGCCTCATGCATGGCTTCTCATGGTTTGCTTCTCCTCTTATGAAACTAAAACTCAGTGACAGCTGCTGCTTAGAGGATGGCAGCATCCCCAAAACACCTGCAAAGGGCAGCAGAATCACTGCAGCCTGGAAAGAAGCTGCAACTACCTTGGAGTTGCTACCAAAAAGATGTTTTCATCCAGAGAAAGGGCTGCAAAGTCAGGAGAGTGCCAAGGGGATGGGGCTGAGCTGTGTGATGGTTGCAGTGCAGATGTCTCCACCTGGGCCAGCTCTCTGAACTGCCTTTGTTTGCAGCTGAGAGAAGCAATTGGGTCTAAAATCAGAGAGCCACAGAAACACAGAATTGTTTGGGTGGGAAAAGCCCTCCAAGAGCATCCAATGCAACCCTCAACCCAGCACCACTGTGGCCACCAAACCATGTCCCCAGGTGCCATGGCCACAGGGTTCTTGAAGCCCTCCAGGCATGAGGACTCCATCACCACCCTGGGCAGCCTGTGCCAGTCCCTGACCACTCTTACAGCAAAGAAACCTTTCTTAATCTCCAGCCTAACCCTCTCCTGGTGCAGTTTAAAGGCCATGTGCTAGTTGGAGTTGAGACCCTGTCCCTGGAAGTGTTTAAGGCCAGGCTGGATGGGGCTCTGGCCAGCCTGATCTAGGGCAGGGTGTCCCTGCCCATGGCAGGAGGGTTGGAACTAGATGATCCTTGTGGTCCCTTCCAACCCTGACTCATTCTGTGATTCTGTGATTCTGTGATTTGGGTGAGAAGAACCAGATGCTAGGCTGTGAGAAGGAATCAGTGCTGATGGCTGCTGCACTCAGAGCCTGGCTGAGATGGGTAAGAACAACAAACAGAGATGAGGGAGTCTCTCTCTGGGCTCTTTGGGCTGCACTTCTCTCTCTAACCTGCCTGACTAATCCCTCTGCCTCCTAACCCCCCTGGCCAACTCTCCAAACTACACTGAGCGTAAGGCAAAGTCTGGGGTAAGGTAGAGGGGTGGGGAGAAGGTGTTAGGGTGGTTGGAAGCCCCTCCTGGGCACTCTGGTTTCTGGGAGGGCTGCTGTGTTGCTGCATTACCTTTTTAAGCTGTCTGCAGCTGTAGAGGTTGTAACTCTCTGCTTGTTTCTTGTGCTCAGCTCTAAGTCTAAAGCTTCACTCAATTCCCAACTGGCTGAGTCTAGTCTGGGTGATCTTCCTCAGTGTGTGGGGGCAGGGAACACCCAAACCATCACAGGTCATTCCCTCCTGTGCTATATCACCTGGTACTAACCCAATCTGAAAGCATCTGCATGAGGCTAAAGCCACTCCTCAGCATCTTTCCCTCTGCAGAGGGACTCTTGCTAAGCAGCTTAGGTGCAGATTTGTTGGGCTGGGCTGATTCTTACTGAGGAAGGGTTTGGATTTGTGGAGCAGGTCTCCATGCACTGATGAAAACCAAGCTCTCCTTTGCCTCCACTCTGTTGCTAACCACAATCCTCTACACTCCAGTGTTCAAAAGGGGCTGAGTCTCTGACTGCACAGCACCAACCACACAAAATACCTGTCCCTGACAGGCTGGCAGGGAAAGATGCTGGCACCTAAAGCCCTGCAGAATGAAAGAGGCTGTGCAAAACCATGCTTGGAGGGGTTTAAGAGGGATGAGAAAGAAAGAAGCAGCTGCAGTGTTGCCCTGGGAATGTTTGCTGCTCTCACTGAGATGGAATTAGGCAGCTGATGGGCAGCAAGGCAAGAGGAGGCAAGGGAAGCATCCCACAGAGCTTCTCCCATGCCATGCACTCTGGATAACACCAATGGCTTCTGCTGGGGCTCAGGTTCATCAATTCCAGTGCTTGCTTTGGAGCAAGCTATGAGAGTTGGAGCTCTTCAGCCTGGAGAAGCTTTGAGGAGACCTTGAAGTGGCCTTCCAGTAACTGAAGGGAGCCTACAGGAGAGCTGGAGAGGGACTATTGGCAAGGTCTTGTGATGACAGGAGGAGGAGGAATGGGTTTGAAGTGGAGGAGGGCAGATTGAAACTGGATGTCAGGAAAGGGTTCTTTGCAGTGAGGGTGAGGAGACACTGGCACAGGCTGGCCAGGGAGGTTGTGGAGCACAGAGAGGGAGGGTGAGGAGACACTGGCACAGGTTTGCCCAGGGAGGTTGTGGTGCACAGAAGCACAGAATGTGATCAAAGATCCCATTCTGTGCTTCTGTGCACCACAACCTCCCTGGAGATGCTCAGGACCAGGTTGGATGAGGCCTTGAGTGACCTGTTCTAATGGGAGGTGTCCCTGCCCATAGCAAGGAGCTTAGAACTGGATGATCTTTGAGATCCCTTCCAACCTAAACCATTCTCTCTTTCTCTCAGCTGTGAAAGGCAGCCAGAAGGTAGGGGAAGGCTTTTTCCACCATCAGCAAACTTCCTCTCTACAATCATCTAAAGTGCTGGGTGTTTGCAAGCAAATGAAAGAGAAAAGCAGTGCTGAAGGGGGAATTCAAATGGGAATCAGCTGGGGAAGGAGCCTAATGCTATGTTTAGCTTTGCTAGGCATGGAAAAATATTTCTCTCCAGCCTCAGGGATCTAACAGGGGGCATGCAATTAACCAGCAGCAGCAACCATGGCCACTGTTTTCCTGCCTTCCTGACCCCAGGGACCAGCTGCAGCAGCAGAGGAGGCTGGAAGCAGTGGCTCTGGCTGGCTGGAGAGTGGCATTTTTAGCCCAGAGTCACTGGCTCAGGGCTTGTTGAGGACTTTATGCCTGGCCAGGAGGCTGGGAGGATAACTGGTTTGGAACTGGAGCGCTGGATCTGGGGGTGAATGTTTGTCTGTGTCAGCCCTTTAGCTGACTTTCTCTTTGATCCCTCATGTCCTTAGGTGTGTGGATATGTTTGGAGTGCTGAGGAGTGACAAAACAGACTGTGACAGCTCATGACCAGGAGGGAGAGGAGGCAACAGAGAGAGGTGATAAGAAAGCCATAGGAGAGCAGAGGCTGCAGCATGGGCAGGCTGGGGAAGCAGGGCCAGGTCCCATAGCAAGAGAGAAAATAGCCACAGATGTACAGCAATCCATCAAATCCTCATCAATAAATCCTCCCTCTGACTTTCAGCTAAAGCCTGAGACTTCACTGAAATCCTGCCTGGAGCAGCTAAGGGCAGGGAAGCACAAACTGCAGCTGAGAGCTGGCAGCTTCGCCTTGGGAAGGGAGCACAGCACAAGGGAGGGAGCACAGGAAGGTAACTTGGGTAGGCTGGAGTGGGGCTGCCCACAGAGGACCACAGAATCAAGCAGGTTGGAAGAGAGCTCCAAGCTCAGCCAGCCCAACCTAGCACCCAGCCCTGCCCAACCAACCAGACCATGGCACTCAGTGCCCCAGCCAGGCTTGGCTGCAACACCTCCAGGGACAAGGACTCCACCACCTCCCTGGGCAGCCCATTCCAATGCCAATCACTCTCTCTCTGGCAGGAACTTCCTCCTCACATCCAGCCTCAACCTGCCCTGGCACAGCTTCAGACTGTGTCCCCTTGTTCTGGCCCTGGCTGCCTGGCAGCAGAGCCCAACCCCACCTGGCTACAGCCTCCCTGCAGGCAGCTGCAGGCAGCAATGAGCTCTGCCCTGAGCCTCCTCTGCTGCAGGCTGCACCCCCCCAGCTCCCTCAGCCTCTCCTCACAGGGCTGTGCTCCAGGCCCCTCCCCAGCCTTGCTGCCCTTCTCCAAACACCTTCCAGCACCTCAACAGCTCTCTTCAATGGAGGAGCCCAGAACTGGACACAGCACTCCAGGGGTGTCCTGAGCAGTGCTGAGCACAGGGGCAGAAGAACCTCCCTTGTCCTGCTGCCCACACTGCTCCTGAGCCAGCCCAGGATGCCATTGGCTCTGCTGCCCACCTGGGCACTGCTGCCTCCTCTTCAGCTCCTCTCTCCCACCACCCCCAGCTCCCTCTCTGCCTGGCTGCTCTCAGCCACTCTGGCCCCAGCCTGCAGTGCTGCTTGGGGTTGTTGTCCAGGTACTTCCCTTTAGGTCTTGAGGCTTTGTTTGTTTAGGACTCCTCTTGTTCCTGTCACCATCTCTCCATCATTCCTTTCTTCATCCATTCAAGAAGCTAACTCAGCTCTCAGCCTGAGATGGCTCTTGCAGCACAGGTCCATAGAATGGCTTGGAAGTGACCTTCAAGATCATCCAGTTCCAACCCCTCTGCCATGGGCAGGGACACCTCCCATAGCCCAGGCTGCTCAAAGACCTCATCCAACCTGACCCTGAGCACCTCCAGGGAGGAAACATCCTGCCCTGAATTCCCACTAATCCTTTCTCCATGTCAGTTACCTCCAACCCAGGCCCTATTAATGCATTGCCAAAGTCAACAGAACCAACCCAAACCTTTCTATCCCTTTTTCCCCCCCCCAGGAAGAGGCAAGCTGAGCAACGAGGGCTTTCCAGCTGCTTCCTCCTCCTGATGCACATCCAGAGTGTAGTCATCATTAGGAGATAAGTCAATTAGCTCAAATCCCTTATCAGAGCTAATAAACCTGCACAAAGATGAGTTTGCAGGCAGCCAGCAGCAGAGCCAGATGAGGAGGAGGCTTCTACTCTCTTTAATTAGTTTAAGCAAATGTGCATCTGTGCATTCCTGGGGTGAAATCAATACTGTGCAGCCCTGCTCTGAGCCAGGTGTCCCTCTGCCAGCCCCCTGGGGCCCACCCTGAGCTCTCCAGCCACTCACCAGATGTGGCTGTGGCTGCCCCCTGCTCCAGCCTGTCGTTTAGCCTCTCCTGGGCTGCTCTTCCTCTTCCCCCCCTCCATGGCTGCTTTTGTTCTCCTTGCAAGCAGGTTTTATTTATGGCAGGTGCTAAAGCAATACTGAAGCCCTGCAGGGGCTCCTCTGCAGCTCAAGGAGAGGAGCTTTAAGGAAAGGAAGAAGAGGAATTTCCATCTGCCAGGAGTGGATGCAGGCAGAAGAGGGCAGAGCCAAGTGCTGCCTTGCCAAAGATCTGCAAAGACATGATCCAGGCCTTGGGTTTGCAAAATAAAGCCCCAGGCCTGGGTCAGTTTCAGGGTATCAGAGGGCAGCCCAGAAGGGGATGGAGGGCAGAGAAGCATTGATGCTTTTGACCTGCATTTGTGCCTTGGCACATTCATCTGCCTGGGCTCCAGGGGCAGGGTCTGAACCTGCCCAGCAAGGGCACTGCTCACAGTGGCTGCAAACACCAACAGTCCTCCCCACTTGCTTTACCTGACTGCTTCTCACCTCTGCCTTCCCCTTGGCTCTCTCAAAGCTGTTGTGTGCTTCTCTGATAGGAGGAAATGCCATGATGGAACTGGACCTGGGCTGCTTTGCATCCCTGGGGCTCTGCCCTGATGATTTTCATTACCTGGGCTCTTCCTGAGAGAAACCTGCAGGTCTGCAGCTGCTCTCTCCTTGCATATCCACACCTGCCTCACCTCATGGACCTGCCTGCTAGCAGACAGCAGTGGCTCTGGTTCCAGTCTTAAGTTGGCTTTCATAGAATCAGAGAAGCAAGCAGGTTGGAAGAGAGCTCCAAGCTCCTGCAGCCCAACCTAGCACCCAGCCCTGCCCAACCAACCAGACCATGGCACTAAGTGCCCCAGCCAGGCTTGGCAAGAACACCTCCAGCCACAGCCACTCCACCACCTCCCTGGGCAGCCCATTCCAATGCCAATCACTCTCTCTGACAACAACTTCCTAACAACATCCAGCCTAGACCTGCCCTGGCACAGCTTGAGGCTGTGTCCCCTTCTTCTGTCCCTGGCTGCCTGGCAGCAGAGCCCAACCCCACCTGGCTACAGCCTCCCTGCAGGCAGCTGCAGACAGCAATGAGCTCTGCCCTGAGCCTCCTCTGCTGCAGGCTGCACCCCCCCAGCTCCCTCAGCCTCTCCTCACAGGGCTGTGCTCCAGGCCCCTCCCCAGCCTTGCTGCCCTTCTCCAAACACCTTCCAGCACCTCAACATCTCTCTGCAATGGAGCAGCCCAGAACTGGACACAGCACTCCAGGGGTGGCCTGAGCAGTGCTGAGCACAGGGGCACAAGAACCTCCCTTGTCCTGCTGCCCACACTGCTCCTGAGCCAGCCCAGGATGCCATTGGCTCTGCTGCCCACCTGGGCACTGCTGCCTCCTCTGCAGCTCCTCTCTCCCAACACCCCCAGCTCCCTCTCTGCCTGGCTGCTCTCAGCCACTCTGTCCCCAGCCTGCAGTGCTGCTTGGGGTTGTTGTGGCCAAAGTGTAGAACCCTGCACTTGGCCTTGTTCAATCTCATCCCATTGACCTCTGCCCACCCATCCAGCCTGGCCAGGTCCCTCTGCAGGGCTCTGCTACCCTCCAACAGCTCCACAGCTGCTCCTAGCTTGGTGCCATCTGTAAACCTACTGCTGCTGGACTCAATCCCCTGGTCCAGATCATCAATAAAGACACTGAACAGGACTGTGCCCAGCACTGATCCCTGGAGCACACCTCTAGTGCCAGCTGCCAGCTGGATCTGTCACCATTCACCACCACTCTCTGGGCCTGACACTTCAGCCAGTTCTTGACCCACATCAGAGTGAATCTATCCAAGCCAGGAGCTGCCAGCTGTGCCAGCAGCTTGTTGTGGCAGATGGTGCTGCTGGCATTGCCCAAGTCCAGGCTGCTTCCAGTAGCTCCCTCCAGTGGCTAGCTCCAGATGCTCTTTTCCAGCTAAAGACCTGCCTTTTGGGAACCTCAGGATTAGATTTGCTTGACAAACTTCCCTACAGAAACATGCTGTTGGTGCTCTGAGCCTCTGCAGCCTGTGACCCAAGCACACAAGCAGCTTTGTGCAGCAGAAGAGGCTGCTGGGAGCTGGCACACAAGAAGTGGTGCTGGGAGCTGGCACAGAAGGTCTGCACAGGAGTGTAGCAAGCAGGGAGGAGGGAAGAGCAGCACAGAGCCTAGGCAGGAGGTGCTCTTCACTTCTGCCCAAGGGCCACAAGCTCCAAGCATCTCTGGGTGCCCAGAGAGGTTGTGGAGTTTTCTAGACCCATCTGGATGTGCTCCTCTGTGATCTGCCCTGGGTCAGGCCCCTACCATTCTGTGATTCTGTGACCTCTACCTCCTCTTAGCAAAGATTTGGGCCTTAGGTAGGGGAGAATGCAGAGCAAGCAGGGCTGCAGCTGGGGCATTTCAGCTGCAAGATCAGAGCAAGCAGGGCTGCAGCTGGGACACTTCAGCTGCAAGATCAGAGCAAGCAGGGCTGCAGCTGGGACACTTCAGCTGCAAGAATGCAGAGCAAGCAGGGCTGCAGCTGGGACACTTCAGCTGCAAGATCAGAGCAAGCAGGGCTGCAGCTGGGACACTTCAGTTGCAAGATCAGAGCAAGCAGGGCTGCAGCTGGGACACTTCAGCTGCAAGATCAGAGCAAGCAGGGCTGCAGCTGGGACACTTCAGCTGCAAGAATGCAGAGCAAGCAGGGCTGCAGCTGGGACACTTCAGCTGCAAGAATGCAGAGCAAGCAGGGCTGCAGCTGGGACACTTCAGCTGCAAGATCAGAGCAAGCAGGGCTGCAGCTGGGACACTTCAGTTGCAAGATCAGAGCAAGCAGGGCTGCAGCTGGGACACTTCAGCTGCAAGATCAGAGCAAGCAGGGCTGCAGCTGGGACACTTCAGCTGCAAGATCAGAGCAAGCAGGGATGCAGCTGGGACACTTCAGCTGCAAGATCAGAGCAAGCAGGGCTGCAGCTGGGACACTTCAGCTGCAAGATCAGAGCAAGCAGGGCTGCAGCTGGGACACTTCAGCTGCAAGATCAGAGCAAGCAGGGCTGCAGCTGGGACACTTCAGCTGCAAGAATGCAGAGCAAGCAGGGCTGCAGCTGGGACACTTCAGCTGCAAGAATGCAGAGCAAGCAGGGCTGCAGCTGGGACACTTCAGCTGCAAGAATGCAGAGCAAGCAGGGCTGCAGCTGGGACACTTCAGCTGCAAGATCAGAGCAAGCAGGGCTGCAGCTGGGACACTTCAGTTGCAAGATCAGAGCAAGCAGGGCTGCAGCTGGGACACTTCAGCTGCAAGATCAGAGCAAGCAGGGCTGCAGCTGGGACACTTCAGCTGCAAGAATGCAGAGCAAGCAGGGCTGCAGCTGGGACACTTCAGCTGCAAGAATGCAGAGCAAGCAGGGCTGCAGCTGGGACACTTCAGCTGCAAGATCAGAGCAAGCAGGGCTGCAGCTGGGACACTTCAGCTGCAAGATCAGAGCAAGCAGGGCTGCAGCTGGGACACTTCAGCTGCAAGATCAGAGCAAGCAGGGCTGCAGCTGGGACACTTCAGCTGCAAGATCAGAGCAAGCAGGGCTGCAGCTGGGATACTTCAGCTGCAAGATCAGAGCAAGCAGGGATGCAGCTGGGACATTTCAGCTGCAAGAATGCAGAGCAAGCAGGGCTGCAGCTGGGACACTTCAGCTGCAAGAATGCCCTTATCAACTCGGCTGCTCCTCAGCCCCAGGCAGGGGGAAATGGGCAGCGCTGATTCATGTAGCTCAGGCACATTCAGGTCAGAATGAATCACGTCCAAATACATCACCTGCAGTCAATAAGTTGTGTGTTTGGTGGTTTTTCTTTGAAGAAAGGAAGAGATTCAGGCCAGGAGAATAAATGGCAGCAGAGCAGGAGTGGGTTGGAAACAAAGCTGTCATTTGCTTTGAAAGGATGACCACGTTGCTCACTCTGAGCCTTTCCCCAGCATCTAATGGATGGCTTGGCAGAGGCTGAGCTCAGCTCTGAAGCAGCCATACCTCAAGCTTATAAGAATGAGATTGAGAAATCAGGAGGGGTCCAGCAAGGCTCCCCCTCCTCCAGACACACAGCTCCCTCCTGATGCTTCTTGGAGAGGCTTGAGTGGCACTTTCCCTGTGGCAAGGCTTGGAACTAGAGAGGAGAGGATTGATTGCTCTTCACAGTGCACAGCAATGGTTGATCTTACAAAGAGAGAAGTCTCTGCCCAACACCAGCAGCCTGCTCCTGCAGGCACCCAAAACCCCTCTGCTCCAGCCATGGCTCCTCCAGTGCCCATGGATGTGTCTTGCCACAGGGATCAGCTCTCAGGCTAGAACAGCTGTGGTGTGATTCACCTCCCCAGGTCTCCATTACACAGAAGCAGTGATTGAATCAGAGTGCAAGGAGCTGAAAGCATTTCTGGATGCTCTCCTTGCAAAAGCAATGGTGCAAATTGATGACCAAAACCCACCCTGGCAGATGTGAAACAGGGAGAGGTTCATGGGTGGATAGAATGGGTTGGGTTGGAAGGGACCTCAGAGATCATCCAGTGCCAACCCCACTGCCATAGGCATGGACACCTCCCACCAGCCCCAGGTTGCTCAAGGGCTCATCCAAGCTGGCTTTGAACACCTCCAGGGAGGCTGTGGAGCACAGAAGCACAGAATGTGATCTTTGATCACATTCTGTGCTTCTGTGCTCCACAGCCTCCCTGGGTAACCTGTGCCAGTGTCTCCTCACCCTCCCTCTCTGTGCTCCACAGCCTCCCTGGGCAACCTGTGCCAGTGTCTCCTCACCCTCCCTCTCTGTGCTCCACAACCTCCCTGGGCAAACCTGTGCCAGTGTCTCCTCACCCTCCCTCTCTGTGCTCCACAACCTCCCTGGGCAACCTGTGCCAGTGTCTCCTCACCCTCCCTCTCTGTGCTCCGCAACCTCCCTGCCCAACCTGTGCCAGTGTCTCCTCACCCTCATTCAAGAGTTTCTCCCCAACCTCCACTCTCAATCTGCCCTCCTCCAGCTTCAATCCATTCCCTCTCATCCCATCCCTCCCAGCCCTTGTCCAAAGTCCCTCCCCAGCTCTCCTGTAGCCTCCTGCAGGTACTGGAAGCTGCTCTAAAGTCTCCCTGGAGCTTATTGTAGCTGCTTGTGCCTGGTCAGAAGCCAGCTCGTGTTCATCTCTGCTGTGTGACTCCCACAGAGTGACCCATGGTGAACTTGATCTTTACCTCTGGTCCTCTCCTGTCTCACATCTCCCAGCAGCAAACAACACAAAGGTTTTCTTTCATCCAGGATGTTTGAAAGGAGAAAAGAGCAAACACTTCTAACCAAGAGCTACATTCCCAAAGCAGCTCCTCACTGGGGAGCTGTGCTCTGCTCCAGGCATGTGAGCCTCATTGTCAGGTAGAGATTTCCACATGGATTCAATCAGCAGGTTCTGGGGAGAACTATTTCCCACCTCAGCATTCCTGTAAGCTGAGGAGGAGTCAGGGAGCCTCAGTGGGAACACCTCTGATGGTCTTAATTTCACAGATGGCTGAGTGAGAGCTGCACTGGCAGGGGCTGCTTCTGCCACACGAGTCAGGGCTTGGCCTTCACTTTCTTCTCTCTTTCCTCTTGCAGGGAAGAACTTTGCAATAAATAAGACCTGCAACTGCAAGAGTAGAGCCTGAGAAGCAGGCAGCAGGAGATTGGTTGGCATCTGGTGAGCCTTGAAAATATTCCAGCATGCCTCTACCCAGCGTTGCCACTGGGAATGAGAGGACCTCTTGTGCCAGCCAGCAGCTGGTTAGGCCTGGAATATGTTAGTGCTGGTATCTAAGGGGGTGGGGGAAGGAGCCTCAGCTGCCCCTTGCCCTGGCACTGGCATCCCCCAGCAGAGCCTGGCTCCAGCCTCCTGCCACTCACCTGCACAGCTTTAGAGCCACTGCTGAGCTCACCTCTCAGCCTCCTCTCCTCCCAGCAGCACAGCCCCAGCTCCCTCAGGCTCTGCTCCTAACAGAGCTCTTCCATCCCCTTGAACACCTCCAGGGAGGTGGTGGAGCACAGAAGCACAGAATGTGATCTTTGATCACATTCTGTGCTTCTGTGCTCCACAACCTCCCTGAGCAAACCTGTGCCAGTGTCTCCTCACCCTCCCTCTCTGTGCTCCACAACCTCCCTGGCCAACCTGTGCCAGTGTCTCCTCACCCTCCCTCTCTGTGCTCCACAACCTCCCTGCCCAACCTGTGCCAGTCTCAAGGCTCATCTCCAGCCTAAATCTGGTGCTAGGTAGCAGCAGGTAGGTTTGTACTGTTCATAACATCAGGACACACTCCAGTGAGCCTCTAACCTTGGCCAACTGATCTCAGCCACAGCTGCCTGCCAAAGCAGGCACCAAAGGCAGCAGGGGGAAAGGATATTTGCTTTAATATTGCCCTCCAAGAATCCCAGGAATCCTTTTGGCAGCTTTGAAACATTCAAACCTTTTCAGGGATGCAAACAACCCCTTCCTGGGCTCTTTATTTGGGCAGCAGGCAGCTCAGTATCATTTCAGCCTGACCTGATTTGAAATGGAAGAGGTTTTAAATCATAGAGGGGGAGGAAAACAAAAACCCCCCTTACTTCAGCAAGGCTCTCCACCAGCACAGTGGTGGAGCTTTAATGATGCTCACTCACAGGTGTGTCATCTCCAGGCTCCCCAGAGCCTCCTTTCAGTTTGGGGCTGGTTTCACAATAGCCCTTGCTGCAGGAAGTGGAAGTGGCCTGGCTCTTTGGATGATGCAACCAGCAGTGTGCCAAGCATCAGTCTCTTCTCTGGGGACCAATTTGGTTGGCTCCAGCTTCAAAGCATTGCTTCATTTAGACAGGCAAGGGCATTAATTAGGTGCATGAGTCACCTGAAGCCACCTGGAGCTGAAGCAAAGGCAGCTAACAGCAAGGCCACTGCAAGGTTACTCAGCACTGCTGGCTGAGCAGAGAGTGGAATGCTTGGAACAGGTTGCCCAGGGCTGTGGTTGAAGTCCTGTCACAGCATCACAGCATGGCAGGGGCTGGAAGGGGTCTCCACTGACACCAATCTTTTGTGGCTGTTGTTTTGGAGCTGGGCCAGTTGGTGCCTGCTATGGGTATGGCTCAGTGGAATCCAGCTGAAAGCCTCTCTTGGAATCATAGAATCACAGAATGGCAGGGGGCTGGGAGGGACCTCCAGAGCTCAGCCAGTCCAAGCCCCCTGCCAGAGCAGGAGCACCCAGAGCAGAGCACACAGGAACACATCCAGGCAGGGTTTGAGTATCTCCACAGAGGGAGACTCCACACCCACCCTGGGCAGCCTGTGCCAGGCTCTGGCACCCACACAGGGAAAAAATTCCTCCTCCTGTTCACATGGAACTTCCTCTGCCTCAGCTCCCACCACTGCCCCTTGCCCTGGCACTGGCATCCCCCAGCAGAGCCTGGCTCCAGCCTCCTGCCACTCACCTGCACAGCTTTAGAGCCACTGCTGAGCTCACCTCTCAGCCTCCTCTCCTCCCAGCAGCACAGCCCCAGCTCCCTCAGGCTCTGCTCCTAACAGAGCTCTTCCATTCCCTTCAGCATCTCTGTGGCTCTGTGCTGGACTCTCTGCAGCAGTTATCTCTGGAGACATTGAAGCTCAGCCTTGCTGTGGCCATGCTTGAAGCCCTCTCTGGAGACATTCAAGCCCAGCCTTGCTGTGGCCATGGGCAGCCTGATGGTTCATGGAATCACAGAATGGTTTAGGTTGGAAGGGACCTCAAAGATCAACTAGTTCCAACCCCCTGCCATAGGCAGGGGCACCTCCCACCTCCACAGTATGACTGTACTGAAGCTTTCCCTCCTACTCAGCCTCCTCAGCATCTTTACTTGATGGGTGGTTAGTGAGTAGGTGCTGAGGTAGCCTAGCTGGAGGTGTCCCTGCTGCCTGTAGGGTGACTGGATGAGATGCCCTTGGAGGGTCCCTTCCCACCCACTGCAATGCTTGAGGCTGCACTGCAGAGGTAACCCTAAGCCAGCAGGGCTCTGTCCCAGCAGCAGAGGTCATCAGCTCCTGGTTTAGGCCTGGCCCCATTACTGGCAGGGCAAAGCTGGCTGAGTTCAGAGGCAGGACAGAGAGGGAGTGGAGCTGGAGGCAGGGAGCTGGGCTGCAGCACAGTGAGTTCCATCTGCCTGCTGACACACAGCCCCCAGCCCCCCTCTTGCACATATGCTCTGAGCTCAGCTTTGTGCTGGCAGCTCCAGGAGTTGGGCCAACAAGCTCTGGTTGTGTTTGCAGCCAAAGAAGGTCTAAGACAGGTTCTAAGCACACAGTTTGTGTTTACCCCTGGCTTTTCATCTCCCCCCTGCCTATCAGCACCATCATTCACTGGGGCTCTAGCCCTAAACAGTCCCTCTGCTCTCTGAGATCACAGATTAGGAAACATGAAAGTGGTGAGCCTAAAGCTACCCAGAAGCAAATCAGATCTTGGGCTGAAAGACTCCAGAAGTAAAGGCAGGGAAAGCTCAGGTGTGTGGGGGTTAGGCTGAGGGTGACAGAAGGGTCCTGACTTCAGAGGTTGTAAGTGGGAGGCAAGAGGGAAGCTCCTGCAGTGCTGCTTTGGTTTTCTTTCTCTTCTGCCATGGTGGGGGGAAGGCTTTGTGGTGTCTCTCAGGAGCAGAACCACGAGTCTAGAAAAGGTGAAGAGTCTGAAGCAAGAGCCTGACTTAGCAGCAAGGAGTTGGAATCATAGAATCACAGAATGCCAGAGGCTGGGAGGGACCTCCAGAGCTCAGGCAGTCCAAGACCCCTGCCACAGCAGCATCACCCAGAGCAGAGCACACAGGAACACATCCAGGCAGGGTTTGGATATCTCCACAGAGGGAGACTCCACAACCCCCCTGGGCAGCCTGTGCCAGGCTCTGGCACCCTCACAGGGAAAAAATTCCTCCTCAGGTTCACATGGAACTTCCTCTGCCTCAGCTCCCACCACTGCCCCTTGCCCTGGCACTGGCATCCCCCAGCAGAGCCTGGCTCCAGCCTCCTGCCACTCACCTGCACAGCTTTAGAGCCACTGCTGAGCTCACCTCTCAGCCTCCTCTCCTCCCAGCAGCACAGCCCCAGCTCCCTCAGGCTCTGCTCCTAACAGAGCTCTTCCATTCCCTTCAGCATCTCTGTGGCTCTGTGCTGGACTCTCTCCAGCAGTTCTGTGTCCCTCTTGAACTGGGGGGCCCAGAACTGGCCCCAGTACTGCAGATGTGGCCACAGCAGTGCAGAGCAGAGGGGCAGGAGAACCTCTCTCCACCTGCTACCCACAGCCCTTCTAATCCACCCCAGAATGGCATTGCCCCTCCTGGCCCCCAGAGCACATTGCTGGCTCATGCTCACCCTCCCATCCACCAGCACCCCCAGATCCTTTTCCCCTTCACTGCCTTCCAACAGCTCAGTCCCCAGCCTGTGCTTCTGTGCTCCACAACCTCCCTGGAAGTGTTCAAGGCCAGGCTGGATGAGCTCTTGAGCAATCTGGGGCTGGTGGGAGGTGGCAGGGGATTGGCACTGGATGATCTTGCCCAAGAGCAGCCTTCACTCCTATCACCTTCCCTATTCCTTCTTGTTCTTTCTTGGCTTCTTTTGGAATATCTTCTCCTGGAGATCAGAGGGAAGCTGGGACAAGAGCAGCCTTCAGCCCCCTGTTTACCTACTGCTTGCTTGCTCTCCTGACTGCTGTCTGGCACCTCCACTGTAGCTCATTTCTGTCTGGACTTTGATTTATCCAGGCCATGTCACCACTGCTGGCAGTTATTAGCCACTCACCTCCCTGAGAGCAGAGCTTCCTCGACAAGCACCTGGCAGTGCCACATTTCAAAGGGCTTTCAAAGCAGTCTTTAGTCCAGATAAGGCTTGAAGGGTGAAGAGACAACAAAAAGCAGCTAATCCACTTAGCTGCCAGTGGAGACTTCAGCAGGGCACAGGGCAAAGTTGTTCCTCTGCAGCCACAACCTGGGGATTCCCAACAGCTGCAGAGTCCTCCCTGCCTGGATTTGCTGGCAATGAGTGCTAAGGATCCTTCCCTTCTGGTTTAATTGCCTGCCTGCCAGGCTTGCCTCCTCTGCCACACTGCCCTTCGCCCTTCATCGAGCACCACTTGCCCTGGGTTGCTTCGGTGGTGACAAGGGAAGGGCTGCAGGAAGCAGGGGAAGCCACAAAAGCCAAACAGTGTCATGGGGGAGGGAGAGAGAGAGAGCAGAAGAGAGGAAGAGAGAGAGAGAGAAATGGAGTGAGAATGAGAGAGAGAGGAAGGAAGGAAGGAAGGAAGGAAGGAAGGAAGGAAGGAAGGAAGGAAGGAAGGAAGGAAGGAAGGAAGGAAGGAAGGAAGGAAGGAAGGAAGGAAGGAAGGAAAGAAGGAAGGAAGGAAGGAAGGAAGGAAGGAAGGAAGGAAGGAAGGAAGGAAGGAAGGAAGGAAGGAAGGAAGGAAGGAGGGAAGGAAGGAAGGAGGGAAGGAGGGAGGGAAGGAAGGAAGGAAGGAAGGAAGGAAGGAAGGAAGGAAGGAAGGAAGGAAGGAAGGAAGGAAGGAAGGAAGGAAGGAAGGAGGGAAGGAAGGAAGGAAGGAAGGAGGGAAGGAAGGAAGGAGGGAAGGAGGGAGGGAAGGAAGGAAGGAAGGAAGGAAGGAAGGAAGGAAGGAAGGAAGGAAGGAAGGAAGGAAGGAAGGAAGGAAGGAAGGAAGGAAGGAAGGAGGGAAGGAAGGAAGGAAGGAAGGAAGGAAGGAAAGAAGGAAGGAAGGAAGGAAGGAAGGAAGGAAGGAAGGAAGGAAGGAAGGAAGGAAGGAAGGAAGGAAGGAAGGAGGGAAGGAGGGAGGGAAGGAAGGAAGGAAGGAAGGAAGGAAGGAAGGAAGGAAGGAAGGAAGGAAGGAAGGAAGGAAGGAAGGAAGGAAGGAAGGAGGGAAGGAAGGAAGGAGGGAAGGAGGGAGGGAAGGAAGGAAGGAAGGAAGGAAGGAAGGAAGGAAGGAAGGAAGGAAGGAAGGAAGGAAGGAAGGAAGGAAGGAAGGAAGGAGAAAAGGAAGGAAGGAAGGAAGGAAGGAAGGAAGGAAGGAAGGAAGGAAGGAAGGAAGGAAGGAAGGAAGGAAGGAAGGAAGGAAGGAAGGAAGGAAGGAAGGAAAGAAGGAAGGAAGGAAGGAAGGAAGGAAGGAAGGAAGGAAGGAAGGAAGGAAGGAAGGAAGGAAGGAAGGAAGGAAGGAAGGAAGGAAGGAAGGAAGGAAGGAAAGAAGGAAGGAAGGAAGGAAGGAAGGAAGGAAGGAAGGAAGGAAGGAAGGAAGGAAGGAAGGAAGGAAGGAAGGAAAGAAGGAAGGAAGGAAGGAAGGAAGGAAGGAAGGAAGGAAGGAAGGAAGGAAGGAAGGAAGGAAGGAAGGAAGGAAGGATGGAAGGAAGGAAAGAAGGAAGGAAGGAAGGAAGGAAGGAAGGAAGGAAGGAAGGAAGGAAGGAAGGAAGGAAGGAAGGAAGGCAGGCTGGGTGAGAAAGGTCTTGAGGAGCAGCTCTGGTGCAGAGCAGGAGGGCTCAGCCTGCACAGTGCAGCTCTCCCTGAGGATTCACTATGCCAGGGGACACATCCCAAGGTGCAGCACATGCCAGTGTCAGCTCAAGGGGTTCAAACTCCATCAAGAGGGAGATAGTGCAGAAAGAAGCCCACTCAGCTGAGCACACCTGGCTCCCTGCATATGCTGAGTGCCACAGCTGCCCCAGCCCTGAAGACAGAGGCTTGAAAGTCCATTTAGAGGGTTTAGAGGTAGGATTCTTCCAGGCCTGCTCTGTGTCTGCCTGCATTTGTCACTTGCTTCAAGTCTCTTCCTTTTGCCCTTGAGCATTTTCTCCCATAAGCAGTTTCAGCAATGGGATGTTGCCTACTGCCCTACTTAAGATACAGCCTCACTCTCTTCCAGAACACATCCAGGCACTGCTTTATCTTCCAAGGGAGCTTCTGATGTGTGTTGATGTGAGATCTGCATCAGCAAATGAGTTCAGGAAAAGAAGGAGAGAGAAAAATGAGCAGGGCTAGGGAAGTAAAAAAAAAAAAACACACCTTTATGTGCAGATCTTTCTTTGCAGCCCTGAGCAGAGGGACTTGGGGGTGCTGGTGGAGGAGAATCTGAGCTGTCAGTGTGCTCTGGCAGCCCAGAGAGCAACCAGAGGCTGGGCTGCAGCAAGAGAAGTGTGAGCTGCAGGGCCAGGGAGGGGATTCTCCTCTGCTCCACAATGGTGAGAGCCCACCTGGAGTACTGCATCCAGTTCTGGAGCCCCTGGGACAAGAGGGATGTGGAGATGCTGGAGAGTGTCCAGAGAAGGGCCACGAGGATGAGCTGAGGGCTGAAGCTGCTCTGCTGTGAGCACAGCCTGAAAGAGTTGGGGCTGTGCAGGCTGGAGCAGAGGAGGCTCCCAGGGGAC
This sequence comes from Pogoniulus pusillus, assembly GCF_015220805.1. Lineage (NCBI taxonomy): Eukaryota > Metazoa > Chordata > Aves > Piciformes > Lybiidae > Pogoniulus > Pogoniulus pusillus. The sequence continues at coordinate 5,666,111 of NC_087301.1, forward strand.
CTTCTTGTGGCCTTGCAGGATCTGAAGGGGGCTCCAAAAAAGCTGGGGAGGGACTTTTGAGGGTGTGAGGGAGTGTCAGGAGTGGGGGGAATGGACCAAAGCTGGAGATGGGAGAGTGAGGCTGGAGGTGAGGAGGAAGTTGTTGAGCAGGAGAGTGGTGAGAGGCTGGAATGGGTTGCCCAGGGAGGTGGTTGAGGCCCCATGGCTGGAGGTGTTTGAGGCCAGGCTGGCTGAGGCTGTGTGCAGCCTGCTCTAGGGTAGGGTGTCCCTGGGCATGGCAGGGGGTTGGAACTGGCTGCTCCTTGTGCTCCCTCCCAACCCTGACTGATTCTATGGTTCTAAGTTCTTTTGTCTGATATTCCTCCTCCCACCTTTTCCCTTCAACCTTTTCCCCTCCTCTCCCTTTCCCCTTCTCTGCTTTTCTCCTCTTCTCCCTTTCACTTTCCCTTCCCCTTTCCCCTTCTCTCCTTTCCCTTTCCCTCTCTTTCCCTTTCCCCTTCTCCCCTTTCCCTTTCCCTCTCTTTCCCTTTCCCCTTCTCTCCTTTCCCTTTCCCTCTCTTTCCCTTTCCCCTTCTCTCCTTTCCCTTTCCCCCTCTTTCCCTTTCCCCTTCTCTCCTTTCCCTTTCCCCTTCTCTCCTTTCCCTTTCCCTCTCTTTCCCTTTCCCCTTTTCTCCTTTCCCTTCCCCTCTCTTTCCATTTCCCCTTCTCTCCTTTCTCTTTCCCTTTCCCTTTCCCTTTCCCTTTCCCTTTCCCTTTCCCTTTCCCTTTCCCTTTCCCTTTCCCCTTCTCTCCTTTCCCTTTCCCCCTCTTTCCCTTTCCCCTTCTCTCCTTTCCCTTTCCCCTTCTCTCCTTTCCCTTTCCCTCTCTTTCCCTTTCCCCTTCTCTCCTTTCCCTTCCCCTCTCTTTCCATTTCCCCTTCTCTCCTTTCTCTTTCCCTTTCCCTTTCCCTTTCCCTTTCCCTTTCCCTTTCCCCTTCTCTCCTTTCCCATTCCCTCTCTTTCCCTTTCCCCTTCTCTCCTTTCCCTTTCCCCTCTCTCCTTTCCCTTTCCCCTTCTCTCCTTTCCCTTTCCCCTCCTCTCCTCCCCCTTTCCCCTGCCTCTCTGCATTTCTGCTTCCCGCAGCATCCCTGCGGCTCAGGAATCCCCTCTCAGCCGCGCAGCTCTGCCTCCCTTAGCTTCCCATCCTCTGCTGCCTCGGTGCTTACATCGCACCCAGAGCTGTGTTGCACCAACAGCCAGCCTCAGCTCCTGCTGCGTGTGCAGGGAGAGGAGCACATCCCTGCGGACAAGTGCTGTGGGCAGAGGGATTCCCACTTTTCCTGAGGCACTGGGAATTAACCCAAGGGGAGAGAAGAAGTGGGTCAGCAGGCTGCGAGCTGGCAGCAGCCTGGAGAGGAGTGACCAAAGCACAATGAGGGATTGTGAGCGACTGCTATTGAGGGCTCTCCACGCAGCAATCTGTTGAATGCTTCTAGCAAGGCTGCTGGGGGAGTTTGCAGAGCCCCTCCCGGCTCTGGCAGTCGAGGCAAGGAGGCAGCCATGGGAAGGAGGAACTTGGTGCTGAAGTGAGAAACAGCAGAGTTAAAAACAGCCTTCAGCTGCACACTGAGGATGAGAGTTGGTTTCTTTTTTGTTTGCAGCAGGGAAACCTGGAGGAGTGCTTCTGGCCAAATCCCTGCTCTCTGGAGCCTCAGCACATACAGCCCAGGGCTGCTGGGGGTGGATCCCCATCCCTGGAGGTGTCTAAGGACAGGCTGCATGAAGCTTTGGATAGCCTGATCTAGTGTGAGGTGTTTCTGCCCATGGCAGTGGGGTTGGAGCTGGGTGGTCCTCGTGGTACTTTCCAACTCTGATTCTATGGTTCTATGACTCCATGGTTCTATGATTCCATGACTCTATAGTTCTATGACTCCATGACTCTATGAGTCCATGAATCCATGATTCTATGATTCCATAACTCTATAGTTCTATGATTCCATGATCCTATGATTCTATGAGTCCATTAATCCATGATTCTGTGGTTCTATGACACTATGACTCCATGATTCTGTGATTCCATGGTTCTATGATTCCATGATTCTATGATTCCATGATTCTGTGGTTCTATGACTCTATGATTCCATAATTCTATGATTCTGTGATTCCCTGACTCTATCATTCCATGATTCTATTGGTCTATGACTCCATCATTCTATGATTCCATGGTTCTATGACTCCATGGTTCTATGACTCCATGGTTCTATGATTCCATGAGTCCATGAATCCATGATTCTGTGATTCCATGACTCTATAATTCCATGATTCCATGGTTCTATGACTCCATGGTTCTATGATTCCATGACTCTATGATTCCCTTACTCTATGATTCCATGATTCTATGACTCTATGATTCCATGGTTCTATGACTCTATGAGTCCAAGAATCCATGATTCTGTGATTCCATGACTCTATGATTCCATGGTTCTATGATTCCATAGTTCTATGACTCTATGAGTCCAAGAATCCATGATTCTGTGATTCCATGACTCTATAATTCCATGATTCCATTGTTCTATGACTCCATGGTTCTATGATTCCATGGTTCTAAGACTCTATGAGTCCAAGAATCCATGATTCTGTGATTCCCTGACTCTATAATTCCATGATTCTATGACTCTATGATTCCATGGTTCTATGACTCTATGAGTCCATGAATCCATGATTCTGTGATTCCATGACTCTATGATTCCATGATTCTATGATTCCATAGTTCTATGACTCCATGGTTCTACGACTCCATGATTCTATGACTCTATAATTCCATGATTCCATGACTCTATGAGTCCATGAATCCATGATTCCATGATTCTATGAGTCCATGATTTGATGATTCCATGGATCTATGATTCCATGAGTTCATGATCCCATGATCCCATGAGGCAGCCAGGACTCAGCACATGGTGTGATGCTGTCGAGCTGCTGGCTGCTTCTGCTCACAAGATCTGGCTGGTGAGAGTGAAGTGCAGCCAAAAAACCCCAAGCAACCAAAGCATCAGCACCTCAAGATCCCAGAAGAAGGCCTTGTACATCTTGGGGCCAGAGTGGCTGAGAGCAGCCAGGCAGAGAGGGAGCTGGGGGTGCTGGGAGAGAGGAGCTGCAGAGGAGGCAGCAGTGCCCAGGTGGGCAGCAGAGCCAATGGCATCCTGGGCTGGCTCAGGAGCAGTGTGGGCAGCAGGACAAGGGAGGTTCTGCTGCCCCTGTGCTCAGCACTGCTCAGGCCACCCCTGGAGTGCTGTGTCCAGTTCTGGGATCCTGAATTGCAGAGAGATGTTGAGGTGCTGGAAGGTGTTGAGAGAAGGGCAGCAAGGCTGGGGAGGGGCCTGGAGCACAACCCTGTGAGGAGAGGCTGAGGGAGCTGGGGGGGTGCAGCCTGCAGCAGAGGAGGCTCAGGTTAGAGCTCATTGCTATCTACAACTAACTGCAGGGAGGCTGTAGCCAGGTGGGGATGGCCTCTTCTCCCAGGCAACCAGCAATAGAACAAGGGGACACAGCCTCAAGCTGTGCCAGGGCAGGTTCAGGCTGGATGTTAGGAGGAAGTTGTTGTCAGAGAGAGTGATTGGCATTGGAATGGGCTGCCCAGGGAGGTGGTGGAGTGGCTGTGGCTGGAGGTGCTGAAGCCAAGCCTGGCTGGGGCACTTAGTGCCATGGTCTGGTTGGTTGGGCAGGGCTGGATGCTAGGTTGGGCTGGCTGAGCTTGGAGCTCTCTTCCAACCTGCTGGATTCTATGATTCTATGATCTCAGCCTGCTCTGAAATGCCCTAAGCCCTACAGCTACCAGGGAGAGTTCACTTAACTCCCACTGCTCACTGTCAGCACTGGGAAGCCTTCTTGTAGGCAGGCAGCTGTTGCTGCCTGGGTTAAACCTGCTCTGCCCAGCTCCTTAAGGAGGAGTTTAAATCAGCAGCAATTACAAGCACTTAATCCATTGCAACGTGGGAGGGGAAGGCTATTTGCTAACTAAAATAGTGCTGCAAACTGGGCCACAAAGCAGTGGAAGGAGAATCATGGGAAGACCACAGGAAACCCAAGATAAGGATGTGGATGGGGGTGGAGATGAAGGGAGCAGAGAGGAGAGGCTTCATCTGATTCATAAACTGACACAATAGGTTGGGCTGGAAGGGATCTTAAAGCTCAGCCACTTCCAGCCCCCACTTCCACGGGCAGGGACACCTCTCACTCAGCTCAGGTTGTTTAAGGTTTCATCCAGCCTGGCTTTGAGCATCTCCAGGGAGGTTGTGGAGCACAGAAGCACAGAATGTGATCAAAGATCACATTCTGTGCTTCTGTGCTCCACAACCTCCCTTGGCAACCTCTGCCAGTGTCTCCTCACCCTCCCTCTGTGCTCCACATCCTCCCTGGCCAACCTGTGCCAGTGTCTCTTCACCCTCCCTCTCTGCTCCACATCCTCCCTGGCCAACCTGTGCCAGTGTCTCCTCACCCTCCCTCTCTGTGCTCCACAACCTCCCTGCCCAACCTCTGGCAGCATCTCCCCGCCCTCCCTGTCCAGAATTTCTTCCTCATCTCCTCCAGCCTGCACCTGACCTCTAAACCCTGGAATGCAAAGAGGCAGAGGCAGTTCACAGCTGGCTCAAGAGTTTCAGCTGGTTTAGCTCAGCAGAACCTCAGCCAGCCCAGAAACTGAACCACGATTATCTCCCAATGAAAGCAATTCAGGCTTTGCAGCAGGCTGACAAAAGGCCAAGTTCTGTGATGGCCCTGAAAGAGAAGGCTGAGCACTGACATGAAAGATGTGGTTGTAGGACTCACTCTTCATGCCTGTTTCCTCCCTAAATCACTTTTTTTTTGAGGGGGGGTTACTCTCATTTATCTGCTGCTCTTCCACCTTCCTCTGATGCCAGCATTCCTTGCATTGTCTGGGGGGATAATGCCTGACAGCAGCTCCAAGCTTTTGGTTGTTGCTGTTAATGAGGCTCTGAAGGCAGAAAGGATTTTATTTGCTCTATACTTGGTACAATTTGTCTGCAGGACTGGAAAATGCAGACCCAAGTGAAGCTGTCAAGCTTCAAACACACACACACACAGACAGAGCCCTTTAGGAGGGACCTGGTGCTGAGCTGTCAGCAGAAGAGACAAACGTTCAGGAGGCACTTCTGAGATCTTAAAGGAAAGAGATGTACATAGAACCAAGCAGGCTGGAAGAGAGCTCCAAGCTCAGCCAGCCCAACCTAGCACCCAGCCCTGCCCAACCAACCACACCATGGCACTAAGTGCCCCAGCCAGGCTTGGCTGCAACACCTCCAGCCACAGCCACTCCACCACCTCCCTGGGCAGCCCATTCCAATGCCAATCACTCTCTCTGACAACAACTTCCTAACAACATCCAGCCTCAACCTGCCCTGGCACAGCTTGAGGCTGGGTCCCCTTCTTCTGTCCCTGGCTGCCTGGCAGCAGAGCCCAACCCCACCTGGCTACAGCCTCCCTGCAGGCAGCTGCAGGCAGCAATGAGCTCTGCCCTGAGCCTCCTGAGCTGTGTCAGAGGGGAGGGAGAGTTTGCTTTGCTTTGCTTTGCTTTGGAAGCTTTTCTGATCTCATTGCAAGGTCTTAAACAGTGCAGGAGAGCAAACAGAGGGCACAGAGGAGGTCTCTGAATCATAGAATCATAGAATGGTTTAGGTTGGAAGGGACCTCAAACCTCAGCCAGTTCCAACCACCTGTCATGGGCAGAGACACCTCCCACTAGAACAAGTTGCTCAAAGCCTCATCCAGCCTGATCCTGAGCACCTCCAGGGAGGTTGTGGAGCACAGAAGCACAGAATGTGATCTTTGATCACATTCTGTGCTTCTGTGCTCCACAACCTCCCTGGGCAACCTGTGCCAGTGTCTCCTCACCCTCCCTCTCTGTGCTCCACAACCTCCCTGGCCAACCTGTGCCAGTGTCTCCTCACCCTCCCTCTCTGTGCTCCACAACCTCCCTGGAGGTGTTCAGGGCCAGGTTGGATGAGCTCTTGAGCAACCTGGGGCTGGTGGGAGCTGTCCCTGCCCATGGCAAAGGGTAGGAAATGGCTGATCTTGAAGTTCCTTTCCAACCCAACCCTTTCCATCCATCTCTGAACCTCAGTGATGCTAAAGGTATCACTTCTCTGCCTCACAGCATCTTGGGGCTCATGAAGAAGACAGCAAGAAGGGAATGTTCAAGGCCAGGTGGATGAGCCCTTGAGCAACCTGGGGCTGGTGGGAGCTGTCCCTGCCCATGGCAGAGGGTTGGAACTGGATGATCTTGAAGGTCCCTTCCAACCCAACCCTTTCCATCCATCTCTGAACCTGAGTGATGCTAAAGGTATCACTTCTCTGCCCCACAGCATCTTGGGGCTCGTGAAGAAGACAGCAAGAAGGGAATCTTCTGATGGGAAATCTGCTCCCTGCAAATTGAACCATCCAAAGCAATCCACAAGCTTTGTGCTGTTAATATGTTGGGTGCCTTAAGGGCAAAACTCCCCCCCACAGAGCCCCAGAGCTCAGACCACTCAGGGATAGGATCTAAGAGGCAAAATGTTCCCTTTCCTGCTTTTACAATTGTTCTCCCAACAGCTGAACGTCAGCAAGGGGCTTGAAAGAATCGAATCCTCAACTCTGCTAACCTGCTCCACTTCAGCTCCTAATGATCTGCAGCAGATAAATTACTTGGTGCCACAATTAAATCCTTGCCAGCCCCTCTGGGGCTTGTGTCACAGCCACTCTGGGGAGAAGGGAAGGTTGCTTGGAGCTCTGCTGTAGAAACCAAAGCACAGCAGGATGGAATTGCAAATGATTCCCAGTGTTGGGCATTTATTGCTTGCACAACAGAGGAGGTGGTGCACGATCTGAAGGCTTTGACATCTTCCCTGTGCTGAAAGCTGAGGCCACTGTGCTGCCAGAAGTCTCTGTGAGGGAGGAGACACCAGAAAATGCCACAGCTTTATAGAATCATTGAAGCAAGCAGGTTGGAAGAGACCTCCAAGCTCAGCCAGTCCAACCTAGCACCCAGCCCTAGACAATCAACCGGACCATGGCACTAAGTGCCCCAGCCAGGATTGGCTGCAACACCTCCAGCCACAGCCACTCCACCACTTCCCTGGGCAGCCCATTCCAATGCCAATCACTCTCTCTGACAACAACTTCCTAACAGCATCCAGCCTCAACCTGCCCTGGCACAGCTTGAGCCTGTGTCCCCTTCTTCTGGCCCTGGCTGCCTGGCAGCAGAGCCCAACCCCACCTGGCTACAGCCTCCCTGCAGGCAGCTGCAGACAGCAATGAGCTCTGCCCTGAGCCTCCTCTGCTGCAGGCTGCACCCCCCCAGCTCCCTCAGCCTCTCCTCACAGGGCTGTGCTCCAGGCCCCTCACCAGTCCCTCTGAGGCTCCATCCCCTTTTGTGGCATGGCACAGCTCCTTGCTCTGCCTGCCTAAGGCTCAGGATGAGGTTCTCAGCGTGTGGATGTTCCAGTGAGAGGGCTCTGACCTCTGCTGAGGCTGCCAAGAGTGCCTGTGATATGGGCAATAGTAATGAGTCTGCCTTTCTCCCCTGCCTGGGAACTAGGTAAGGGACACCATCCCACTTGACATGAAAAGGAAAACAGCAGGCACAGAAAGGAGATGGGATTTGCTCCAGGTCACACAGCAGATCAGTGGCCAGGAACAGAAGCCAGCTCCCACTTCCCTTCTCAGAGCCCTCTTCCTCCTGCTCTCTGTGCATCTCTGCAGTGTGTGCTTTAATCACCAGACCGTGTTTGTTTTCATGGTCATGCATTCCTCTCTCAGAGCACACCCACACGACATTCGAGCCTCTCTGCCTGGCTGGGGCAGGTGGGTGTAGAGCAAGGAGAAAGTGAGCACTTCTCCAAGTCCTTTCCAAGTCAAGAGGCCCTGCCAGCCCCTGGCACCCTGCATTTCTGAGTCCTTGTCCCACTAAGAGTCCCTTGTCCTGGAGGAAAGCAAGCAGGCAGAGCAGTCTAAACCTGAACTGGCAGACAGGAAACTCAGTGCACTGTCTGAAGAAGACACAAAGTGATAAGGGACTGAAATATGCAGAGTCCTGGAGGGAGGAGGGGGGGGGTGGGGGAGAAGAAAAACTCTCTTCACAGCAGGAGGATGCATCTACATGTCACTGTAAGTCAGCATGATGCCTGCTGGAAAGGCTCAGCCACTCATTTCCCAGCCCAGACCTGAACTCCAGAGAAAAAGGAGTTGGCAGCCTCTTGCTTGGTGCTGAGCACAACTTTCTCTCTGCACATACAGCACCTTGGGCAAACAGCTTCCCTGCCCCCCCGGTGCTTTGCTCAGGCACTGCAGCTTGCAGGACAAGAAGGTTAAAGACAAAAGGCTGCCAGGAACGGCCCAGCAAAGGAAAGGGCACTTTAAAACAGGAGGCCTGAGGACAGCTGGGCTGTGCTGTGCTGGGCTGTGCAGTGCTGGGCTGTGCAGTGCTGGGCTGTGCTGTGCTGTGCTGGGCTGTGCTGTGCTGGGTTGTGTTGTGCTGTGCTGTGCTGTGCTGGGTTGTGCTGTGCTGGGTTGTGCTGTGCTGGGCTGTGCAGTGCTGGGCTGTGTTGTGCTGGGCTGTGCAGGGCTGGGCTGTGCAATGCTGGGTTGTGTTGTGCTGTGCTGTGCTGGGCTGTGCTGTGCAGTGCTGGGCTGTGTTGTGCTGTGCTGGGCTGTGCTGTGCTGGGTTGTGTTGTGCTGTGCTGGGCTATGCTGTGCTGGGTTGTGCTGGGCTGCTCTGTGCTGGGCTGTTCTGTGATGTGCTGTGCTAGGCTACGCTGTGCTGGGTTGTGCTGGGCTGCTCTGAGCTGGGCTGCTCTGTGCTGGGCTGTGCTGGGCTGGGCTGTGCTGGGCTGGACTGGGCTGTGCTATGCTCTGCTGGGCTGTGCTATGCTCTGCTGGGCTAGAGAGAGGCAGTGCAGGTAACAGAGCAGGGCAGCAGGCAATAAGAGGAGAGGACCTGGCCTGAAGTCACACCAGAGGAGGGTTAGGTTGGAGATGATGAACAACACCTTTGCTGCAAGAGTGGGCAGGGATTGGCACAGGCTGCCCAGGGAGGTGGTGGAGTCCCCATCCCTGGAGGGGTTCAAGACCTCTGTGGCCATGGCACATGGGGATGTGGTTCAGTGGCCATGGTGGGCTTGGGTTGCTGGTTGGGCTGAATGACCTTGGAGAGCTTTGCCAAGCCAAACAGTTCTGTGATCCTCACTGCTGGGTTGGGACTGCACTGTGTGCAGTGCCAGTGATGCCTCAGTAAAACACTGACTTTGGGGACCTGTCATCAGCTCTGCCAAGCACACTTCCTGCCAACCAGCAACTTGACCCCTACCTGGCCACCAAACATGTCCCCAGGCGCCATGCCCACAGGTTTCTTCAACACAGGCAGGCATAGCCAGGGAGAAAGGTAGATGGGGATGCTGGGAGAGAGGAGCTGAAGATGAGGCAGCAGTGCCCAGGTGGGCAGCAGAGCCAATGGCCTCCTGGGCTGGCTCAGGAGCAGTGTGGGCAGCAGTTCAAGGGAGGTTCTTGTGCCCCTGTGCTCAGCACTGCTCAGGACACACCTTGAGTGCTGTGCCCAGTTCTGGGCTCCTGAATTGCAGAGAGATGTTGAGGTGTTTGGAGAAGGGCAGCAAGGCTGGGGAGGGGCCTGGAGCACAGCCCTGTGAGGAGAGGCTGAGGGAGCTGAGGGAGTGCATCCTGCAGCAGAGGAGGCTCAGGGCAGAGCTCATTGCTGCCTGCAGCTGCCTGCAGGGAGGCTGTAGCCAGGTGGGGTTGGGCTCTGCTGCCAGGCAGCCAGGGACAGAACAAGGGGACAGAGTCTCAAGCTGTGCCAGGGCAGGTTCAGGCTGGATGTGATGAGGAAGTTGTTGTCAGAGAGAGTGATTGGCATTGGAATGGGCTGCCCAGGGAGGTGGTGGAGTCTCTGTGGCTGGAGGTGTTGCAGCCAAGCCTGGCTGGGGCACTTAGTGCCATGGTCTGGTTGGTTGGGCAGGGCTGGGTGCTAGGTTGGGCTGGCTGAGCTTGGAGCTCTCTTCCAACCTGCCTGATTCTATGATTCTATGGAGACTCCACCACCCCCCTGGGCAGCCTGTTCCAATCCCTGAGCACTCCTGCAGCAAAGACTTTTTGACTCCTCTCCAACTCAACCCTCCCCTGGTGCAATTCGAGGTCGTTGCCATCGATGGCAAAGCATCGGAACGGTGAGAAATGATCCTGCTGAACTCATTCCTGCTTTGCCCTAAAGCCAGCAGCACCTGGAGCCTAATTAGTAGCTCACATTAAAAAAAGGCAACTCAATTACAAGAAGGTGGCACTGGAATGCCAATAAGACTGCTACAGCTCGGTGCAGTCAGGGAAGGATGCACTACCAACAGCATCGCTCTGTGGAGAAAGCAAGGCTGTGGTGGAGCTGTTGATGTCTTCAGCAGTGGGTGTCCTTCCTGCTACTCCTTGGCAAAGAGCCACCCAGCCCTCAGCAGCCCTCACAAGGAGATTCAACAGGGTTCTGCTGCCAGGGGATAACAAACTGAACAAAGGGGAAAGAAACAGATTCAGCACAGCTGAGCTGAACTTTATCGCTTAGCCCTGCCCCTCCTGTGACACATTGCCATAGCAACAGCAGGACCTGTGCCCGGCTGCTCTCTACCCTTCATCCCTCCTGCTTCAGAGCATCACTTTTCCACCCAAGCCCAAATTTTCTGGGGGAATAAGATAGGATAGAGACGTGGAAAGGAAGATATCTGAAGAGGCAGATGAAGGGATCTAGATTGAGAGTGGAGATGAGGAAGAAATTCGTGACAGGGAGGGTGAGGAGACACTGGCACAGGTTGCCCAGGGAGGTTGTGGAGCACAGAGAGGGAGGGTGAGGAGACACTGGCACAGGTTGCCCAGGGAGGTTGTGGAGCACAGAGAGGGAGGGTGAGGAGACACTGGCACAGGTTGCCCAGGGAGGTGTTCAAGGCCAGGTTGGATGAGTCCTTGAGCAACCTGGGGCTGATGGAAGGTGTCCCTACCCATGGCAGGGGGGGGTTGGCACTGGAGGATCTTGAAGGTCCCTTCCAACCCAACTCAGTGCACCCAGATCCAGGTGGTGCAGGGACTTGCCATGGAGGCAAGGGAGCAGCCAGAGCCTGGTGGTGCAGGGACCTGCCATGGTGTGCCTGATTCACCCAGCAGCATGCTTCAGAATCTGCACCAGATGAGGCTGGGCTCATCCAGGCTATCTCCACCAGAGCCCTGGCACAGGCTGACCAGAGAGGTTGTGGAGTCTCCTTCTGTGGAGCCTTTGCAGGCCTGTCTGGATGTGTTCTGTGTGCCCTGAGCTAGACTGGATGGTCCTGCTCTGGCAGGGGGGTTGAACTGGATGAGCTCTTTGGGTCCCTTCCAGCCCCTGGCATCCTCTGATCCTATGATCTAGAGCTGTCAACCACCTTTCCTTCCACTTACAAACTGATGCTTCAAAGGCTTTGTCATTGACCTTCCTGCAAGTCACAGGATGCAGAGCAAGGTCTGGCTCCTGAGTCCTGCCTCAGAGCACCCCTGCCTATTCCACTGCACGTGGAGGGGCACTGAGAGAGGATGAATCAGGATTTTGGGTTTGAGATGCTAGAGCTAGTGGCAGAGAGATGCCAGGGAGGTGCTCCTGAAAGCCAAGCTGCAAACAGCAGGCAAATGTCTCTCACCAGCTGAAAGCTGAACTGGAAAATCACAGCCAGAGGAGAGAGCCTGAGCCTGCCAGCAGCCTTCAGTCACCCTCAGAGCAAATCTTGCTCCAAATCACAGCACAAAATCACAGCACATTCACAATCCTGCCTCTTACCCCTTCTCAGTTGATGCATTTGAAGCAAGCTCCAGTGTCTTACAAACCCACCTGGGTTCAGACTTTGCAGATCATTCAGGGCTGAGATCCTCTCCTGCCTCCATGGCACAGTGAGTGCCACCTGGCATTGTCTGCAGCACCTGGAGTGGAAAAGCCTGCACTGTCATGCTCTGCTTAGCCCTCCCCCATGGACAACAGAAGCTGATGTGTACAGAGGTTCCTATTTCAAAGGGCTTTAAGCTCTTTTTTTCCAGCAGGAAACACCTGTTCAGGGCTGCCCAGCAGTGCCAGGGCACTGAGCAGCAGCAGCAGCAGTGCAGGAGAGGCAAACCATGGCTCCTAGAGGTGGCTCTGCAGCAAGCACCAAGGCTGGGCAAAGGCTTCAGTACCTGCACGGTTCAAAACTGGAGCAGGGGAGGTTTAGGCTGAGCATCAGGAGGAAGTTCTGCACAGTGCCTGAGGCCACATCCCTGCAGCCAACCAAGCTCAGCCTTGCTGTGGCCCTGTGCAGCCTGCTCCTCCTGGAGCTGTCCCTGCTGCCTGCAGGGAGGTTGGACACTGAGGGTCCCTTCCCACCAAATGTGATCTTTGACCATATTCTGTGCTTCAGTGCTCCACAAGCTCCCTGGGCAACCTCTGCCAGTGTCTCCTCACCCTCCCTCTCTGTGCTCCACAAGCTCCCTGGGCAACCTGTGCCAGTGTCTCCTCACCCTCCCTCTCTGTGCTCCACAAGCTCCCTGGGCAACCTGTGCCAGTGTCTCCTCACCCTCCCTCTCTGTGCTCCACAACCTCCCTGGGCAACCTGTGCCAGTGTCTCCTCACCCTCCCTCTCTATGCTCCACAACCTCCCTGAGCAACCTCTTTCAGTGTCTCCTCACCCTTCCTCTTCTGCCTAAAATCTGCCCTCCCCAAGTGACAAAGCTGCTCCTTCTCCTTGGCTCTGCCCTCCACTTGCAAACAACTCCCTCAGTGACCTTGCCCTGTAAAAAGCCACCTCAGAAGGTGACAAAAAGGTGGATTCAGGAGATGTTGCCTCTTTTCCTTTTAATACCAGCCCCAGCAGGCAGATTTCTGGCACCAGGCAATTCCTGTGGCCCTGCCCTGTGCTTTTAGGCAAAGCCTTTTGCATTCAGCCTGATTAGTGCCCAATCATTGCCTACAGGTAGAGGCTGAGTTGTCACACTGCTATTAGCACTGTCAGAAATCGTTTGTACAATTAGTTCCAGCTCCCAGAGGCCTCACCCAGGTGTCCATTCCTCTGCATTCAGCACAAAGCACATCCAGATAGACAGCTATCTTCTGACAGCTGCACCTAGAGCAAGCAGGAGAGCCTGCAGCCAAAGCAGCCTGCCCAGAGATGGAGAGAGGGGATCCTGCCCCTCTGCTCAGACCTCACCTGCGCTGCTGTGGCCACCTTCAACACAGGAGGGACATGGACCTGATGGGGAAGGTCCAGAGGAGGGTCATGAAGGTGATCAGGAGGGTGGAGCAACTCTGCTATGAGGACAGGCTGAGCCTGGAGAAGAGAAGGCTTCAGGGAGACCTCAGAGCAGCCTCCCAGGACCTGAAGTGGCTACAGAGAAGCTGGGGAGGGACTTTAGACAAGGGCTGGGAGTGATAGAATGAGAAGGAATGGATTGAAGCTTGAGGAGGGCAGATTGAGAGTGGAGATTAGGAAGAGATTCTTGACAGTGAGAGTGAGGAGACACTGGCACAGGTTGGCCAGGGAGGTTGTGGAGCACAGAGAGGGAGGGTGAAGAGACACTGGCACAGGTTGGCCAGGGAGGTTGTGGAGCACAGAGAGGGAGAGTGAGGAGACACCGGCACAGGTTGGCCAGGGAGGTTGTGGAGCACAGAGAGGGAGGGTGAGGAGACACTGGCACAGGTTGCCCAGGGAGGTTGAGGAGCACAGTGAGGGAGGGTGAGGAGACACTGGCACAGGTTGGGCAGGGAGGTTGTGGAGCACAGAGAGGGAGGGTGAGGAGACACTGGCACAGGTTGGGCAGGGAGGTTGTGGAGCACAGAGAGGGAGGGTGAGGAGACACTGGCATAGGTTGGCCAGGGAGGTTGTGGAGCACAGAAGCACAGAATGTGTGTGTGGAGGGTTGGACTCCTGGAGAGAACAAGGGGACACAGCCTCAAGTTGTGCCAGGGCAGGTTCAGGCTGGATGTTAGGAGGACGTTCCTGGCAGAGAGAGTGATTGGCATTGGAACGGGCTGCCCAGGGAGGTGGTGGAGTCCCCTCCCTAGAGGTGTTTAGAGGAGGCTGCAGGAGGCACTTAGTGCCCTGGGTTAGCTGATGAGAAGGGTTAGGTGCTAGGTTGGACTCGATGATCTCAGAGGTCTTTTCCAACCCGCTTAATTCTGTGCTCCTGTGAAAGAAACCTCAAGGAGGTTGTCAGGGCTGGCTCAGGCTGGAAATGACATCAGCAGGGCAGAAGTTAGCTGGCAGCTGCTTCCCAGGCAGTTTTGGAAAGAAACAAACCCATCTTTGAGGTTCTGCACCTGAAATTGGATGTGTTTGCTCACAGGGAGAACATCATCACACTCAGGGGCGTGCAGGAAAGGCTTCAACGTTCAGCTTCTTAATCTACCCAGGCAGCTCTGATGCTGCAATTGAGAAGAGTGAGGGGCTCTTAGCTGATCAGAATCACAGAAAATAAAGGGGCTGTAAAGACTCCATCAGGATGGATTGGCTGCTCCCCCCCCCCCCCTTTCCCCCTACTCATCTTGGGTTTAATTGGAAGGCTTCTGATGAAGCAGGGGGGCTCAAAGCGCATCCATCACCCGCTGCCTCCAACTGCTGCCATCAACAGCACTAATGCCTTGCTATTTTAAAGGAGCAGCTGTTGTAGCTCTGCTTTTATTTAGCCCAGCCTTAATCAGGAGGCTTCACCAGCATCTTACAGGTGGAGAAATCAGGGGAGGGTGGAAAATTCAGCTAGCAGAGCCTGCAGCATCCGAGCGGCTCCGGCTAAATATTTGGTAGCAAGCAGTGAATCATTGAAGGGACCCCAAAGATCAGCCAGTTCCAACCCCCTGCCCTGGGCAGGGACACCCCTCACTAGAATAGGTTGTTCAGGGCCTCATCAAGCCTGGCCTTGAACACCTCCAGGGAGGCTGTGGAGCACAGAAGGCTGCCATTGGCGTGGGCTGCAAGCTCACAGGGTCAGCTCCCGTCCAGCTGCTCAGCCACCAGCACCCTCAAGTCCTTTTCTGCAGGGCAGGGCTGCTCCCAACCTCATCATCCCCTAGCCTGGAGTGATCTCTAGGTGCAGGACCTCTCACTTTTCCCTGCAGCCTCACATAGATGCTAATGAAGCCACCAAGCAGGGCAAGGATGATGCCTTGGCTGTGTGGCATCAACTCAAGGCTCTCAACCTCATTATCCCCCAGCCTGGACTGATGTCTAAGTGCAGGGCTGCAAGCTCACACTGTCAGCTCCTGTCCAGCTCCTCAGCTACCAGCACCCTCAAGTCCTTTTCTGCATCAATCCCCAGCCTGGAGTGATCTCTAGGTGCAGGACCTCTCACTTTTCCCTGCAGCCTCACATAGATGCTAATGAAGCCACCAAGCAGGGCTAGGATGATGCCTTGGGTTGTGTGGCATCAGCTCAAGCCCTTTTCTGCAGGGCTGCTCTCAACCTCATCATCCCCCAGCTTGGACTGATCTCTAAGTGCAGGACCTCTCACTTTTCCCTGCAGCCTCACACAGATGCTAATGAAGCCACCAAGCAGGGCTAGGATGATGCCTTGGCTGTGTGGCATCAACTCAAGGTTCTCAACCTCATCATCTGCCAGCCTGGAGTGATCTCTAGGTGCAGGACCTCTCACTTTTCCCTGCAGCCTCACACAGATGCTAATGAAGCCACCAAGCAGGGCTAGGATGATGCCTTGGGTTGTGTGGCATCAGCTCAAGCCCTTTTCTGCAGGGCTGCTCTCAACCTCATCATCCCCCAGCCTGTACTGATGTCTAAGTGCAGGGCTGCAAGCTCACACTGTCAGCTCCTGTCCAGCTGCTCAGCTACCAGCACCCTCAAGTCCTTTTCTGCATCAATCCCCAGCCTGGAGTGATCTCTAGGTGCAGGACCTCTCACTTTTCCCTGCAGCCTCACACAGATGCTAATGAAGCCACCAAGCAGGGCTAGGATGATGCCTTGGGTGTGTGGCATCAACTCAAGGCTCTCACCCCCATCATTCCCCAGCCTGGACTGATCTCTAGGTGCAGGACCTCTCACTTTTCCCTGCAGCCTCACACAGATGCTAATGAAGCCACCAAGCAGGGCTAGGATGATGCCTTGGCTGTGTGGCACCAGCTCTCTCCACAGAAGTGCTTTCACCTCGAACCAAGTAAGCTCTTAGGTAGCACAAGTGGCTCTGTGCCTGCACTGATAACATGAGCAACACCAAGGGCTGCTTTTCTGCTGCAGATGTCTACCACATGCACAGCAGCAGCAGCAGCAGCAGCTTCCTCCCCCCTCCCCTTATGAAAAGAGCTGTGCTCATTATGGGAAAGGGACAAAACAATGAGACTTGCTAACAGTTCCAATCCTCTATGAGATCCTAGACAGGGCAGAGAGTCAGGGCAAGACACTGCAGTTGGCAGCCAGCTTGTCCCTAGGGCAGATGACTTTGATAAATCCCAAAGATAAACATATCACTGCCCCTAAATACAGCTCAGATTGTGTCGATTCCACTGCACTCCATTAGCCACCTTGGCAGGAGGCTGTAATTCAGCAGCCTCCTTTCTCTCTAGTTTGCATTTCTGGGTTGCTCTGGGTGAGGATTGCCTCAATAAATTCAGTTTCCAAAGCCCTTATTATTTTAGTGGAGCACTTAGGAGGAGCAAACTCAATCATTTTTAAAAGCACATTATCAACCAGGCCCTGCTCAGGATTGCACAGTCCAAAGAGATGAGAAAGAAATGAAGCCAACTTAGCAGGACAGATTGAGATGTGAAATTTAGGGCTGTGCCTTCTTGCCTTCCCTCCAGGAAAGCTGTGCCAATAGGAAACTGAAAACAGATCTCCTCAGTCGAAAGCATGAACCCAAAGGCCAATACTGGAAGCAGTAGGCTGGAATTAAATGCAGGAGCAACAAAAGATTATTTCCCCTCCCCCTCATCCACTTTGCAGACAACTCTGGTACAGTGATGTCAGTAATTAAGAGGCTGGAGCAGAGCAACTGGAGCCTAATAAAGGGGACTGAGGGCTCAGTGACTTCCCTGCTCCCCACTGCCCTTCCCTGCTCCCCATTGCTCTTCTCTGCTCCCCACTGCCCTTCCCTGCTCCCCACTGCCCTGCCCTGCTCCCCATTGCTCTTCCCTGCTCCCCATTGCTCTTCCCTGCTCGCCACAGCTCTTCCATGCTCCCCACTGCTTTTCCCTGCTCCCCACTGCCCTTCCCTGCTCCCCACTGCCCTGCCCTGCTCCCCACTGCCCTGCCCTGCTCCCCATTGCTCTTCCCTGCTCGCCACAGCTCTTCCATGCTCCCCACTGCTTTTCCCTGCTCCCCACTGCCCTACCCTGCTCCCCACTGCCCTACCCTGCTCTGCCTGCTCACTGTAGTGACTTCTGTATAGACTCATAGAATCAGGCAGGTTGGCAGAGAGCTCCAAGCTCAGCCAGCCCAACCTAGCACCCAGCCCTGCCCAACCAACCAGACCATGGCACTAAGTGCCCCAGCCAGGCTTGGCTGCAACACCTCCAGCCACAGCCACTCCACCACCTCCCTGGGCAGCCCATTCCAATGCCAATCACTCTCTCTGACAACAACTTCCTCATCACATCCAGCCTAGACCTGCCCTGGCACAGCTTGAGGCTGTGTCCCCTTCTTCTGTCCCTGGCTGCCTGGCAGCAGAGCCCAACCCCACCTGGCTACAGCCTCCCTGCAGGCAGCTGCAGGCAGCAATGAGCTCTGCCCTGAGCCTCCTCTGCTGCAGGCTGCACCCCCCCCAGCTCCCTCAGCCTCTCCTCACAGGGCTGTGCTCCAGGCCCCTCCCCAGCCTTGCTGCCCTTCTCCAAACACCTTCCAGCACCTCAACATCTCTCTTGTATTGAGGGGCCCAGAACTGGACACAGCACTCAAGGGGTGGCCTGAGCAGTGCTGAGCACAGGGGCAGAAGAATCTCCCTTGTCCTGCTGCCCACACTGCTCCTGAGCCAGCCCAGGATGCCATTGGCTCTGCTGCCCACCTGGGCACACTGCTGCCTCCTCTGCAGCTCCTCTCTAATGGCCTCCCCCTAGCACTAAGTAGCCTTCAGATCCTGCAGGCAGTTGGAACATTCATAGAATGGGTTGGGTTGGAAGGGACTTCAAAGATCATCTACTGCAACCCCCCTGCACGGGCAGGGACACCTCTCAACTAGACTCAGCTGCTCAAGGTCTCATCCAACCTGGCCCTGAACACCCCCAGGCAGGAGACAGCCACAGCCTCCCTGGGCAGCCTGTGCCAGACTCTCACCACCCTCATCCTGCAGAACTTCTTCCTCAGCTCCACTCTAACCCTGCTCTGCTTCAACTCCAAACTCCCCTTGTCCTCTCTCTACACATCCTCGGGACAAGTTCTTCTGCAGCCTCCCTGCAGGATCCCTTCAGGCACTGGCAGGCAGCTCTAAAGTCTCCTGGAGCCTTCTCCTCTGCAGGCTGCACCTCCCCAGCTCCCTCAGCCTGTGCTCACAGCAGAGCTGCTCCAGCCCTTGGATCACCTTTGTGCCTCCTCTGGAGCCTCTCCAGCAGCTCTGTGTCCTTCTCATGCTGGGGACACCAGTCAGGATTGGAGATGAGCTCTCAGCAGAGCAGAGCCAAGGGGCAGAATCCCCTCCCTTACCCTGCTGCCCACACTGCTCTGGCTGCAGCTCAGCACACAGCTGCCTGCTGGGCTGCAGGAGGGCACTGCCAGCTCACAGGGAGCTGCTCAGCAACCAACATCCCCAAATCTCCTTCTTCAGAGCTGCTCTCAACCCACTCTGCACCCAGCCTGCATTTGTGCCTGGGGCTGTAGCGACCCAGCTGCAGGAGCTGTGCCTGGAGTCAGGTTGGTATTTCCTCAGCAGCATTTGCCTTTAAAGGGACCTGCACATGCCTGGAACAGGAACAGAGCAACCATCTGGTAGCAAATGCTACAGGGCCACAGCTACACCATCAACATTCCAACTAGGCCAACAGTCTCCAGGGCACTTACCCACTTCACAGACTTCCTCTGAGCTGCTCCTTAAAGTTAAGTAGACTCCTGTGGAAAATGAAAGGAGTTGTTGAAGTCTGCCTGAGTTTATTGGCTGCCTTTTCAAAACCTTAGTGCTGGCATCCCTGGCACCACACTGGAGAGTGCTGGGGAGAATCTGGAGCATGAGCATCAGCTTCACACAACCTTCCTGCCACCCACCTGAGCCTGCACATGTTTAGCCAAGCTCCACTTGGCTGATTTCACTCAGTGATAGAACCATGAGGACTTGTTAGGGTAGACAGAAGTCCCCAAACCCTCTTCATGGAACCACAGAACGAGCAGGGTTGGAAGGAACCTTAAAGATCATCCAGCTCCAAGTTCCTGCCATGGGCAGGGACACCTCCTTCCAGCCCAGGTTGCTCAAGGGCTCATCCAGCCTGGCCTTGAACACCTGTGCCAGTGTCTCCTCACCCTCCCTCTCTGTGCTCATCACCCTCCCTGGAAAACCTGTGCCAGTGTCTCCTCACCCTCCCTCTCTGTGCTCCACATCCTCCCTGGGCAACCTGTGCCAGTGTCTCCTCACCCTCCCTCTCTGTGCTCCACAACCTCCCTGGGCAACCTGTGCCAGTGTCTCCTCACCCTCCCTCTCTGTGCTCCACAACCTCCCTGGCCAACCTGTGCCAGTGTCTCCTCACTCTCATTGCCAAGAATTTCTTCCTCATCTTCAGCCTAAATTTGTCCTCCTCAAGCTTCAATCCATTCCCTCCTGTCCTAGCACTCCAATCCCTTGCACAAAGTCCTTCCCCATCTCTCCTGTAGCCCTTTCCAACTACTGGAAAGCTGCTCTGAGGTCTCCCAGGAACCTTCTCTTCTCCATTCTGAAGAGCCCAAACTCCTCTAGCAGGAGTCTTTTTCCACCATGCCTCCCTGCAGTGATCATTTCTCTGCCAAAGTCACACTTGGAGTTTCCTGTAGGTGTTTGTGACCTTCAGGTAGAAGCCTCCAGAGCAGAATGCTTTTTCCTCCCCATGCCACAAGCCTGGAATGTTGCAGTGCAGAGTGGAACAGCCAGTTCTGGCAGCACTGAGTGCCACCATTGCTATTCATGGTGCATCCCACTTGATTTTCCTTTATATAATAGACATAATGCAGGCAGCAAATGCCATGGGCTGGACCATTTCAAGGGCTCTGTCTTGTTTTTTTTTTGCTCCTCAGCTGAATGTCACAGGTTTCCTGTGAAGGATTTACACCAGAGAGCCACTGAAGCTGTGAATGCTGCTGGCAACACCTTGGATGTGCAGCGAGCCAGGCAGGCAGCACATGCAGCAGCCTCCTGCCTTCAGGAACCTGCTGGCAATCATCTGGCAATCACTTTGCAGAATCAGAGGAGGGCTTAGGTTGGAAGGGACCTCAAGGATCAGCCAGCTCCAACCTCCCTGCTGTAGGCAGGGACACCTCCCACTAGAGCAGGTCGCTCAGGACCTCATCCAACCTGGCCTTGAACATCTCCAGGGAGGTTGGGGAGCACAGAAGCACAGAATGGGATCAAAGATCCCATTCTGTGCTTCTGTGCTCCACAACCTCCCTGGGCAACCTGTGCCAGTGTCTCCTCACCCTCCCTCTCTGTGCTTCACATCCTCCCTGGGCAGCCTGTGCCAGTGTCTCCTCACCCTCCCTCTCTGTGCTCCACAACCTCCCTGGGCAAACCTGTGCCAGTGTCTCCTCACCCTCCCTCTCTGTGCTCCACAACTTCCCTGGGCAACCTGTGCCAGTGTCTCCTCACCCTCCCTCTCTGTGCTCCACAACCTTCCTGGGCAACCTGTGCCAGTGACTCCTCACCCTCCCTCTCTGTGCTCCACAACCTCCCTGGCCAACCTGTGCCAGTGTCTCCTCACCCTCACTTTAAAGAACTTCCTCCTAACATCCAGTTTCAATCTCCCCTCTGCCAGTTTAAACCCATTCCTCCTCCTCCTCCTCCTCCTCCTCCTCCTCCTCCTCCTCCTCCTCCTCCTCCTCCTCCTCCTCCTCCTCCTCCTCCTCCTCCTCCTCCTGTCATTACCAGACCTTGTCAAAAGTCCCTCCCCAGCCTTCCTGTAGCCCACTTCAGAGCCTGCAAGGTCTCAAGGTCTCCTTGAATCCTTCTCTTCTCCAGGCTGCACAGCCCCAACTCTCTCAGCCTGCCCTCAGAGCAGAGCTGCTGCAGCCCTCTCAGCATCTTGGTGGCCTCCTCTGGACTCCCAGAATCAATCCTAAGAACATAAATCCAGCATCAGGTCATTTTCCACGCTCAGGGCAGCGTGGAACACTTGTCAGACTCAGCTTGGCAGGATGCAGCACCAGCTCAGTTCAACTCTACTATGTCCTAGACAGGTTGAAGCAGATGATCCTTGGGGTCCCTTCCAGCCTGGCACTCAGTGAGTCTCTGCTGCCGAGCTCTGGGTGTCAGCCTGCAGGCAAAGCACAAATCCTCTCTTCTTACCTCACTAAGTGACTAGAACAAATTAATAGCATTAAAGATCCCAGGATGTCACAGAGGACGAGCAGAGTGCTGATGTGATTCTCCTGGCAAAGGCCCAGGGCAGGTAATTAGCCTCTTGCCTCCCTCCATTTGCTCTGCGTGGGTGCTGGCTTGGCCATTTCATCTGCCAGTCCCTTGCAAGCCCCCCCCCCCAAAAGCCAAACACGAGGATGCCTTTAAGGATTGTTCTGCTGCCTCCTTGACAAAAACATGCCTGATGTCAAGCTGCATCTCTGCCTGGAGATCAGCATTCAAGGCAGCAATGTGTTGGAGCACTCATCTGTGATTGTTTACATCAAGCACTGACCAAACAGCTGACAAAACCTCTTTGTGGGGCTGGGGCTGGGGGGAGGGCAGCCTGGAAAGTGTTGCCTCCATTTCAGTGTAAGCAGCGATGTAAAAGCAGGATCTTGCTTGGCTGTCTACAAAGAGAGACACAAAGAACTTGCCAGAGAGTCATAGAATTGTTTAGGTTGCCTGCAGCAGAGGAGGCTCAGGGCAGAGCTCATTGCTGCCTGCAGCTGCCTGCAGGGAGGCTGTAGCCAGGTGGGGTTGGGCTCTGCTGCCAGGCAGCCAGCAACAGAACAAGGGGACACAACCTGAAGCTGTGCCAGGGCAGGTCTAGGCTGGATGTTGTTAGGAAGTTGTTGTCAGAGAGAGTGATTGGCATTGGAATGGGCTGCCCAGGGAGGTGGTGGAGTGGCTGTGGCTGGAGGTGTTGCAGCCAAGCCTGGCTGGGGCACTTAGTGCCATGGTCTGGTTGGTTGGGCAGGGCTGGGTGCTAGGTTGGGCTGGCTGAGCTTGGAGCTCTCTGCCAACCTGCTTGGTTCTCTGATTCTATGTTTCTACTGCATTTCCTCTTGCACCTTGAAGTACTTTGTTTTGATTACCTAATAGAAAGCAGCATAGGAAAAAAAAAAATCCCCACACCAAAACCCCAACCCAACCCAACCAGACACCAACCCCCCCCAAGTTTATTACAAATAGACAATTTCCAAGGTTAAAAAAAATAAACAGCAAAACCACCAAAAAAAAAAAAAAATCCCAAACCAAACTTCATTCTGAACTAAGAGAGCATAAATTCTCTCCTGAGTACCTCTCTCCTTCTCTTCAGAGGGAGGCAAAGATAAGTGCCTGCCTTTGCTGCCTCAGGAAATTATGTAAAGCTTGGTGAGCTGCATCCAGGCCACAGCTGGCCACAAGTGATGGCATTCATAGAATCATAGAATCAGTCAGGGCTGGAAGGGAGCACAAGGAGCAGCCAGTTCCAAGTCCCCTGCCATGCCCAGGGACACCCTACCCTAGAGCAGGCTGCACACAGCCTCAGCCAGCCTGGCCTCAAACACCTCCAGCCATGGGGCCTCAACCCCCTCCCTGGGCAACCCATTCCAGCCTCTCACCACTCTCCTGCTCAACAACTTCCTCCTCACCTCCAGCCTCACTCTCCCCACCTCCACCTTTGCTCCATTCCCTCCACTCCTGACACTCCCTCACAGCCTCAAAAGTCCCTCCCCAGCTTTTTTGGAGCCCCCTTCAGATCCTGCAAGGCCACAAGAAGGTCCCCTGGGAGCCTCCTCTGCTCCAGCCTGCACAGCCCCAACTCTTTCAGGCTGTGCTCACAGCAGAGCTGCTGCAGCCTCTCAGCATCCTCCTGGCCCTGCTCTGGACACTCTCCAGCATCTCCACAGCTCTCTTGTCCCAGGGGCTCCAGAACTGGATGCAGGACTCCAGGTGGGGTCTCACCTTCTCCATTCACCTTCTCCAACTAACACTATGCTTGCTCAAGAGCAGGAATTCACAGTATCACAGTATCATCAGGCTTGGAAGAGACCTCACAGATCATCAAGTCCAACCCTTTAGCACAGAGCTCAAGGCCAGACCATGGCACCAAGTGCCACGTCCAACCTTGCAGGAGGAAGCTGCAATCATATTCCCATCCATGATAAACACCTGGATGATTTTCCCAGAGCCAAGGCTCAGCCTGCTTTCTAAACTAACAGCTTCTGGATTAACCTGCAGAGTGATCAAAGCCAAACTGCAGCTGAAAGCTGAGGCTGAGCTGATCAGAACTGTGAAACTCCACAATGAAGCTATTTACACCTAAACCCACTGCTCCTCTGACAGGTGTCTCTCTTTGACCTATTGCTGCCACCAGCTTTAAGGATGAGATGAAGCCAGCTGCAATGAATCCCACCCCTACTGTGCTCCATCAAGGTCTCTGTGTTCCTCTATTTAGGTGCCAGCTTTCAGGCTGCTCTTCTTGCTGGTGCTGCTTGGTAGCTGTTCCCTGCACACAGCAGTTAGAGAAGTGCAACTGCTTCCAGCTCATAGAATCAAGCAGGTTGGAAGAGACCTCCAAGCTCATCCAGCCCAACCTATCCCCCAGCCCTATCCAGTCAACCAGACCATGGCACTAAGTGCCTCATCCAGGCTTTTCCTGAACACCTCCAGGGATGGTGACTCCACCACCTCCCTGGGCAGCCCATTCCAATGCCAATCACTCTCTCTGGGAAGAACTCACATCTACTGCTTTGGCTTTCAGCTCAGGAGGAACATAAAGAGCAGAGGTGGACAAGCAAATGTCTGTAAAGATGGAGCAAGAGCCAGGCTGGTGTAAGGGAAGAGCAAGAACAGGAGGGAAGCCAAACACTGTGACTGGATTTAGAAGCCCCCCCCAGGCTCCTGAGCTCTCACCCAGCACTTCCAAGTGGGATTAAGGTAAAGTGAAATGAGGCAATGTAAGATGTGGCTGCTGCTGCTCTCCAAATCTGGCAGCCCTCTGTGCTTCAGAGCATCTCTCCAAGGTATTCTCTTGCAGGCCCCAGGCTTGGGGGTTTATTTTGGAGGAGTCAGTCATGCTGCAGCTGTTCCTCCTGCTCCCAGCAGCAGCTGCTGGAGAAGCAGAAATGTGCTCTTCAGTGAGTCATGCAGGATTCCAAACCCAGCTTGGTTTTGAACTTGCCAGGATGACTGCCTACAGCACAGGCAAAAGAAAGTCTATCACTCCTTGACCCCAGTTGGTAAAGTTACTCCTTAATGATGCAGCTCTAAACAGCTTAGTCCTGCCCCACTGTGACTCAAGAGTTTTCTGAGGTGTGCCCTCAGCAAGGTGGGCAGAGAGGTTACAGGGCTAGGAGTCAGCCCCTGAGCCAGCAGAGCAAGCCCAGAGATGATGCCAAGACTTCACTGACAGATTCTCAGCCCCAGCATGCTGCTGAAGCTGTGCCAAGGCACAGAGCACAGCATGGCACAGGAGGGGTTGTGTGGTGGGCAAAGTCAGGAAGGGATTGAGTGGGTTTAAGGCCTCTTGAGGTTGGTCAAGATGGGCTGCCAGGGCAAACTGCTGACCCAAAGGGCAGTAAAGGTGGGAAGGGGCTTTTCACCAGGGCTTGTGGTGTTAGGATGAGAGGCAGTGGATTGAAGCTTGAGGAGGGCAGATTGAGACTGGAGATGAGGAAGAAATTCTTGGCAGTGAGGGTGGAATGAAACTGGCACAGGTTGCCCAGGGAGGTTGTGGAGCACAGAGAGGGAGGGTGAGGAGACACTGGCACAGGTTGCCCAGGGAGGATGTGGAGCACAGAGAGGGAGAGTGAGGAGACACTGGCACAGGTTGGGCAGGGAGGTTGTGGAGCACAGAGAGGGAGGGTGAGGAGACACTGGCACAGGTTGCCCAGGGAGGTTGTGGAGCACAGAGAGGGAGGGTGAGGAGACACTGGCACAGGTTGGCCAGGGAGGTTGTGGAGCACAGAGAGGGAGGGTGAGGAGACACTGGCACAGGATGCCCAGGGAGGATGTGGAGCACAGAGAGGGAGGGTGAGGAGACATTGGCACAGGTTGCCCAGGGAGGTTGAGGAGACACTGGCACAGGTTTGCCCAGGGAGGTTGTGGAGCACAGAAGCACAGAATGTGATCAAAGATCACATTCTGTGCTTCTGTGCTCCACAACCTCCCTGAAGGTGTTCAAGTCCAGGCTGGATGATGCCTTGAGCAACCTGGGGCTGGTGGAAGGTGTCCCTGCCCATGTCAGGGGGTTGGCACTAGGATGATCTTGAAGGTCCCTTCCAACTGAAAGACTCTGAGTCCACGAATCTGTGGAAGGGGTGGCAGGAATGCAGAGCCCAGCAATGGAAGTCTGCAGGATAGTGAGGATTGATGTGAAGCTGGAAAGCAAGAGGGGGTCGAGTAGTGGAATGTGGCATGGCTGAGCCAGGCTGCTCTGTGCAGATAATCAATGCAATATGAGGCCATGAGCCAGGCAGAGCAGAGGAGCAGGGAAGAGTTTTCAGTCAGACTGCAAGCAGTGAGTTTGGTTGTTCCTCTCAGAGGAGTTTTATGAAGTGGAAAGGGGGAAAAGATTTCTCAAACAGGAAAGCATAAAATAAAATGACCTGGCCTGGAATGGTCCTTTTATTTAGACCACTACCAGCCAAGCAGTGGAGGGAATTGGGGCTGTTGAGTCTGGAGAGGAGAAGGCTCCCAGGTGACCTTATTGTGGCCTTTCAGTATCTGAAAGGGGCTAGAGGAAAACTGGGGAGGGACTTTTTAGGCTGTCAGGGAGCGATAGGACTGGGGGGGAAATGGAACAAAGCTGGAAATGAGTAGATTCAGACTGGATATTAGGAAGAAGTTGTTCAGCATGAGGGTGGTGAGAGCCTGGAAAGAGTTGTCCAGGGAGCTGGTGGAAGCCTCATCCCTGGAGGTATCCAAGGCCAGGCTGGAAGCCCCATCCCTGGAGGTGTTTAAGACCAGGCTGGAAACCCCATCCCTGGAGGTATCCAAGGCCAGGCTGGAAACCCCATCCCTGGAGGTATCCAAGGCCAGGCTGGAAGCCTCATCCCTGGAGGTGTTTAAGACCAGGCTGGAAACCCCATCCCTGGAGGTATCCAAGGCCAGGCTGGAAGCCTCATCCCTGGAGGTGTTTAAGACCAGGCTGGAAGCCTCATCCCTGGAGATATCCAAGGCCAGGCTGGAAGCCTCATCCCTGGAGGTATCCAAGGCCAGGCTGGAAGCCTCATCCCTGGAGGTATCCAAGGCCAAGCTGGAAGCCTCATCCCTGGAGGTGTCCAAGGCCAAGCTGGAAGCCTCATCCCTGGAGGTATCCAAGGCCAGGCTGGAAACCTCATCCCTGGAGGTATCCAAGGCCAGGCTGGAAACCTCATCCCTGGAGGTATCCAAGGCCAGGTTGGATGAGGCTGTAGCCAGCCTGCTCTAGTGTGACTGTGTCCCTGCCCATGGCAGGGGGATCTGAACTGGCAACTCCTTGTGGTCTCTTCCAACCTTGAGTGATTCTATGATAAATTCATTAATCCATTTGAGCACTAAACAAATACAGTAAAGGATTTTGTTAGATGCCCTTTAAATGGGATTTGACACCAGCATTGTTCCTCTCAGCCTTAAATGTTTCTGCATGGCAGCTTTCTGCTAGGCAGCCTGGAATGTCATTAGAAGTCCTCCCTTGTTCACAGCTTCCCCAGGTAGTTCAAATCTTGCTTTTGGAAACAGCAACAAACAATTAACCAACTAAAGCAAAATGATTTTGTGTGTTTTGACACAAAAGTGTAATTCAGCTCAAGTGCTTTTCTCTCCTGCTAGTGGAATGAAAACACAGGCTGTAGGCTACCCCTGGAGGAGAGAAATGCTGCACCTCCAATCCCTTTGCTTGAGATCATAGCATCAACCAGGTTGGAAGAGACCTCCAAGATCAACCAGTCCAATCAAGTGCCCCATTTCAGGCCATCTCCTCTCCTTCTATCATCATAAAATCAACCAGGTTGGAAGAGACCTCCAAGATCACCCAGTCCAATCAAGTGCCCCATTTCAGGCCATCTCCTCTCCTTCTATTACCACAGAATAAATCAGGTTGGAAGTGACCTCCAAGATCATCCAGTCCAACCAAATGACCAATTCAGGCCATCTCCTCTCCTTCTATCATCATAGAATCAACCAGGCTGGAAGAGACCTCCAAGATCATCCAGTCCAACCAAATGGCCCCATTTCAGGCCATCTCCTCTCCTTCTATTACCACAGAATAAATCAGGTTGGAAGAGACCTCCAAGATCATCCAGTCCAACCAAATGGCCCCATTTCAGGCCATCTCCTCTCCTTCTATCACCACAGAATAAACCAGGTTGGAAGAGACCTCCAAGATCATCCAGTCCAACCAAATGCCCCATTTCAGGCCATCTCCTCTCCTTCTATTACCACAGAATAAATCAGGTTGGAAGAGACCTCCAAGATCATCCAGTCCAACCAAATGGCCCATTTCAGGTCATCTCCTCTCCTATCATCATGGAATCAACCAGGTTGGAAGAGACCTCCAAGATTATCCAGTCCAACCAAATGGCCCAGCCCTATCCAGTCATATACTAGGGAGAAGAGGCCAACCCAATCTCACTCCTATCAGGGAGCTGCAGAGATCTCCCTTCAGCCTCTTCTTCTCCAGATTCCCTCAGCTGCTCCTCATAGTTGATCTCTTCCCCTAGAAAGCACAGATCCCAAAGTTGGGAGATACTAGGATTGAGTTCAGCCAAGAAAGGAGAAGGCTCTGGGGAGAACTCAGAGCTGTATTTCAGTACCTGAAGCTACAGGCAGGCTGGGGAGGGACAGTGTGGAAGAGCTTGGAGGGATAGAATGAGAGGCAGTGGTTTGGAACTGGAGAAGGGCAGAGTCAGGTTGGACATCAGAAGGAAATTTGGTGATCCTGAAGGGTCTTTTCCAACCTGGATGCTTCTGTGATTCTGTGAAGTTCTGCACAAGGAGGGTGGTGAGACATTGGCACAGGTTAGCCAGAGAGGTGGTGGAAGCTCTACCCCTGGAGACACTGGCACAGGTTACCCAGAGAGGTGGTGGAAGCCCTATCCCTGGAGACATTGGCACAGGTTAGTCAGAGAGGTGGTGGAAGCTCTATCCCTGGAGACACTGGCACAGGTTAGCCAGAGAGGTGGTGGAAGCTCTATCCCTGGAGACACTGGCACAGGTTACCCAGAGAGGTGGTGGAAGCCCTATCCCTGGAGACATTGGCACAGGTTAGTCAGAGAGGTGGTGGAAGCTCTATCCCTGGAGACACTGGCACAGGTTACCCAGAGAGGTGGTGGAAGCCCTATCCCTGGAGACATTGGCACAGGTTAGTCAGAGAGGTGGTGGAAGCTCTATCCCTGGAGACACTGGCACAGGTTACCCAGAGAGGTGGTGGAAGCCCTAGAGACACCCAAGATCAAGCTTCATGTGGCCCTAAACAACCTGCTGGAGACCTCTCTATAGGGGTGCTGGCCAAGATTACCTTTGAGGTTCACTTCCAACCAGGTGAAATACTGTGTGCAGTTCTGGGGCCCTCAACACAAGAGGGACATGGAACTGCTGGAGCCAGTGCAGAGGAGGCCACCAAGATGCTGAGAGGGCTGCAGCAGCTCTGCTCTGAGCACAGGCTGAGAGAGTTGGAGCTGTGCAGCCTGGAGAAGAGAAGGCTTGGAGGAGACCTTGGAGTGGCCTTCCAGGATCTGAAGGGGACCTATAGGAAGGCTGTGGAGGGACTATTGACAAGGTCTGGTAATGAGAGGAGGAGGAGGAATGGGTTTAAAGTGGAGGAGGGGAGATTGAAACTGGATGTCAGGAAAGGGTTCTCTGCAGTGAGGATGAGGAGACACTGGCACAGGTTGCCCAGGGAGGATGTGGAGCACAGAGAGGGAGGGTGAGGAGACACTGGCACAGGTTGGCCAGGGAGGTGTCCAAGGCCAGGCTGGATGAAGCCTTGAGCAACCTGTTCTAGTGGGAGGTGTCCCTGCCTATGGCAGAGGGTTGGAGCTGGCTGAGCTTTGAGGTCCCTTCCAACCCAAACCATTCTATGACTCCCTGAAGCAAGGCTCTTAGCAATTCCTGTCCGTGTGGGGAGGTGCTGGAGGAGCACAGTTAAGCCATGATGGTCTGAAATGAGCTTTGATTGCAATGCCAGCCTAGATCAGACTCTGGCTTTTCATCCTCACTGTTTTTTCTGTACACCCAGGGCTGATCCCTTTTGGTACTGTGCCCCAGCACCCACCACCTCTCAGATCTCTGCAGGAAGAAGAGTTGCTGCTGTGGGTGGTGGGGGGAGGAAAGAGGTTGAATGGCAACACCTGTGTGTGCACACAGCAGCTTTGATGCACTCAGGTGAAAGTGGTTGGAGGGTGGGTGTGAACCAGGTGAAGGGAGTCCTGGCATCAGTGGTTAGAAGGGTGGTGAAGCTGGTGAGGACCTGGAGAACAGGTCTGGTGAGGAGCAGCTGAGGGAACTGGGGTTCTTCAAGCCTGGAGGAGGCTGAGGGCAAAACCTCATTGCTCTCTACAGCTCTCTGAAAGGAGGCTGCAGTGAGGTGGGGGTTGGGATCTGCTCCCTAGAATCAAGTGATAGAAGCAGAGGAGATGGCCTGAAATTGTGCCAGGGGAGGGTTAGGTTGGAGATGAGGACAAATTTGTTTGCTGCAAGACTGCTTAGGACTTGGCAAAGGCCACCCAGCGAGGTGGTGGAGTCACCATGCCTGGAGGGGTTCAGGGACATGGTTTGGTGGCATCGGGTTGATGTAAGGACAGGAGGAGGAGGAGGAATGGGTTTAAACTGGCAGAGGGGAGATTGAAACTGGATGTTAAGGAAGTAGTTCTTTGCAGTGAGGGTGGTGAGACACTGGCACAGGTTGGCCAGGGAGGTTGTGGAGCACAGAGAGGGAGGGTGAGGAGACACTGGCACAGGTTGGCCAGGGAGGTTGTGGAGCACAGAGAGGGAGGGTGAGGAGACACTGGCACAGGCTGCCCAGGGAGGTTGTGGAGCACAGAAGCACAGAATGTGATCAAAGATCACATTCTGTGCTTCTGTGCTCCACAACCTCCCTGGAGGTGTTCAGGACCAGGCTGGATGAGACCTTGAGCGACCTGTTCCAATGGGAGGTGTCCCTGCTCATGGCAGGGGCTTGGAACTGGCTGAGCTTTGAGGTCCCTTCCAACCTAAACCATTCGATGTTGGACTCCATCTCGGGAGTTCTTTTCCACTGAAGTGGACAACCTGCTGCAGAGCCAAGTCTCCAGGGCGCATCTGTTCCCTGGCAGGGGCAAAACGGTGCCTGCGAGGGCTGGGTGTCAGCCTGCAGCTGCATGTGCCCCGTGGGTTCCGAGCCAGCTCCTGCAGCGACGGCACAAAACCTCCTCCGAAGAGCAGGCAGTTAGCGACCTGCTCTTCCCCTTGCCCTCTTCACTTCCCACCTGCCCTCCCGCAGGTGCTGGCCGAACCTCCACGTCCACATTCCCTCCGCCAGCGACTCCCTCAGTCCATTTTTGGCTACGAACTACCTCGACGCCGCCACCACCACCGCTCTGCCCCGCGATGCTCCTCCGCGTCCGCTAACCACCGGGGCCCCGCCGAGCCGGCTCCGCGATTCCGCACCGCGTTTCGCAAGCGCCCGGCAGCTCTCCCTCAGCCCCGCTGCGTGCGGACTGCGCTGTACTATTTGAGGCGGGCGCGGGTGGAAGAACACGGCGGTGCCAGCCGGCCGCGGCGCGGGGCCGGCGGCGGTGGCGGCGGCGGCGCAGGGATCCGGGCCGCGGTGCTGAGGCCGCCTGTCAGTCAGAGCGGCGGCGCCGGGACGCGGCCGGCAGAAGGCGGTGCAGGGGACTACGCGCGGTAACGGAGCCGGAGCGCGGCCGGCAGCGGGAAGGAGCAGCGGCGAAGGGGGAAACGCGGGGAGGAGAAGGAAAAAAAAACCCCAAACCCCAAGCCACCAAAACATAAAAGAAAGGAAGAAGGAAAAGGGGAAGGAGGGGAAAAAAAAAATAACCCCGACCCGCAAAAAGAAAACCTGCACGGAGCAGGCTGCGTCTCTGCCGACCCGCAGGAAAAAGGCTATTGCAGGAGCGGCTCTCCCCCAGCCGGCTGCGATGCTGCTGGCCACCGTACTGCCCTGGACGCTGGTTTTGCTTGGAGCCGCAGGTACGAGCGGGGCGCGGCCCTCCGGAGCTAGCTGGGGCGGGGTAGAATCGGGACCTGGCGAAGCGAACAATGGGGTCGGGCGGACCCTGTCGCCGCTGCCCTGCCGCTGAGGCTTGCCGGGGGGGAGACGGTTTGCGCTGCGGGGTTCCCCCCCCATCCCACCCCGCCTTGCTGACCGCGCCCGGTGTGCGTGCTCGGGTAGCTGTTGGGTGTACATTGTTCGTTGTCGAGGGAGCCGGAGGGGAAAGATGGTTCGGGCAGTGCCAATTTGACAGCAGAAAGCGGAGGGATTGGGGGGGTGCCTATGTGCGAAGGGTGAGAACGAGCGAGCGGCTTGCGCTGCGCCCTGGCGCTGCTGTCCGCGGCTGCGACGGCAGCAATCGCTCACCCCGCGGGGAGTCCGTCTCCCCGGGGTTGGGCTTTCGGTGTGCAGAGAGCCCCAGACAATGGAGATGGGGAAGGAGGAGGTGAGCGGAGCGGGGAGGATGCTACGTGCGCGGTGCTAATGGTGTCGCCGTGCGAGGAGGCGGCGGATTTTCGTGGTCGCGTCAGTTTCATTGTGAATGTTGGAGATGCTGCTGCGCTACGCGGCGGTGTCCGCCTCCGCCCCCGCCCATCCGCCCTCCTTCTTGCGAGCGCTGCATGTGCGGGGCAGAGATTGCAGGCGAGGCGAGGCGGGGAGCGGTGCGGCTGCGGTTAAAGGCGGGGGTTAGAGCAGGGCGGAGAGGAGAATGGCCGCGGCGCTGCGGGAAGGTTGCGGAGGGGCTCCCGGTCGGCGGCGGAGCGGGGCCTGGGCTTCGCCCTGCTGCCGTTAAGGGAGCGGCAGGCGGCGACAGCGGCCAATTGGGAGCAGGCGGCCCCGGGCGGGAGCGGCCGTTAGCCGCTGGGGTCGCCAACGCCCGTAGCGGTGCCGGTGCCGCCCGGGCCGCGCCGCGCCGCTCCGCCCACCGTGGCTGGGTGCGGTCTCGGCCACACCTGTGCTGGTACCGCCTCTCCGCCGGCGGCACCGGCCAGGGCTTCCAGCCGGCGGTGAGCCTCGCCGTGTCCTGCCCCGTGCTCGGCGCTGTCCTCACCTGCACCCGCCGGGAAGGGTTCCCCAGAGCCTTCTGCGCCCGTTCTTGGCTGTGTCACTCAGGTCCTCTCCTACAGGTCCTCAAACCGCTTCTCCCCCTCCTCCTTTGCAAGCGTCGTGAGCCGAAGCACCCACACTGCCCCTGCTGCCCTAAGCTCCGAGCTGTCATTGCCTTCTCGCAGCCCCTCTTCAGCTCATCCTTCCGCGCCCCTTTGCTGATCGCTGCCGCCTTCAGCTCACTAAAGCTCCCTCCTCTGCAGGTCGCCGCTGCCGCAGGGTAGCTTCTCTACCTCTTTCAGGTCCTCGCAACCTACCCAAGTGCCCTGCTCCTTCTCATCGCTGCTACTGCAGACCCCACGGCGGCACAGCTGCTTCTCACCCTTCCCTTCAGCTCTGCCCTTTAGCTCCTCGCATCCTCCTTCCCACCGCGCCCGTTCCTTATCTCCCGAGGCTGTTACTCCTGCTTGTAGCCCTGTCTGCCGGCACAGTAACAATTA
Organism: Pogoniulus pusillus; assembly: GCF_015220805.1. NCBI lineage: Eukaryota > Metazoa > Chordata > Aves > Piciformes > Lybiidae > Pogoniulus > Pogoniulus pusillus. The sequence continues at coordinate 5,699,140 of NC_087301.1, forward strand.
CTATCTGGTGGCTCAATTCCAGCTCCTGTCATGGCAGACCATTGCCACCAGTGTGCTCAAGTCTGTTGCTAAATCGAGCCACCTGTTTAACATCAGCACAACACCTCGCCTTAACGATCCGCAGCCCTCCCTTGCTCTAAGCACTGCTGGAGAGCTTCTCTGTGTTGTAATCTCTTAAAATCGTATTGCTCTTTGTGGCTTTTTTTTTTGGGGGGGGGTGGGGAGCACACACACATATTGCCAGCACAGGTTTTTCACCCTAGCCAGCTCTGCATCTGGCACAGCCACACCCTCTGGTCACCATCCCTGTTCTTATCTCAGCCATTAGAAGATGCCAGGCTCTGTGATTCCGTGGCTTGTGCCTCTCTGACACACACTCAGTGTTGGGGGGGGTAGAATAAAGCTTTCCCCTCCCCAGCCCCTTTTCCCAGGGGAAATAGCTGGAAGTTAGCAAAGCAAAATTCTCTGTGTTGCACCCTCTGATCACCATCCCTGTTCTTATCTCAGCCATTATAAGATGCCAGGCTCTGTGATTCCATGGCTTGTGCCTCTCTGACACACACTCAGTGTTGGGGGGGGGTAGAATAAAGCTTTCCCCTCAACCCCTTTTCTCAGGGGAAGTAGCTGGATGTTAGCAAAGCAAAATTCTCTGTGTTGCACCCTCTGATCACCATCCCTGTTCTTATCTCAGCCATTATAAGATGCCAGGCTCTGTGATTCCATGGCTTGTGCCTCTCTGACACACACTCAGTGTTGGGGGCGGATAGAATAAAACTTTCTCCTCCCCATCCCCTTTTCCCAGGGGAAATAGCTGGAAGTTAGCAAAGCAAAATTCTCTGTTGCACCCTCTGATCACCATCCCTGTTCTTATCTCAGCCATTATAAGATGCCAGGCTCTGTGATTCCATGGCTTGTGCCTCTCTGACACACACTCAGTGTTGGGGGGGGATAGAATAAAACTTTCTCCTCCCCATCCCCTTTTCCCAGGGGAAGTAGCTGGATGTTAGCAAAGCAAAATTCTCTGTTGCACCCTCTGATCACCATCCCTGTTCTTATCTCAGCCATTATAAGATGCCAGGCTCTGTGATTCCATGGCTTGTGCCTGTCTGACACACACTCAGCTCTGGGAGGGAAGAATAAAGCTTTCTACCCCAAGAATAAAGCTGTTCCCCTCTTTTTCCAGGGGAAATAGCTGGAAGTTAGCAAAGAAATAATTCTCTCTGTTGTCATCTGTTGCCCCCACTCAAGTCCATGTTTATCCAATAATAATAATGATGAACGTGTAGAGTGCCTGGGGAGCTGCACAGCTGGAAGTGGCCTGTTAAATCAGCAGCAAATGGAGAACACAGCCCCCAGATAAAATATTAAACAGCCAGAACAAAGCAGCAGCAGTGGCTATGGTCAGAGCAGCACCTCAGTGCTGCTTTCCATGCTGAAGGATGCTTTGGTCCTCTAAAGCTGACCCATTTTTGTCTTGTTTGCCCACTACGGGGGTGGGGGAGAAAGGTTGTTGCTTTGGGAGCTGGGATGTCGAGGTGGCAGTGAAAAAGGGGGAGCAGCTATGGTGATGGTGATAAAGAAACCCCAGCTCTAGCTTTACAGTGAGAGGAGACAAGAGATAGATGCTCATTAGGGAGGGATCCCTGCAGAAACTGCTGGCTGAGCAATACTTCTGTGGTGGCTTCACATCTCTGAGGGGGGATTCCACCTTTTGTGTGTGTTCCTGTGGTCTCTCTGAGTGGTGCTTTTATTTAATCTCCTATTATCTCATCGTTTCCAGGCTGATTTATAGATAAGCACAGCAGATGGCTCATCTCCATTTCCATACCAACAACTATCAGTCCTTAAACAGCAGTGTTTGCTATAAACTCCATCCTCTTGCTAGGGATGAACTTGGGAAGCCCTGACCCGGTTGATAGCTTTTTTTTTTGGGGGGGGGGGGGGTTATTTTGTTGGCTTTTGTGTGATTCTTCTAAAATTCATGTTGTTTTTTAAGCATATTTAACAGTAATTCCACAACTATCCACTTTTAACATGTTTTAAAGCTCGTGGCTGCTCTCCAGACTTGAAAGTGCCTTTACTTTTCTTGGCTCAGCTCCAGAAACATGTTTTAAGGGTAGGCTTTCCTGCTCTTAAGCATGAAGAAATCGGTTTGCTGTTGATACGGAGTGGTTTGGTTGTTTTCTTGGTGTGGGGGGAGTCTGTGTCGATTTGTTTGCTTGTTTTTTCTTGATGTGGGGAGGGCAGCTGGGTGGTGATGCCAGGGGTTTGCCTCGAGTGGCTGGCAGGAAAGCAGAACCAATTGATGGGAGGAGGAGGAGGAGGAGGAGGAGGGGGATACTGCATCTGCTGCCATCAGTCTGCAAGGGACAGCAAAATAGCTTTAGTAAGAGACAAAAGCAGGTTTTATTTCCTTATTTCAAAGGCCATCCTGCACTTTCAGTCTTTCTCTGGCACAGCTGGTGGTGCTATCTAGAGGATGCCCAGCTCCAAGGAGGGGGGGGGGGGGGGTTGGTTGGTGTCCTTCGGTGGCTTCTGAAGCATGGCTTTTGCAAGGCGATTTGCTTTGTCGTTAACCCTTCTGTGGTTCTCTTAACTCACCACTTGCAAACACTAAGGTGCTCTGAGCCTGTAGGGGAAGCTGTTTGCTTTGGAAGCCTCTGTCACAGCTTTTCTACAAGGAAAAAGTGAAGTAGGAGCCCTGGCAGAGTTTCCCAGGTGCAGTGTAAAGATAGTGCCGGTGATGTTTGACCTACAACAGCTTTTGTTCCTTTCTACAACGGGGAGGATGTCTGAAGATGTGGCAGCAGTGTGCCCAGGTGGCCAAGAGAGCCAATGGCATCCTGGGCTGGCTCAGGAGCAGTGTGGGCAGCAGGACAAGGGAGGTTCTTCTGCCCCTGTGCTCAGCACTGCTCAGGCCACACCTTGAGTGCTGTGTCCAGTTCTGGGCCCCTCCATTGCAGAGAGTTGTTGAGGTGCTGGAAGGCATTGAGAGAAGGGCAACAAGGCTGGGGAGGGGCCTGGAACACAAACCCTATGAGGAGAGGCTGAGGGAGCTGGGGGGGTGCAGCCTGCAGCAGAGGAGGCTCAGGGCAGAGCTCATTGCTGCCTGCAGCTGCCTGCAGGGAGGCTGTAGCCAGGTGGGGTTGGGCTCTGCTGCCAGGCAGCCAGCAACAGAAGAAGAGGACCCAGGCTCAAGCTGTGCCAGGGCAGGTTGAGGCTGGATGTTGTTAGGAAGTTCCTGGCAGAGAGAGTGATTGGCATTGGAATGGGCTGCCCAGGGAGGTGGTGGAGTGGCTGTGGCTGGAGGTGTTGCAGCCAATCCTGTCTGGGGCACTTAGTGCCATGGTCTGGTTGGTTGGGCAGGGCTGGGTGCTAGGTTGGGCTGGCTGAGCTTGGAGCTCTCTTCCAGCCTGGCTGATCCTCTGATTCTATAAAGGGTGTGCCTGTGGAGTGAAATACAGCTCCCAAGCATCCTCCCCTGTCCTGACCGAGCTCCTTTGCGCCTGTTTTCAGAGGTCTGACTGGGTCGGTTTGCATCACAGCAGAGCTCTCGCTCCTAAAGACTAAAGAGATGGGGAGGAAGGGGGAGGAAAACAACAACACCAACAAAAAAGAGCCACCAGGCAAATAAGCTTTGAGACCTAAAAATCACAGAATCCAATTGGAAGGTCAGCTGTGTGCTGCCTCTGGCTTCTTTTGTTTAGGAGAAGGCACTTAAAGCCCCGGGTGATGCAAAGGGATGTAAATGAGGTGGGTTTGGCTGCGGTGCCCTTTCAGTTGATGGTGTCGAAACGCAGCTTCCCCACTGCAGCTGCTCATTAGGGAGGTTGCCTTTTGAAGTTCCCGTCGGAGCCAAATGGAAGCCTTTCAGCCCTTCCCAGGGGCTGGGGCAGCAGCCACCAAGGAGCAGAAAGAGATTTATTTCCCCCTTCCCCCTCTGTGCTTTTGGGTTTGTGATAGAGGATGCCTAAAATCGGTGGAAGGGCTAAAGGATGAACTGCAGATTAAAATCATTCTTTTGTTCTCCTCTGCCCTGGTCAGACCTCATCCTCAATGGTAATGTTCAGTTTTGGGGCTCCCCAGTTGAAGAGGGACAGGGATCTGCTGGAGAGGGTCCAGAGGAGGGCTGCGAGGATGATGAGGGGATTGGAGGGCATGGCTGATGAGGAGAGGCTGAGGGCCCTAGGGCTGCTTAGTCTGGAGAAGAGAAGACTGAGAGGGGATTGAATCAATGTCTATAACTATCTGAGGGTCAGGAGGGGGGGACAGGCTCTGCTCACTGCTCTCTGGGATAGGACAAGCAGCAATGGATGGAAGCTGCAGCACAGCAGGTTCCAGCTCAGCACAAGGGGGAACTTCTTGCCTGGAAGGGTCCCAGAGCCCTGGCACAGGCTGCACAGAGAGGTTGTGGAGTCTCCTTGTGTGGAGCCTTTGCAGGCCTGTCTGGATGTGTTCCTGTGTGCCCTGAGCTAGACTGGATGGTCTGGCAGTGGGGTTGGACTGGATGATCTCCTTGGGTCCCTTCCATCCTCTGCCATCCTGTGAGCCTGTGATTCCACTGGGCTGCATCAAGAGAAGTGTGGCAGCAGGTCAAGGGCCCCTCTGCACTGCTGTGGTGAGACCCCACCTGCAGTACTGCATCCAGTTCTGGAGTCTCTATTAGAAGAGAGATTTGGAGGTGCTGGAAGGTGTCCAGAGAAGGGCCATGAGGATGATCAGAGGGCTCTGCTATGAGGAGAGACTAAGGCAATTTGGGCTATTCAGCCTGGAGAAGAGAAGGCTCCAAAGAGACCTTATTGTGGCCTTCTGATATCTTAAGAGAGCTACAGGGAAGCAGAGGAGGGGATTTTTAGGGCTTCAGGTAGTGATAGGAGTGGGGGGAATGGAGTAAAACTGGAAATGAGTAGATTCAGTTTGGCTGTTAGGAAGTTCTTCACCATGAGGGTGGTGAGAGACTGGCACAGGTTTCTCAGGGAGGTGGTGGAAACCTCTCATCCCTGGAGGTGTTTAAGGCCAGGCTGTGAGCAACATGATCTAGCATGAGGTGTCCCTGCCCATTGCAGGATGGTTGGAACTGGATGATCCTTGAGGTCCCTTCCAACCCTGACAATTCTCTGATGCTAAGTCCAGCAGCTTCCACTGTCTGCAAGATGATGATGAGGTGGCAGAATGGTTTGGGTTGAAAGGGACCTTCAGCACTCCTCAGTCCCCTGGGACCTTCAGCACTCCTCAGTCCCCTGGGACCTTCAACACCCCTCAGTCCCCTGGGACCTTCAACACCCCTCAGTCCCCTGGGACCTTCGACACCCCTCAGTCCCCTGGGACCTTCAGCACCCCTCAGTCCCCTGGGACCTTCGACACCCCTCAGTCCCCTGGGACCTTCAGCACCCCCCAGGCTCCCTGGGACCTTCAGCACCCCCCAGGCTCCCTGGGACCTTCAGCACCCCCCGGCTCCCTGGGACCTTCAACACCCCCCGGCTCCCTGGGACCTTCAACACCCCCCAGCTCCCTGGAACCTTCAAGACCCCCCAGTTCCAACCCCCCTGCAGTGAATACAGTGAAGGACACCTGCAGCTTACAGACCTTGCTCTGTACAGGGTAGGTGGTGCTGCATTGGAAAATGCAAGGGCTGTCTGCTGTTGCATTTTTTTGACCTCATTACAGCCTTTGGCATCTGAAGTTGCTTTTTGCATGACAGGCAACATAGACATTGGAGGTACTTCAACAAGACCCTTCTCTGGGTAAATGTAGAATGTGAGCAGCCTTAGTCCTGATAACTTCAGATCTCCAGGCAGCTGATGATGGAAAAACTCATTTGGCAGAGTAGCTAACAATGAATTATCCTGCTAAGGAAGTGCCAACTGCTTTAAGGTCTTGGCTGCTTTCTCTGCAGAAGCACAGCTGTGGTGTATGGTCACATAGTACTGCACTTAACAGGTGATATGAAGTCCAGAAAGGAGTGATAAGGATTCTTAAGCCATCACACTTAGGTGAGTAATCAGTGTAGCTGTTTAGCAATCATTTAAACCTGGTTGTTCACAGCAGGAAACAGGGAGCTGTGCTATGGGGGAAGAAAATCAGTTGCTTGTGCCTGAAGATGTCTTAACTCTCTGCTGTGTGTTCAGAATTAGACCTCAGGTGCAAAACCAAGGGGGAGATGTTTGCAGCTCAAGTCTACAGTTGGTCACTCTCTCCACAGCACAGGCTCTGTGTTTCCTCCCTGCCCAGCTCTGGGAGGTCCTAAAGCTCTGTGAGGCTCTGACTGTCCACAGGAGCCAGTGGCAAAGTGGGCAGGAGCTGGCTTAAAGCCAGGTCACAGAAGGGCACAAAGGCAGGGCATGGCAGGAGCTGATCACAAGGTGCTGCTTGGCACCACGAAGCCTTACTCAACATTTCTATTCATCCAACAGCCTAAAACCACAGAATCACAGCAACATCAGGTTGGAAGAGCCCTCCAGGATCACCAAATCCAACCTAGACCCCTACTCTACAAGATTCACCTTAAACCCCATCCCTAAGCACCACATCCAAATGACTTTTAAACCCATCCAGGCTTGGTGACTTCACCACCTCCCTGGGCAGCTCATTCCAGTGCCTTATCCCACAACTCTTTCCACTGGCAGTTTGTGATGGCAGGGATCAAACCCTGGAGCTGTAAGGCTGCTGCAGGAAGGTGAGGAGCTTAGCTTGGAGAGGAGATGGCTAAGGGCTGACCTCATTCATGTTCATATCTATGCAAGAGGTGAGTGCCAGGAGGCTGGAGCCAGCCTCTTCTTGGTGATGGAGCCCCTGGGACAAGAGGGCTGTGGAGATGCTGGAGAGTGTCCAGAGCAGGGCCAGGAGGATGCTGAGAGGGCTGCAGCAGCTCTGCTGTGAGCACAGCCTGAAAGAGTTGGGGCTGTGCAGGCTGGAGCAGAGGAGGCTCCCAGGTGACCTTCTTGTGGCCTGCCAGGATCTGAAGTGGGCTGCAAAAAAGCTGGGGAGGGACTTTTGAGGGTGTGAGGGAGTGTTCAGAAGTGGGGGGAATGGAGCAGAGCTGGAGGTGGGGAGAGTGAGGCTGGAGGTGAGGAGGAAGTTGTTGAGCAGGAGAGTGGTGAGAGGCTGGAATGGGTTGCCCAGGGAGGTGGTTGAGGCCCCATGGCTGGAGGTGTTTGAGGCCAGGCTGGCTGAGGCTGTGTGCAGCCTGCTCTAGGGTAGGGTGTCCCTGGGCATGGCAGGGGGCTTGGGACTGGCTGCTCCTTGTGCTCCCTTCCCACCCTGACTAAGTCTGTGACTCTAAGAGCTTGGCTGTGGCACTCGGTGGCAGGCTTTGGCTGAGGTGGTGCTGTTAGCTCCTAGGCTGGACCAGATGATCTCAGAGGTCTTTTTTTTCCCCCAGCCCCATTGGCTCTGCGCTTGCAGAGGTGGCCCAAGAGATGAGCAGTCGCTTTGGGGGTGTTTACACAACGCAGGCAAATTGCTCTTCGTGTGTGGCATTTGTTGCACGATCTGATGGTTTAAAGCACAGCACCGGGGGAGAATTGAAGGGCAGCTCAGGGCTTGGAAATGCCTGTCGGTGGCTCCTCACATCCCACCGACACACAAAAGCGAGCTGCCTCCGCATCTTAATCACTGCTTCCAAAGGGAAGTTTGCCTGATTTGCATTGCGCTTGTGCTGAGCAGTCCCAGGGAAGGGGAGGAAGAAGGGGGAGGGAGGAGGAAGAAAAAGGAGGGGAAGAGGGGTGGTGGAATTGGAATTGTTGTGCTCAAAAAGGGCTTTTTTTTTCCCCCTTCCATTCAAGCGGCCAGGCTGGAAGCAGCAGAATTAGCGCAGTGTGTTGGGGCAGGACAGAGCCTTTGGGTCGCTGTTGGATGCTGAGCAGCCCTGCCTGGTCCCGGGGCTGAGCGCTGGGGGTAGGGGTAAGAGGGGAGCAGAGACTCCTGGTGCCATGTCGCCTGCAGGGTGCCAGGTAGCTTCAGGGCAAGCTGCAGATGTCTTCTCATCACCCTCCAACATTCCCTCTCCAAGCCCAGGAGGAGGGGATTGGAGCACTGCCTGGTGAGGGACCTGGGGCTGGTTAAATCCTCTCTCAGTCTTCTCTTCTCCAGCGTTTAGCAATCTCTGAGGGCTGGGGGTCAGCAGGGGGGGACAGGCTCTGCTCACTGCTCCCAGTTGAAGAGGGACAGGGATCTGCTGGAGAGGGTCCAGAGGAGGGCTGCGAGGATGATGAGGGGATTGGAGGGCATGGCTGATGAGGAGAGGCTGAGGGCCCTGGGGCTGCTTAGTCTGGAGAAGAGAAGACTGAGAGGGGATTTGATCAATGTCTGTCACTATCTGAGGGCTGAGGGTCAGCAGGGGGGGACAGGCTCTGCTCACTGCTCTCTGGGATAGGACAAGCAGCAATGGATGGAAGCTGCAGCACAGGAGGTTCCAGCTCAACACAAGGGGCAACTTCTTGCCTGGAAGGGTCCCAGAGCCCTGGCACAGGCTGCCCAGAGAGGTTGTGGAGTCTCCTTCTGTGGAGCCTCCTTCTGTGGAGCCTTCCCAGGCCTGTCTGGCTGTGTTCTGTGTGCCCTGAGCTGGATTGTGTGGTCCTGCTCTGGCAGAGGGATGAGCTCTTTGGGTCCCTCCCAGCCCCTGACATCCTCTGGCCCTGCGTGGTGGAGTGTTTAGTGCGTTGGTGAAATGAAGTGAGTCCAGGCAGGGCTCAGGAGGTTCTTCTCCCTCTCTGCTCTGCCCTGGGGCAGATCACAGCTGGAGTATTGTGTCCAGTTTTGGGATGCCAAATTTAAGAGAAACAGAGATCTGCTGGAGGGAGCCCAACAGAGAGCCATGAGGATGACTTGGGGACTTGAGACATGTCCCCATGGAGAGAGACTGAGAGCCCTGGAGGTGTTTAGTCTGGAGAAGAGAAGGCTGAGATGGGATAGGTTCAGTGTGTACAAACAGCTGATGGGTGGAGGCAAATGGAGAGGCACAATCTCTTGTTGGTGGTGCACAGTGGTAAGACAAGGAACAGTGGATGCAAACTGGGACAGAGAAGGTTTCAGCTCAAGGTGAGGAGAAACTTTAGGGGACCTACAAGAAAGAGTTGGGGCTGTGCAGGCTGGAGCAGAGGAGGCTCCCAGGTGACCTTCTTGTGGCCTTCCAAGATCTGAAAGGGGCTACAAAAAAGCTGGGGAGGGATTTTTTTGGCTGTCAGGGAGTGACAGGGCAGGGGGGAATGGAACAAAGCTGGAAATGGGAAGGTTCAGACTTTTGTGCTCCACAACCTCCCCATGGCAACCTGTGCCAGTGTCTCCTCACCCTCCCTCTCTGTGCTCCACAACCTCCCTGGCCAACCTGTGCCAGTGTCTCCTCACCCTCCCTCTCTGTGCTCCACAACCTCCCTGGGCAACCTGTGCCAGTGTCTCCTCACCCTCCCTCTCTGTGCTCCACAACCTCCCTGGGCCAACCTGTGCCAGTGTCTCCTCACCCTGACTTCCAAGACTTTCTCCTTCATCTCCAGTCTAAATTTCCCCTCCTCCAGCTTCTTTAGTCCATTCCCTCTGCTCCAATCACTCCAGCCCCTTCCTGGCTTTCCTTTAGGTCCCAGAAGGCTACTCTAAGGTCTGTATTGCTGCAAGCTGCAATGAGTTTTGCTAACCTATTTTACACCTGCTGAAACCATGAAGGATTTAATTGAAGGGGAAAATGAGCAGCCTGGTGAGGAAGCTTTTATTTTAACCCCCCACATAGGCCCTGCCTTGCTGCTCACACTGACTCATTTGACCTGCTGCTTCCAGTAATGATTTTGCTGGGGGTGGTGAGGCAGAAATATAGAATAATGTGTGTAAACAGTGAGGGTTTTTTTTCCCTGCTAGATGCTCTTTTAAATGCTGCTGCTGCTAGGATTGCAAACACTTTGCCTGTCAACCTTGCCTAGCACTTCACACTTCTTCTGCTGTAAGAGTCCAAGTTTTCCTCTTTGTCACCAGCAAGTCTCAGCACCAGCAAGTGGTGCATTCAGCTCACACCTGTCTGATTTCATTGAGTGGTTTAAGTTGGAAGGGACCTCAAAGATTGTTCAGTTCCAACCCTCCCTGCCATGGGCAGGGACAACTCCCACCAGCACAGGTTGCTCAAAGCCTCTTCCAACCTGCCCTTGAACACCTCCCTGGGCAACCTGTGCCAGTGTCTCCTCACCCTCCCTCTCTGTGCTCCTCACCCTCCCTGGGCAACCTGTGCCAGTGTCTCCTCACCCTCCCTCTCTGTGCTCCTCACCCTCCCTGGGCAACCTGTGCCAGTGCCTCCTCACCCTCCCTCTCTGTGCCCCACAACCTCCCTGGGCAACCTGTGCCAGTGTCTCCTCACCCTCCCTCTCTCTGCTCCTCACCCTCCCTGGGCAACCTGTGCCAGTGCCTCCTCACCCTCCCTCTCTGTGCCCCACAACCTCCCTGAGCAAACCTATGCCAGTGTCTCCTCACCTTCTCTCTCTGTGCTCCACAACCTCCCCTGGGCAACCTGTGCCAGTGTCTCCTCACCCTCCCTCTCTGTGCCCCACAACCTCCCTGAGCAAACCTGTGCCAGTGTCTCCTCACCCTCCCTCTCTGTGCCCCACAACCTCCCTGGGCAAACCTGTGCCAGTGTCTCCTCACCCTCACTGCCAAGAATTTCTTCCTCATCTCCATTTTCAGTCTGCCCTCCTCAAGCTTCAATCCATTCCCTCCCCTCCTATCACTCCTAGTCCCTTCCTGGCTTTCTTGTAGCCCTCTTCAGGTCCTGGAAGGTTGCTCCAAAGTCTTCTGTTCTCCATGCAGAGGCTGCCAGAGCTTTAGAGGTTAAAAAGTCTTTTTTTCCTCTCTTGATGCCTTCATTTTCCCCCCACACCTTTATGTGCTTCAAGGATGTGACCCTTTGTGAGGAGATGGTTGGTGATGTTCCCTGGCTTGCATCTTAGGCTTGCCCCCATGTTCCACTTTCCATCTTTTAATGTAGCTGTGCTAATTAGATGCTGAACCTTCAGGCTAGGTAATGAAAAGTCTCTTTTCTCTTTTCATATCCTCTTGTGGCTTGGTAGCTGGCTGCAGAGTGTCAGGTCTGGAGAATGATGAGTGCCATATTCAGAAGCTGTTGTTCTAAATTTGGGACATGTAAAGGAGCCCTGAGATGTAAAAATAGCAAATCCCACACTACAACTTCTTTTGTGTCTTGTGGGGCACTGCATTATTGATGCACCTCTGCAGTGGTTTTGTCTTCTCTTGCTCTGCAGATGCAGTTGTGATTTATTATTCATTGAGACATTCACAAGTCCTGCAAAATCTGTATCTGAAGGGGACCTACAGGAAAAGCTGGGGAGGGACTTTTTAGCCTCTCAGGGAGTGCCAGGACTAGGGGGAATGGAGTAAAGCTGGAGGTGGGGAGAGTCAGTCTTAGAGTCTTGCAGCTGGGTCAGGGCAATGCCAAGCACAACTGCAGGCTGGGCAGTGCCAGGCTGGAGAGCAGCCCTGAGCAGAGGGACTTGGGGGTGCTGCTGGAGGAGAAGCTCAGCAGGAGCCAGCAGTGTGCACTTGCAGCCCAGAAAGCCAAGCAGAGCCTGGGCTGCAGCAGCAGAAGTGTGGCCAGCAGGGCCAGGGAGGGGATTCTCCCCCTCTGCTCTGCTCTGCTCTGCTCTCCTGAGAGCCCACCTGGAGTACTGCATCCAGCTCTGGAGCCTCTGGGACAAGAGGGCTGTGGAGATGCTGCAGAGTGTCCAGAGCAGGGCCAGGAGGATGCTGAGAGGCTGCAGCAGCTCTGCTGTGAGCACAGCCTGAAAGAGTTGGGGCTGTGCAGGCTGGAGCAGAGGAGGCTCCCAGGTGACCTTCTTGTGGCCTGCCAGGGTCTGAAGGGGGCTGCAAAAAAGCTGTGGAGGGACTTTTGAGGCTGTGAGGGAGTGTCAGGAGTGGGGGGAATGGAGCAAAGGTGGAGGTGGGGAGAGTGAGGCTGGAGGTGAGGAGGAAGTTGTTGAGCAGGAGAGTGGTGAGAGGCTGGAATGGGTTGCCCAGGGAGGTGGTTGAGGCCCCATGGCTGGAGGTGTTTGAGGCCAGGCTGGCTGAGGCTATGTGCAGCCTGCTCTAGGGTGGGGTGTCCCTGGGCATGGCAGGGGGCTTGGCACTGCCTGATCCTTGTGGTCCCTCCCAACCCTGCCTGATTCTGTGGCTCTAACAGGTAAAGATGTTTTCTGACCATGTGAATGGTTTTATCTGCTCTGCCTTTCTCTAGAAGTAGTGGCACCAGAAGTGATGAGTGGAGGCAATGCTGCTGCTGCTTCCCTTGGAATGCAGCACTTTAAATGGATTAGGGCTATAAATATCTAGGCCTGGCTTTGCATCAGTGCCTGAAGCTTTTTAACACACCTACATATGCATTTTTGATGTGACTTCAAATGGTTTCCCCATCTGAGCTCCTTGAGAGCATTGGGAATCAATATCCTTATTGGATCATCAGGATGTTGGACCTAATTAACACGTGGAGCAGTTTGGAGGGAGAAGATGATCTCTGCTACACACAGGGTGGTAGAACTCACTCCTCAGATGTGCAAAAAGCCTTCTCCAGAAGGTGTTAACAAAGATAGTAGGAAGTGTTGCCTTAGCTGTGGTGTTGGGCATGCAGCAACAGTCCCAAGTCGTGGGAGATGGGGGGAAGCTGGTGGGGATGCTGCTTGAATGGCTGCATGAGTGGCAGTAGGTTTTACTTCCATGTGGCAGGTGAATGCTCTTAGTGCCCTTGCAGAGTGGCTGGATCAAAGAACCAGATCATCACCCAGTAATAACTGCTTTTTTACCCCCCTTGTTCTGAATTTTTGTCTTCCCCCCCCCAGCCCCCATTATTTATTGTGAGTGCAGAGCTGTTGGCTAAATGCTCAGCAGCTCTAGAGAGGAGTTTCTGCTGGTTTTGAACTCCTGTCCTGGCCCTCATTTCACACAGAGAAACAGCCAGGTTGGCAAAGACCCTCAGGGTCACCAAGCCCAACCTAGAACCCTTAAGACCCTCCTTAAGCCATATCCCCCAGGACCCTCCTTAAGCCATATCCCCCAGGACCCTCCTTAAACCAAATCCATAACCATGGCTGCATGGGTGGGCAGAGGCCAAGGGGATGAGGCTGAACAAGGCCAAGTGCAGGGTTCTGCACTTTGGCCACAGCAACCCCAAGCAGCACTGAAGGCTGGGGACAGAGTGGCTGAGAGCAGCCAGGCAGAGAGGGAGCTGGGGGTGCTGGCAGAGAGGAGCTGCAGAGGAGGCAGCAGTGCCCAGGTGGGCAGCAGAGCCAATGGCATCCTGGGCTGGCTCAGGAGCAGTGTGGGCAGCAGGACAAGGGAGGTTCTTGTGCCCCTGTGCTCAGCACTGCTCAGGACACCCCTGGAGTGCTGTGTCCAGTTCTGGGCTCCTGAATTGCAGAGAGATGTTGAGGTGCTGGAAGGTGTTGAGAGAAGGGCAGCAAGGCTGGGGAGGGGCCTGGAGCACAGCCCTGTGAGGAGAGGCTGAGGGAGCTGGGGGGGTGCAGCCTGCAGCAGAGGAGGCTCAGGGCAGAGCTCATTGCTGTCTGCAGCTGCCTGCAGGGAGGCTGTAGCCAGGTGGGGTTGGGCTCTGCTGCCAGGCAGCCAGGGACAGAAGAAGGGGACACAGCCTGAAGCTGTGCCAGGGCAGGTCTAGGCTGGATGTTGTTAGGAAGTTGTTGTCAGAGAGAGTGATTGGCACTGGAATGGGCTGCCCAGGGAGGTGGTGGAGTGGCTGTGGCTGGAGGTGTTGCAGCCAAGCCTGGCTGGGGCACTTAGTGCCATGGTGTGGTTGGTTGGGCAGGGCTGGGTGCTAGGTTGGGCTGGCTGAGCTTGGAGCTCTCTGCCAACCTGCTTGGTTCTACGATCCCCAAGCACCACATCCAGATCCACCACATCCTTAAGCACATCAGGGTGGGTGACTCCACCACCTCCCTGGGCAGCTCATTTCATTTGCTGCTTCTGCAGGTGGTGGAAGCTGAGGAAGACCTCAGTGTGCATGCTTTAGGGGTGTGTTTGATCAGCAAGGAAGGTGGATGTGGTTGTTTCTGCTTTCCTTTCCTTCAGGTGTTAGTCAAGGTCATTAAAGCCAGGTAGGGTTTGAGAGCTGTGGTCCAGGTGAGCAGTTTGAAACCCACTAGATGGCACCAATTTATTGTGCTGTGGCTGACATTTGCCTGCTCTGGGAAGGCACCAAAAGCTGTGGGGGGGGAATGGTGAGAGAGGTTTGGGTTGGGAAGCACAAACAAGCTGGTGATGGTGGCTGCTGCTCTGGAGCATCTGTGTGTTACCCTGCAGGGTATGGAGCTGACACTTTGCAGAGGAGAAGAGAGGCAAATCATAAGCACCTATTTTGGGTAGTTTAGAGATGGGAAGATGGAGCAGAAGAAATACTTCCCTTAAGGGGGTTTATCCTCTGTTCTTAAGCAGGGCCAGGGAGGGGATTCTCCCCCTCTGCTGTGCTCTGCTGAGACCCCACCTGGAGTTCTGCATCCAGCTTGGGCTGACAAAGGGCACTTGCGAACCCCAAAGGGCTGCAGCGAAAGCAGCGTGGCCTGGAGGTGGGGAGAGGAGATCCTTACCTCTCTGCTCTGCTCTGGGGAGCCCCAGAGGGCCAAGCAGAGCCTGGGTGAAGTGTGGCCAGCAGGGTTAGGGAGGGGATTCTCCTCCTCTGCTCCGCTCTGCTCTGCTTCGCTCTGCTCTGCTCTGCTCAGACCCCACCTGGAGTCCTGCATCCAGCTCTGGAGCCCCTGGGACAAGAGGGATGTGGAGATGTTGGAGAGTGTCCAGAGCAGGGCCAGGAGGATGCTCAGAGGCTGCAGCAGCTCTGCTGTGAGCACAGCCTGAAAGAGTTGGGGCTGTGCAGGCTGGAGCAGAGGAGGCTCCCAGGGGACCTTCTTGTGGCCTGCCAGGATCTGAAGGGGGCTGCAAAAAAGCTGTGGAGGGACTTTTGAGGGTGTGAGGGAGTGTCAGGAGTGGGGGGAATGGAGCAAAGGTGGAGGTGGGGAGAGTGAGGCTGGAGGTGAGGAGGAAGCTGTTGAGCAGGAGAGTGGTGAGAGGCTGGAATGGGTTGCCCAGGGAGGTGGTTGAGGCCCCATGGCTGGAGGTGTTTGAGGCCAGGCTGGCTGAGGCTGTGTGCAGCCTGCTCTAGGGTAGGGTGTCCCTGGGCATGGCAGGGGGGTTGGCACTGGCTGCTCCTTGTGCTCCCTTCCAACCCTGCCTGATTCTATGAACCCTGCTGCTGTTAAAGGCAAGAAACTCATCTGATGTATTGGTGCAGGCAGTGTTTGCTTTGCTGGGTTCTCTGTAGTTGTGCATCATAGAGTCATTGAGTGGTTTAGATTGGAAGAGACCTCAAAGCTCAGGCAGTTCCAACTCCCTGCCATGGGCAGGGACATCTCCCACTAGAACAGTCTGCCCAAGGCCTCATCCATCCTGGTCTTGGACACCTCCAGGGAGGTTGTGGAGCACAGAAGCACAGAATGTGATCTTTGATCACATTCTGTGCTTCTGTGCTCCACAACCTCCCTGGCCAACCTGTGCCAGTGTCTCCTCACCCTCCCTCTCTGTGCTCCACAACCTCCCTGGGCAAACCTGTGTCTAAAGTTGGAAAGGACCCCTGAGGATCATCAAGTCCAACTCCCTGCTCCTCACAGGACGACCTAAAAGCAAAGTATATGACCAGAAGTGTTGTGCAGGCAGATGCTGTCTGAATTCTGCCAGGCTGGATGCTGTGATCACCTCCCTGGGGAGTCTGCTGCACTGCCTGACCAACCTCTTAATGAAGAGCTTTTCCCTAATGCCCAGTCTGAGCTTTCCCCTGCTGCAGCTTTGTTCTGTTTCCTCATCTCCTATTTCTGGTAACCAGAAAGAGACATTAGGAGGAAGCAGAGCCCAACCCCCACCTCACTACAACCTCCTCTCAGGGAGCTGTAGAGAGCAATGAGGTCTGCCCTCAGCCTCCTCTTCTCCAGGCTAAACAATGCCAATTCCTTCTGCTGCTCTTCTCCAGCCCCAGACCCTTGCCCTGCTTTGTTGTCCTTCTCTGGACATCCTCCAGCAACTCAGTGTCTGTCTTGTAGTGAGGGCCCCAAAGCTGGACACAGGATCCAAGGAGCAGCCTCTCCAGTGCCAAGTTACAGGGAGAAGGAAGGAGAATTTCTGGCATAGTATGCCTGAGAATGCAGAGGCCAAAGGGATGAGACTGAACAAGGCCAAGTGCAGGATTCTTTCAGTCTGTGCTCACAGCAGAGCTGCTGCAGCCTCTGAGCATCCTCCTGGCCCTGCTCTGGACACTCTCCAGCATCTCCACAGCCCTCTTGTCCCAGGGGCTCCAGAGCTGGATGCAGCACTCCAGGTGGGGTCTCAGCAGAGCAGAGCAGAGGGGCAGAATCCCCTCCCTGGCCCTGCTGGCCACACTTCTGCTGCTGCAGCCCAGGCTCTGCTTGGCTCTCTGGGCTGCAAGTGCACACTGCTGGCTCCTGCTGAGCTTCTCCTCCAGCAGCACCCCCAAGTCCCTCTGCTCAGGGCTGCTCTCCAGCCTGGCACTGCCTAGCCTGGATTTGTGCTTGGCATTGCCCTGACCCAGCTGCAGGACCTTGCCCTTGGTTTTGTTGAAGCTCCTGAGCTTGGCTTGTGCCCACCTCTGCAGCCTGTCCAGAATGTCCAATCTAACCATTCCCTCCTGGCTTGCAACCAGCCTGGCCTCAACCACCTCCAGCCATGGGGCCTCAACCACCTCCCTGGGCAACCCATTCCAGCCTCTCACCACTCTCCTGCTCAACAACTTCCTCCTCACCTCCAGCTCTGCTCCATTCCCCCCAGTCCTGGCACCAGCTGTCAAATGGTTCCTGCCATCCTGCTTTTGGTCCTCCAGCTCTGCTCCTGGGAGCTGTGTTTGGAACTCACTGGCAGCTACCCACTGAACTGTGTCCCCCTGGGGGCTTGCAGGGCTGCTGGGATGGGTCAATGCACTTTTCCAACAGCTGCTGGCTTTGGCTCCTCCTGCCTGGTGTTGGAGGTCTTCCTGCAAACCGAGTTTCACATCTGAAAACCTCATTGGGGATCTCAAATCTTGCTCCAGTGCCAGCCAGCTTGCCTGAAGTTCATCATGAGACAGGACAAGGGCAGGTTTGAAACCCAAATGGCAAGGCTGTCACTCTTCAAAGCCTCTAGCAAGATGTTTGCACAGGCAGAGGCTTCAGCAGGCAGTGGTGCACAGGAGGGAAGTGAAATGTGGTTCTGTTTAGCTGGGAATGCACCTCCAGGCATTTATGAGGACCATGAAACAGTTTGATTTATGTGCTGGCATTCTTGGGTTGATTTAGGGCTTGTTGTTGTTTTGTGGTTGGTGTTTTCCTTTCCTCTTGAACTGAAGATTCCATTCTTAGCCTTGCTGCTGAAGGTTTCAGCAAGCACAGCACACTCTGAGCTGGAGAGACCTCTCCAGTGGAGTTCATGGAATCATAGGATGGGTTGGAAGGGACCTTTTAAAGCTCATCCAGCTCCAACCCCCTGCCATGGGCAGGGACACCTCTTTCCAGCCCAGGTTGCTCAAGGGCTCATCTAACCTGGCTTTGAACATCTCCAGGGAGGTTGTGGGGCACAGAAGCAGAGAATGTGATCTTTGATCACATTCTCTGCTTCTGTGCTCCACAACCTCCCTGGGAAACCTGTGCCAGTGTCTCCTCACCCTCCCTCTCTGTGCTCCACAACCTCCCTGGGCAACCTGTGCCAGTGTCTCCTCACCCTCCCTCTCTGTGCTCCACAACCTCCCTGGGCAACCTGTGCCAGTGTCTCCTCACCCTCCCTCTCTGTGCTCCACATCCTCCCTGGGCAACCTGTGCCAGTCTCTCCTCACCCTCCCTCTGCTCCACAACCTCCCTGGGCAACCTGTGCCAGTGTCTCCTCACCCTCCCTCACTGCCAAGAATTTCTTCCTCATCTCCAGTCTCAGTGTGCCCTCCTCAAGCTTCAATCCATTCCCACTCCTAGCCCTTCTCAGAAGTCCCTTCCTGGCTTTCTTGTAGCCCTCTTCAGGTCCTGGAAGGCTGCTCCAAAGTCTTCTTGTCTCCATGCAGAGCCTGACAGAGCTTTAGGGAGAAAAAAGTCTTCTCTCTTGATGCTTTCATTTTCCCCCACACCTCTATGTGCTTCAAGGATGTGACCCTTTGTGAGGAGGGTGTTGGTGATGCCCAGGGAGGTGGTTGAGTTGTCATCCCTGGAGGTGTTCAGGAAGGGACTGGATGAGGCACTTAGTGCCATGGTCTGGTTGACTGGATAGGGCTGGGTGCTAGGTTGGACTGGCTGAGCTTGGAGGTCTCTTCCAACCTGCTTGATTCTTTGTGCCATGGCTTGCATCTTAGGCTTGCCCACATGCTTCAGTTTCCATCTTTTAGTGTAGCTGTGCCTTAAAGGATGCAGAGATCTCCCTGTGCATTCATATGGCATGGAGCTGAGCCCCTGCAGCAATCCCCCAACACAGCTTGGGGCTTTCAGGCAGCAGAGAAGGAATCTGAGCTGATGAAAACCACCAAACCTGCCCTGTTTGAAATCTTATTCAGCCTAAACTTACCAAAAAGAAGATTTGACAGAATTGATGCCCAATGCAGAACCCTTCTGGGGTGGAATCAGTTACTTCCTAGTGACTTTTTTTTGCTTCCCCCTCCCTCTTCTCACCATTTCTGTCCCTTTGTTGTTCTGCTGCTTAGTGCTTAACAGTCTAAAGTTTCGATGCTCCCCTTGGGGATGTGACTCTCTCTAGATGCTTTTGTTAGGGGCTTTATCACCCCAAGTGTGGCTTGGTAGGAGCCTTGCTGCCCTCTGGGGCTCTTCTTTGGCCATGCCACAGATCTAATTGTAAAGGAGTCTAAAAAAGGGAGGATGTAGTGAAGCGTGGCTGGCTCTGTTTGATTTGTTCTGTTGGGGTAATCAATCAGGGCTGATGACGGAGGTTGGGGAGGGAGGGGGAAGGGCAGATGAGGAGCACAAGCTCTGTTTTCCAGGACAGAAGGTGGGATAATCGTTTATTACCTGCCAGCCTTTTGAGAACAGATGGAGAACACCATCCTGCTCCACTGGCAGGGAGAAGCAGGTTCTGCATATGTCTCCCTCCACTCTTTTTTAGGGGCTTTGGAAGGCAGAAGAGTTGAGTCCTTCCTTGTTCATAGAGTCCCAGGGGTGGGGTGGGTTGGAAAGGAGCTTGAAGATGTCCAGTTCCAACCTCTCTGCCATGGGCAGGGATACCTCTCACCAGCCCCAGGTTGCTCAAGGGCTCATCCAGCCTGGCCTTGAACATCTCCAGGGAGGTTGTGGGGCACAGAAGCACAGAATGGGATCTTTGATCTTTGATCACATTCTGTGCTTCTGTGCCCCACAACCTCCCTGGCCAACCTGTGCCAGTGTCTCCTCACCCTCCCTCTCTGTGCCCCACAACCTCCCTGGGCAACCTGTGCCAGTGTCTCTTCACCCTCCCTCTCTGTGCTCCACAATCTCCCTGGGCAACCTGTGCCAGTGTCTCCTCACTCTCCCTCTCTGTGCTCCACAACCTCCCTGGGCAACCTGTGCCAGTGTCTCCTCACCCTCCCTCTCTGTGCTCCACAACCTCCCTGCCCAACCTGTGCCAGTGTCTCCTCACCCTCCCTCTCTGTGCTCCACAACCTCCCTGGGCAACCTGTGCCAGTGTCTCCTCACCCTCCCTCTCTGTGCTCCACAACCTCCCTGGCCAACCTGTGCCAGTGTCTCCTCACCCTCCCTCTCTGTGCTCCACAACCTCCCTGGGCAATCTGTGCCAGTGTCTCCTCACCCTCCCTCTCTGTGCTCCACAACCTCCCTGCCCAACCTGTGCCAGTGTCTCCTCACTCTCCCTGCCA
Organism: Pogoniulus pusillus; assembly: GCF_015220805.1. Classification (NCBI taxonomy): domain Eukaryota; kingdom Metazoa; phylum Chordata; class Aves; order Piciformes; family Lybiidae; genus Pogoniulus; species Pogoniulus pusillus. The sequence continues at coordinate 5,719,007 of NC_087301.1, forward strand.
AGAATTTCTCCCTCATCTCCAGTCTCAATCTGCCCTCCTCAAGCTTCAATCCCTTATGGAACCTAAACCTCCAACCAGTCTGGTTTTCATCCTGCCTAACTCAGGCTGTGCAGAAGCTTTACTAGAAAGCATCTCTGTGCACAGCTGATGTGAAATGGACATTAACCTCCTGTTCAGCACAAGATGCCCTTTCAGAGAGCTGACATTTCTTGTGCAAGCAGAGCTTATCATATGCAGGCAGAGAGCAGAAGAAAGGAAGCAATTAGATGCCAGCAGCACAAGTTGTGTAGAGATCCCTTCAGCTGTCTGCCCCCAGCACAAGTTACAGCCAAGGCTTAACTTGGCAGCAGTTGCTTGATTGTTTGCTTATTTCATTACTCTTTTAATCCATTGAAAGTTTCCTTGTTTCAAGGCTTGTCAAAGCCTTTAAAAAGTCATTTGGATGTGGTGCTTAGAGATAGGGTTTAAGGTGAATCTTGCAGAGTAGGGGTCTAGGTTGGATTTGGTGATCCTGGAGGGCTCTTCCAACCTCTGCTCCAGCCTGCACAGCCCCAACTCTTTCAGGCTGTGCTCACAGCAGAGCTGCTGCAGCCTCTGAGCATCCTCCTGGCCCTGCTCTGGACACTCTCCAGCATCTCCACAGCCCTCTTGTCCCAGGGGCTCCATCACCAAGAAGAGGCTGGCTCCAGCCTCCTGGCACTCACCTCTTGCATAGATATGAACATGAATGAGGTCAGCCCTTAGTCATCTCCTCTCCAAGCTAAGCTCCTCACCTTCCTGCAGCAGACTTACAGCTCCAGGGTTTGATCCCTGCCATTACAAACTGCCAGTGGAAAGAGTTGTGGGATAAGGCACTGGAATGAGCTGCCCAGGGAGGTGGTGAAGTCACCAACCCTGGATGGGTTTAAAAGTCCTTTGGATGTGGTGCTTAGGGATAGGGTTTAAGGTGAATCTTGTAGAGTAGGGGTCTAGGTTGGATTTGGTGATCCTGGAGGGCTCTTCCAACCTGATGTTGCTGTGATTCTGTGGTTTTAGGCTGTTGGGTGAATAGAAAAGTTGAGTAAGGCTTCGTGGTGCCAAGCAGCACCTTGTGATCAGCTCCTGCCATGCCCTGCCTTTGTGCCCTTCTGTGACCTGGCTTTAAGCCAGCTCCTGCCCACTTTGCCACTGGCTCCTGTGGACAGTCAGAGCCTCACAGAGCTTTAGGACCTCCCAGAGCTGGGCAGGGAGGAAACACAGAGCCCGTGCTGTGGAGAGAGTGACCAACTGTAGACTTGAGCTGCAAACATCTCCCCCTTGGTTTTGCACCTGAGGTCTAATTCTGAACACACAGCAGAGAGTTAAGACATCTTCAGGCACAAGCAACTGATTTTCTCCCCCCATAGCACAGCTCCCTGTTTCCTGCTGTGAACAACCAGGTTTAAATGATTGCTGAACAGCTACACTAATTCCTCACCTAAGTGTGATGGCTTAAGAATCCTCATCACTCCTTTCTGGACTTCATATCACCTGTTAAGTGCAGTACTATGTGACTGCACTTAATAGGTGATATTAAATCCATACACCACAGTGGTGCTTCTCTTGGCCAGGGCTGGGTGCAGGTTGGACTGGATGAGCTTGGAGGTCTCTTCCATTCTGCTTGGCTCAATGATTTAAAGCAGTTGGCTACTCTTGGAGAGTAGAGTTATGGGTTGGACTTGGTGATGCTGAGCCTATGTGGATGTTGCTGTGTTTCTATGCACAAAGGATCTTGTGCCTTTTATGTTCTAATTGGAGGTCTCCCTTCCTGTGGCAGAGGGAGTTGGAATTAGATGATCTTTGAGGTCCCTTCCAACCTAAACCATTCTGTGTCAGCAGCTCAAAATCAGAACTTCTTCTTAGTGGGTAGGGGTTGGTCATAAGATGTGAGGCTGCTGGAGGCTTGGAGCAGGATGCTCAGAGAGTCTCCTTCTCTGGAGACTTCCAAAGCCAACCTGGATGTGTTCCTGTGTGCCCTGACCTGGGTGATCCTGCTTTGGCAGGGTACTTGGGCTGGATGCTCTCTGGAGGTCCCTCTCCTCCTGTGCAGTCGATCTCCAGTTGTGGTTTGCTGAGTGGTTTTGGGGGTTGGGTTTTGATGTTTGGCTGTGTTTGATTTCATTCAAAGCAGCAGCAGCAGCTTGTGCTCTGCCACGTTCTGTTGCAGCCTGTTTGTCATAGAGGCAGAGGGAAGAGCTCTACCATATTTAGCTGTCTGATAAATGCATTGAGAATGTAGGATTGAACAGAGCTGTGCCCTGCAGGGCGATTGAGAGCCTGCCACAGGTTGGCCAGGGAGGTTGTGGAGCACAGAGAGGGAGGGTGAGGAGACACTGGCACAGGTTTGCCCAGGGAGATTGTGGGGCACAGAGAGGGAGGGTGAGGAGACACTGGCACAGGTTTGCCCAGGGAGGTTGTGGGGCACAGAAGCACAGAATGTGATCTTTGATCACATTCTGTGCTTCTGTGCCCCACAACCTCCCTGGAGGTGTTCAAGGCCAGGCTGGATGAGGCTTTGAGCAACCTGTTCTAGTGGGAGGTGTCCCTGCCCATGGCAGGGGGTTGGAACTGGATGATCTTTGAGGTCCCTTCCAACCTTAACCATTCTATATGGTCCTGAAGGTCCTTTCCAACCCAACCCATTCCATGAATGCCTTTGTGGTTGGTTCTTTCTCATTCAGACAGTGGCAGGCAGCAAGCTGTGGCTTTGGCAGGTGCTGGAGAATCCCTATAGGAGCTCTGGGTACAGATCATTTGCTTTCATTTCCTAATGAATTTGGTTCTGTGTGGTGTGCTCTGTCCAGCATTTATTGTGCCTCTCACTTTGGTTTATTGCAGCTCCTTTTCTTCCCTTAGTGTTTCATTCTTTGTCGTCGCTTTCCTTACTCAAAATGGGATTTACTGCAGTTGTGTGGCAGGCTGAGGGGAGTGAAAGTTGCACTTTGGGTCTGCTTGCTGTGGTGTTTGGATTTCTTGCCTTAGAATCATAGAATCAGGCAGGTGGGAAGAGAGCTCCAAGCTCAGCCAGCCCAACCTAGCACCCAGCCCTGCCCAACCAACCAGACCATGGCACTAAGTGCCCCAGCCAGGCTTGGCTGCAACACCTCCAGCCACAGCCACTCCACCACCTCCCTGGGCAGCCCATTCCAATGCCAATCACTCTCTCTGACAACAACTTCCTAACAACATCCAGCCTAGACCTGCCCTGGCACAGCTTGAGGCTGTGTCCCCTTCTTCTGTCCCTGGCTGCCTGGCAGCAGAGCCCAACCCCACCTGGCTACAGCCTCCCTGCAGACAGCTGCAGGCAGCAATGAGCTCTGCCCTGAGCCTCCTCTGCTGCAGGCTGCACCCCCCCAGCTCCCTCAGCCTCTCCTCACAGGGCTGTGCTCCAGGCCCCTCCCCAGCCTTGCTGCCCTTCTCCAAACACCTTCCAGCATCTCAACATCTCTCCTGAAATGAGGAGCCCAGGACTGGACACAGCACTCCAGGGGTGTCCTGAGCAGTGCTGAGCACAGGGGCAGAAGAACCTCCCTTGTCCTGCTGCCCACACTGCTCCTGAGCCAGCCCAGGATGCCATTGGCTCTGCTGCCCATCTGGGCACACTGCTGCCTCCTCTGCAGCTCCTCTCTCCCAGCACCCCCAGCTCCCTCTCTGCCTGGCTGCTCTCAGCCACTCTGGCCCCAGCCTGTAGTGCTGCTTGGGGTTGTTGTGGCCAAAGTGCAGAACCCTGCCCTTGGCCTTGTTCAGTCTCATCCCTTTGGCCTCTGCATTCTCAGCCATACTATGCCAGAAATTCTCCTTCCTTCTCCCTGTAACTTGGCACTGGAGAGGCTGCTTTTTGGATCCTGTGTTCAGCTTTGGGGCCCTCACTACAAGACAGACACTGAGTTGCTGGAGGATGTCCAGAGAAGGAGAACAAAGCAGGGCAAGGGTCTGGAGAACAGGGCTGGGGAGGAGCAGCAGAAGGAATTGGCATTGTTTAGCCTGAAGAAGAGGAGGCTGAGGGCAGACCTCATTGCTCTCTACAGCATTTGGTGCCATGGTCTGGTTGACTGGACAGGGCTGGGTTCTAGGTTGGACTGGATCATCCTGGAGGTCTCTTCCAACCTGCTTGATTCTATGATGCATCTCCCTGAGAAACAGCAGCCTGCCACTAACTCTGTGGAAATACCAAGTTGGGATGGGTTGAGAAACTCCCACACCAGGCAGCCTCAAGAGCCTTGGAGAAGCACCAAGAGGCTGAGTTTTTCTGCCCAGGTTATCAGCAGACTCCAGAGCCAGCTCCAGGAGGTTTATTTCATGCCTCCTGCCTCTCACTGCCTCCTGCTTGGTGAAATTTGCTCCTTGTGCAATGATTCCATTTGGAAGATTAGTTTCTGTAGCTGCTGTGTTGCTTTTCATTAAGATTTCATGGGGCTTTTATTTAACTTGCAGCCAGCCTTGTTTATGTGAGGCCTGTTGAAAGCAAAGTGGATTAGTCCATTAAAGCCATCTCTAATCCATTCCCTGTAGACTCTTCCCTCCTCTGTGTTGAGTCTTAATGACTTTATTTTCCTGTCTGTCTGTCCAGCTCTCTGTTCATCCCTCTCAATGTTTACAAGGAACAGGATTTTGGGGTTTTTTGGGGCTGTAGTTCTAAATGGAAACACAGAATTGCTTGGGTTGGAAAAGCTCTCCAAGAGCATCCAGTCCAACCTCCAATCCAACCTCAGCATGGCCACCAGACTCTGTCCCCAGGTGCCACGGGCACAGGGATCACAGGCTCACAGGTTGGCATATAGAAGTGGAAGAGTTTGCACAGCTCCAATTTGGGCATCATTTGCAGCTGATGATTGGATGGCTCAGGTTGGAAGGCAACTCAGAGAGCATCTCACAGGATGTCAGGGGCTGGAAGGGACCCAAGGAGATCATCCAGTTCAACCCCCCTGCCAGAGCAGGACCATCCAGTCTAGCTCAGGGCACACAGAACACATCCAGACAGGCCTGGAAAGGCTCCACACAAGCAGACTCCACAACCTCTCTGGGCAGCCTGTGCCAGGGCTCTGGGAGCCTCCCAGGCAAGAAGTTCCCCCTTGTGCTGAGCTGGAACCTCCTGTGCTGCAGCTTCCATCCATTGCTGCTTGTCCTATCCCAGGGAGCAGTGAGCAGAGCCTGTCCCCCCCTCCTGACCCCCAGCCCTCAGATATTGCTGAACATTGATCATATCCCCTCTCAGTCTTCTCTCCTCCAGCCTAAGCAGCCCCAGGGCCCTCAGCCTCTCCTCGTAAGCCATGCCCTCCAGTCCCCTCATCATCCTCCTCCTCGCCTCTCCAGCAGATCCCTGTCCCTCTTCAACTGGGTTCTAGAACACCTCCAGGCATGGAGACTCCACCACCTCCCTGGGCAGCCTGTGCCAGTCCCTGACCACTCTTACACCAAAGAAACATTTCCTCCTCTCCAACCTAACCCTCCCCTGGCACAATTCCAGGCCATTTCCTCTCCTCCTATCACCTGATACTGGGGAGCAGAGCCCAACCCCCCCCCCCCAACCCCTCACTGCAGCCTCCTCTCAGGGAGCTGTGGAGAGTTTCCTTTTTTGCTGCAGCAAAGCAGCAGCAGTTGGGGAAGTGAGAGCAGGGTTTGTGGTTTTGAGGTGCTTTGGCAAACCCCAGATGCACTTTTTACCCCCTGCACCACCGCTGTGGTGCTTCTGACCTGTGGGCAGGCAGGGAGGAGGTGGCAGCTGAGAGGGATGCTGTGTTCCTTGGCATCTGCAGATGCTGCCCTTTTAATGCAGCAAACATTTGTTTAACTTTCTGCTCTGAGCCTTGGAGCTTGACAGTGGAATGCATTCCTGAAGCAGCAGGCAGTTACGGTGGCTTAAGGGCTAAAGGTTTCCTAGAGGCAAAACAGTCCACAGCTGGGAAAGCCTCTGCCGTGCCAAACAGGCACACTGGCACTGAGCTGCAGAGCTGGCAAAGGCTGAGAGGTCCCTAAGAGTATCGTTAGCACCTATGTCAGACACTAACAGCCTCACAGATAGCATCAGGTTGGGAGGGACCCTCCAAGGGCATCTTGTCCAACCCCCCCTGCAGGCAGCAGGGACAGCTCCAGCTGGAGCAGGCTGCACAGGGGCACAGCAAGGCTGAGCTTGGCTGGCTGCAGGGATGTGGCCTCAAGCACAGCCCTGGGCAGCCTGTGCCAGTGTCTCAGCAGCCTCCCTGTGCACAGCTTCCTCCTGATGCCCAACCTAACTCTGCCCTGCTTCAGCTCCAAACCATTGCCTCTCATGCTGCCTATGGCAGGGGCTCAGAACTAGATGATCTCTGAGGTCCCTTCCAACCTCAGCCATTCTGTGGTTCTATCCTGTCACTCCAAGCCCTTCTGCACAGTCCCTCCCCAGCCTTCCTGTAGGTCCCCTTCAGATACAGCTCTATGGTCTCCCTAGAGCCTTCTTTTCTTCAGCCTGCACAGCCCCAACTCTTTCAGGCTGTGCTCACAGCAGAGCTGCTGCAGCCTCTCAGCATCCTCCTGGCCCTGCTCTGGACACTCTCCAGCATCTCCACATCTCTCTTGCCCCAGGGGCTCCAGAACTGGACTCCAGGTGGGGTCTCAGCAGAGGGGCAGAATCACCTCATCATCTTTGTGGCCACTTCTGTGCTTGCTCCATCAGGTCCACATCTCTCTGGTGTTGGGGAGGGTCACAGAGCTGGACACAACAAATGGTGCACATTGAGAGCCACTTAATGCAAGGAGCTAAGAGGGGCAAAGAGTTCCCTGCAGAATGGTTCCAGAACTGATTGCTCATAGAATCATAGAACCAAGTAGGTTGGAAGAGACCTCCAAGATCATCCAGTCCAATCTATCCCCCAGCCCTGCCCAACCAACCAGACCATGGCACTAAGTGCCCCAGCCAGGCTTGGATTCAACACCTCCAGCCACAGCCACTCCACCACCTCCCTGGGCAGCCCATTCCAATGCCAATCACTCTCTCTGCCAGGAACTTCCTCCTCACATCCAGCCTTATCCTCCCCTGGCACAGCTTGAGGCTGTGTCCCCTTCTTCTGTTGCTGCTTGCCTGGGAGAAGAGCCCAACCCCACCTGGCTACAGCCTCCCTGCAGGCAGCTGCAGGCAGCAATGAGCTCTGCCCTGAGCCTTCTTTGCTGCAGGCTGCACACCCCCAGCTCCCTCAGCCTCTCCTCACAGGGCTGTGCTCCAGGCCCCTCCCCAGCCTTGCTGCCCTTCTCTCAACACCTTCCAGCACCTCAGCATCTCTCTGCAATGGAGGAGCCTAGAACTGGACACAGCACTGCAGGGGTGGCCTGAGCAGTGCTGAGCACTGGGGCAGAATAACCTCCCTTGTCCTGCTGCCCACACTGCTCCTGAGCCAGCCCAGGATGCCATTGGCTCTCTTGGCCACCTGGGCACTGCTGCCCCATCTTCAGCCTACTATCCACCAGTACCCCCAGCTCCCTTTCTTCCTGGCTACTCTCAGCCACTCTGTCCCCAGCCTGTAGGGTTGCTCAGTCCCAGCCAGCCCTGAGCTCTGCCCTCGCTGCAGCATTCCAGGGCGCATCCAACAGCTCCTTTTTTTTTGCTCTCTCTCTCTCTCTGCAAGTGAATATTTGTGTGGGGGAAAATGGGAACATTTCTAATGAGAGCTGAATTGCTCTGTTCTCTGCCACAGCCATGCTGGGGCTATAATTAAAGACCTTCCAAAATGGCTGCAGCAGTTCTGCTAAGTCTGAATGCCACATTAATGACACCCTCCTGAGAGGCTGCTGCTCTGTGGCACGGTATAAATGGAAGGGTTATCGGCACAGGACGTGACTGAGCCCTTGGGCACGTGGGAAGGACCCAGCTGAGCTCCTCTTCCGTGGGCACAGCCTCTCTGCTGCTTCCCAAAGGAGAACAGAGCCTGCTCAGACAGCAGCAGCAGCAGCGGGCACTGGTGTTGGATCAGGAGCTTGGGCTGACAAAGGGCACTTGCGAAGCCCAAAGGGCTGCAGCGAAAGCAGCGTGGCCTGGAGGTGGGGAGAGGAGATCCTTACCTCTCTGCTCTGCTCTGGGGAGCCCCAGAGGGCCAAGCAGAGCCTGGGTGAAGTGTGGCCAGCAGGGTTAGGGAGGGGATTCTCCCCCTCTGCCCTGCTCTGCCCTGCTCTGCCCTGCTCTGCCCTGCTCTGCCCTGCTCTGCCCTGCTCTGCCCTGCTCTGCCCTGCTCTGCCCTGCTCTGCTCTGCTGAGACCCCACCTGGAGTCCTGCATCCAGCTCTGGAGCCCCTGGGACAAGAGGGCTGTGGAGATGCTGGAGAGTGTCCAGAGCAGGGCCAGGAGGATGCTGAGAGGCTGCAGCAGCTCTGCTGTGAGCACAGCCTGAAAGAGTTGGGGCTGTGCAGGCTGGAGCAGAGGAGGCTCCCAGGGGACCTTCTTGTGGCCTGCCAGGATCTGAAGGGGGCTCCAAAAAAGCTGGGGAGGGACTTTTGAGGCTGTGAGGGAGTGTCAGGAGTGGGGGGAATGGAGCAAAGGTGGAGGTGGGGAGAGTGAGGCTGGAGGTGAGGAGGAAGTTGTTGAGCAGGAGAGTGGTGAGAGGCTGGAATGGGTTGCCCAGGGAGGTGGTGGAGTCCTCATCCATGGAGGTGTTTAAAAAGAGGCTGGACAAGGCAGTTGGTGCCGTGGGCTCCTTAGAAGGGTTAGGTGCTAGGTTGGGCTGGATGATCTCAGAGGTCTTTTCCAGCCTGGTTAACTCTGTGGTGCTCAGTCCTTGACTTTTCTCAGCTTGACGTTTTCAGCTCCTTCGCTCTCTGAAACGTGGTGAAAGGAGGCAAAAGCATTTCAGAGGCATTTTCCACTCTGAACCTCCTTTCCCTAGGCTTCCCAAAGGTATTTATGCACAGGCCTCCATCCTAACAAAGGGCTCTTTGAGGGTCCCATGGTAGCCTAACATTCCCTCCTTTCACAGGGAACTGAGGGCTGTGATTTACTGCAGGGACCTGAGTGCTCTCCTTTACAGCTCCTTTGCTTCTCCTCCTCTTGGTGCCTCCTCTGGGTGCTTTGCTCCTGCAAACGAACTGCTGTGCCTGGTGTCACACAGCCCAGGGATGGGCACTCAGCTTGCTGCCTGCAGTTAAGGGAGTAGGAGATGTAGCTTTGCCCCCCAGCCTTGCTGTGGCTGAGCCTGGAAGCCTGCTCTGCTTGGAGATGTCCCTGCTGTGCCCGCAGAGGGGTCGGAGGGTCCCTTCCAGCCTGATGCCATCCGTGAATGAAAGTGCAGGGAGGGGTTTGCAGCTGGTGGTTGTCAGAGTGGCACAGAGGGGCTGGCTGAGGGGGGGTTCTGCCTTGTTTCTGGGGATGGCCCTGGGCACTCAGCACAAACACGCTCAGGGTTGGCCTTGGGCAGTGTCCTTCTTTTTCTTAGTCGTCTGTGGTGTTTGCGATTGCTTTAAGAAGCTTTCCCCCTCGGTCCGTCCTCTCCCCCTCCCTTTCTCCTGCCCTCCCTTTCTCCTGCCCTCCCTTTCTCCTGCCCTCCCTTTCTCCTGCCCTCCCTTTCTCCTGCCCTCCCTTTCTCCTGCCCTCCCTTTCTCCTGCCCTCCCTTTCTCCTGCCCTCCCTCCCTTTCTCTTTCCCTCCCTCCCTCCCTCCCTCCCTCCCTCCCTCCCTCCCTCCCTTTCTCTTTCCCTCCCTCCCTCCCTCCCTCCCTTCCTTTCTCTTTCCCTCCCTCCCTCCCTCCCTTCCTTTCTCTTTCCCTCCCTCCCTCCCTCCCTTCCTTTCTCTTTCCCTCCCTCCCTCCCTCCCTCCCTCCCTTTCTCCCTCCCTCCCTCCCTCCCTCCCTCCCTCCCTCCCTCCCTCCCTCCCTCCCTCCCTCCCTCCCTCCCTCCCTCCCTCCCTTTCTCTTTCCCTCCCTCCCTCCCTCCCTCCCTCCCTCCCTCCCTCCCTCCCTCCCTCCCTCCCTCCCTCCCTTTCTCTTTCTCTCCCTCCCTCCCTCCCTCCCTCCCTCCCTCCCTCCCTCCCTCCCTCCCTCCCTCCCTCCCTCCCTCTTTCCCTCCCTCCCTCTTTCCCTCCCTCCCTCTTTCCCTCCCTCCCTCTTTCCCTCCCTCCCTCTTTCCCTCCCTCCCTCTTTCCCTCCCTCCCTCTTTCCCTCCCTCCCTCTTTCCCTCCCTCCCTCTCTCTTTCCCTCCCTCCCTCTCTCTTTCCCTCCCTCCCTCTCTCTTTCCCTCCCTCCCTCTTTCCCTCCCTCCCTCTCTCTTTCCCTCCCTCCCTCTCTCTTTCCCTCCCTCCCTCTCTCTTTCCCTCCCTCCCTCCTTCTCTCTCTCTCTGCCTTCCTCCCTCCCTCCTTCTCCCTCCCTTTCTCCTTCTCTCCCTCCCTCCCTCCCTCCTTCCCTTTCTCCTTCTCTCTCTCTTCCTCTCCCCCTGCCGTTCTCCTTCTCCCTCTCTCTCCCTTCCTCCCTCCCATCCCTTTCTCTTCTCTCCCTCCTTTTCTCTCTCCCTCTCTCCCTTTTATTTTTATCTGTCCTTGCCGGCCCTGTCCTTTGCTTCCCCAGAAACAAAACCTCCTTTGTGGCTGCAAACTCAGCGTGCCAAATAGTTTGAATAGCTGCAGCCCTCCACGAGCGACTGTAACACATAAAAGCAACACTAAATTCCTTCCAATGCCATCCCATAACAGCAAGAATCCCCGGGTTAATAATTGGGGCAGCAAGAATGGGTTGACCTCCTTGTTTGATGCAACCATATTAGCTTGCTTGGCTTGGTGCAAGGTCTGCTTAGCTTCTTGTGTCTTCTGTGTTTAACTTTGCAGCCAGTAATTTAGTGTTAATGATGTTGCATTCATTAGCATCCCAATGAGAACCTCTTTCCACCCCCCCCACCCCTACCCCAGGCTAATGATTCTGGTACCCGAGGCTCTGCTTAATCCCTGGTTGCATGAAGCATGGTGGGGATTGGGGTGGTTTTTACTGCCTTTGTTATGTGCTCTGAAGGGAAGAGCCTTGAAAGCAAATGAGTCGTGTCCGGGGCTGCAGTTTGCATTGGCACTTGTGTCACACGCAGCTGAGTGAATGGTTGGATGCACTCTTAAGGGTGCTGCTGGGCCCGAAGAAGATGCTGGGGAGGTTGAGTTTTGTTCTTCTCAGACAGGTTTCCTGTGGTAGGCTTCTGGAGGGTCCCCTAAATCAGAGGATCAAGCAGGTTGGAAGAGAGCTCCAAGCTCAACCAGCCCAACCTAGCACCCAGCCCTGCCCAACCAACCACACCATGGCACTAAGTGCCCCAGCCAGGCTTGGCTGCAACACCTCCAGCCACAGCCACTCCACCACCTCCCTGGGCAGCCCATTCCAATGCCAATCACTCTCTCTGACAACAACTTCCTAACAACATCCAGCCTAGACCTGCCCTGGCACAGCTTGAGACTGTGTCCCCTTGTTCTGTTGCTGGCTGCCTGGCAGCAGAGCCCAACCCCACCTGGCTACAGCCTCCCTGCAAGCAGCTGCAGACAGCAATGAGCTCTGCCCTGAGCCTCCTCTGCTGCAGGCTGCACCCCCCCCAGCTCCCTTAGCCTCTCCTCACAGGGCTGTGCTCCAGGCCCCTCTCCAGCCTTGCTGCCCTTCTCTCGACACCTTCCAGCACCTCAACATCTCTCTTGAACTGAGAAGCCCAGAACTGGACACAGCACTCAAGCTGTGGCTTGACCAGGGACAGAAGAACCTCCCTTGTCCTGCTGGCCACACTGCTCCTGATTCCTTCCTCTCCCTCTGCTCTCTGTTCGTGTTTGCTGCTTGCCTTGTGGGTCTGGATGGGTGTCAGTGTGCAGCTGAGCAGTGGATTGGTCGCAGATGAACCCAGGCTCTCGTAGGGGGTGATGGAGCAGAGCTCACATGCGAGGGGAGGGGAGGGAGGATAAGGGGACGGCTCCAAGTGTCCACATTAGTGATTCCTGTGCTTGGCAAGCAAGCCCCACACTGAGCTAGCCGAGTGTGGCTTGTTCTGAGGAGCAAAATCTGTTCTCTCATCAGGCAAACAGGGACCCTGCTGGCATCGGGCATCCTGCTGTGCCCCTGGCTAAGCGTGTCTACCTAGACACCAGCTGGCTGAGCTGCCAGACAAAGCTTGCTGACATGCAAATGGAGATCAGGTATTATCTGGCTCCTCCTCGCAGCTCTCACTTGGGTCTGCTGGAGCTGTCTGTATGGAAATCCGAGCGAGCAGCTGCCTGGAGGGAGCTCAGATAAGCACAGAGAGTGCTGGGGCCATTGTCTGCAGGCTTCTGCCCCTGGGCTCATCTGCCATGCCAGGAGCCAACTACATCTGTTACTATTTTGGGTCATTCTTTCTTTAGGAGATCTTTTGGTGTCTGGTCCCTAGGGAGGTTTGCAGCATGGATGCTGAATTAGTGATTGTAACTAACCCAAAGAGCATGGGCTGGGAGGAGGAGAGGATCTGGGCACCCAGGCTGGTGCTCTGTGTGACTGCAAGCTGGCAGCCTGCAAAGCCTTGGTGAGGAGCAGGCTGGGGACTGAGTGGATGGAAAGCAGCCAAGAAGAAAGAAAACTGGGGGTACTGATAGACAGTAGGCTGAAGGTGAGGCAGCAGTGTGCCCAGGTGGGCAGCAGAGCCAATGGCATCCTGGGCTGGCTCAGGAGCAGTGTGGGCAGCAGGACAAGGGAGGTTCTTGTGCCCCTGTGCTCAGCACTGCTCAGGCCACCCCTTGAGTGCTGTGTCCAGTTCTGGGCCCCTCAATTCAAGAGAGATGTTGAGGTGCTGGAAGGTATCCAGAGAAGGGCAACAAAGCTGGTGAGGGGCCTGGAACACAAACCCTATGAGGAGAGGCTGAGGGAGCTGGGGGGGTGCAGCCTGCAGCAGAGGAGGCTCAGGGCAGAGCTCATTGCTGCCTGCAGCTGCCTGCAGGGAGGCTGTAGCCAGGTGGGGTTGGGCTCCGCTGCCAGGTAAGCAGCAACAGAAGAAGGGGACACAGCCAGGGCAGGTCTAGGCTGGATGTTGTTAGGAAGTTGTTGTCAGAGAGAGTGATTGGCATTGGAATGGGCTGCCCAGGGAGGTGGTGGAGTGGCTGTGGCTGGAGGTGTTGCAGCCAAGCCTGGCTGGGGCACTTAGTGCCATGGTCTGGTTGGTTGGGCAGGGCTGGGTGCTAGGTTGGGCTGCCTGAGCTTGGAGCTCTCTTCCAACCTGGTTGATTCTATGATTCTCCTCCTTGGTGTCCAGGACAGCAAAAAGCCATCAGCTAGAAAAGGTTTGCTGCTTGCTGAAGGCTTATTGGGTTTGTACCAGGCAGCTTGACAGGAAGGTGCTGAGCTCTTCCTCTTCAGGTTCCTTTCTGACAAGGGTCTTGGAGCTGTTGCTGGGGATGCTTTTCTATGCCATCAAGAGATGCTTGGCTCAGAAATGCTTCTTGTTGGACTTCCCTGGTGATGGAATCCTGATGAATTTGGTTCTGTGTGGTGTGCTCTGTACAGCCTTTTTTTTGCCTCTCACTTGGTTTATTGCAGCTCTTTTTCTTCCCTTAGTGTTGCATTCTTTGGCGTTGCTTTGCTTACTCAAAATGGGATTTACTGCAGTTGTGTGGCAGGCTGAGGGGAGTGAAAGTTGCACTTTGGGTCTGCTTGCTGTGGTGTTTGGATTTCTTGCCTTAGAATCATAGAACCAGGCAGGTTGGAAGAGAGCTCCAAGCTCAGCCAGCCCAACCTAGCACCCAGCCCTGCCCAACCAACCAGACCATGGCACTAAGTGCCCCAGCCAGGCTTGGCTGCAGCACCTCCTGCCACAGCCACTCCACCACCTCCCTGGGCAGCCCATTCCAATGCCAATCACTCACTCTGACAACAACTTCCTAACAACATCCAGCCTAGACCTGCCCTGGCACAGCTTGAGGCTGTGTCCCCTTGTTCTGACCCTGGCTGCCTGGCAGCAGAGCCCAACCCCACCTGGCTACAACCTCCCTGCAGGCAGCTGCAGACAGCAATGAGCTCTGCCCTGAGCCTCCTCTGCTGCAGGCTGCACCCCCCCCAGCTCCCTCAGCCTCTCCTCCCAGGGCTTGTGTTGTGGTCTGCACTGTCTTCATGCTTCCTGCAGCCTCTACTAGCTGCTTCTCCCTGGGCTTTCTGAGGAGGAGAGGGGGAGTCATCTGGCAGATGCTGCTGGAATTTGGTTGTGGGATACAGAAATACATTGTGGCTGAAAAGAAAACCCATCCCTGGCTCCCGACGCTCTGAGGAAGCTTTCCAGACCCTGCTATGGGCTTCATTACAGCCAAGCAAGCAGTTGTTAGTGGCAGGAGAAATGTATTCAGGAGATTGCTATTCCTGCAATTTCAGAGCTGTGCAGCTGTGTGGGGGGACTTGATAACAGACTAGCCAGGGGCCCCATCTGTTTCCAATAAAACACAGAGGGGGGAAAAATGCAAAAGTGGCAGGCAGGAGCAGTTGTGGAGTGCAGATTGGGAGGCGAGTCCCAGCAGTTGTCTGCTGCCAATTTCCTCTCCCTCTCTTTCTGTGTCTTCCTAATGAGAAGTGAGCATCGAAGGAGGGGTGAGGGAGATGGGATTTTGTCCTCTTGCCTGCCTTTCTTCTACCCAAGAATATGGGTTTGCTATTTATGTGCTGGGTGCTGTCTGCAGAAGGAGCTGTAGGAGAGCACTTTGCATAGCTGCAGCCCTGGGAGCCAGGCAGCAGTGGAGCTCTTTAAGCCTGTGCAATGTTCAGAGCAGGAACCTCCAGGAGAAGCTTCAGTTCTCTTTCTGCAAGTGAAGATCAGTTCTCTGCTGCTGCTGGACCTGGGCTGCTTTGCATCCCTGGGGCTCTGCCCTGATGATTTTCATTACCTGGGCTTTTCCTGAGAGAAACCTGCAGGTCTGCAGCTGCTCTCTCCTTGCATATCCACACCTGCCTCACCTCATGGAGCTGCCTGCTAGCAGACAGCATTGGCTCTGGTTCCAGTCTTATGTTGGCTTTCATAGAATCATAGAATAAAGCAGGCTGGAAGAGAGCTCCAAGCTCCTGCAGCCCAACCTAGCACCCAGCCCTGCCCAACCAACCAGACCATGGCACTAAGTGCCCCAGCCAGGCTTGGCTGCAACACCTCCAGCCACAGCCACTCCACCACCTCCCTGGGCAGGGCCTGCATCAGGAGCAGTGTGGGCAGCAGGACAAGGGAGGTTATTCTTCCCCTGTGCTCAGCACTGCTCAGGCCACCCCTTGAGTGCTGTGTCCAGTTCTGGGCTCCTCAATTCAAGAGAGATGTTGAGGTGCTGGAAGGTGTTGAGAGAAGGGCAGCAAGGCTGGGGAGGGGCCTGGAGCACAGCCCTGTGAGGAGAGGCTGAGGGAGCTGGGGGGGTGCAGCCTGCAGCAGAGGAGGCTCAGGGCAGAGCTCATTGCTGCCTGCAGCTGCCTGCAGGGAGGTTGTAGCCAGGTGGGGTTGGGCTCTGCTGCCAGGCAGACAGGGTCAGAACAAGGGGACACAGCACTGAAGCTGTGCCAGGGCAGGTCTAGGCTGGATGTTGTTAGGAAGTTGTTGTCAGAGAGAGTGATTGGCATTGGAATGGGCTGCCCAGGGAGGTGGTGGAGTGGCTGTGGCTGGAGGTGTTGCAGCCAAGCCTGGCTGGGGCACTTAGTGCCATGGTCTGGTTGGTTGGGCAGGGCTGGGTGCTAGGTTGGGCTGCCTGAGCTTGGAGCTCTCTTCCAGCCTGCCTGATTCTGTGATTCTGTGAGGCATTGCTCATCCCACCAAGATTTCCTTCCCCAGCCTAGAGCTGCTCTTTCTGCTTCCTGACTCCTTGCCCTCAGCCTTGTGCCTGCAGTGAGGGCAGTGGTGTTGGGTTTGATGGTCTTGGAGGAGTGCTCCAAGCAGAGCAGTTTGAGTGATGCCAGCCGTGGGCTGCTGCCCGGCGCTGTGGCAGCACTCCCCGCAGCAGGCTGCGCGGTGCCAAGGTGCCATGCTCCCTCTCGTGGCTTGTTCAGCGTGGAGCTGAGAGAGGAGAATCACAGCAGCTTAGAATCAGTCAGGGTTGGAAGGGACCACAAGGCTCTAGTTCCCAACCCCCTCTGCCATGGGCAGAGACACCTCACACTAGATCAGGCTGCCCACAGCCTCATCCAGCCTCCCTCTGTGTGACCACAGCCTCCCTGGCTAACCTGTGCCAGTGTCTCCTCACCCTCCCTCTCTGTGCTCCACAGCCTCCTTGCCCAACCTGTGCCAGTGTCTCCTCACCCTCCCTCTCTGTGCTCCACAACCTCCCTGGCCAACCTGTGCCAGTGTCTCCTCACCCTCCCTCTCTGTGCTCCACATCCTCCCTGGCCAACCTGTGCCAGTGTCTCCTCACCCTTCCTCTCTGTGCTCCACATCCTCCCTGGCCAACCTGTGCCAGTGTCTCCTCACCCTTCCTCTCTGTGCTCCACATCCTCCCTGGCCAACCTGTGCCAGTGTCTCCTCACCCTCCCTCTCTGTGCTCCACAGCCTCCCTGGCCAACCTGTGCCAGTGTCTCCTCACCCTCCCTCTCTGTGCTCCACAACCTCCCTGGCCAACCTGTGCCAGTGTCTCCTCACCCTCCCTCTCTGTGCTCCACAACCTCCCTGGCCAACCTGTGCCAGTGTCTCCTCACCCTCCCTCTCTGTGCTCCACATCCTCCCTGGCCAACCTGTGCCAGTGTCTCCTCACCCTTCCTCTCTGTGCTCCACAGCCTCCCTGGCCAGCCTGTGCCAGTGCCTCCCTACCCTCACTGCAAAGAATTCCTTCCCCATCTGGAAGCAATTGCTCCCTCCTCACAACTCCTTCTCTCGTTGTACATCACTGCAGCCATCATTGGAGCTCTGCAGGTCACAGGATATAGTTTCTGGGTGAGGAATAGAAGCTGCTTGAACCCCAAGGTCTGGCCTCACTGCAGGGAGGGCTTAGCAGGCTCTCTGGACCTGCTGACTGCTGCCTCTTGCTAATGGGAATTATTGATCACCTCTGACAGCTTTATTGTATCCATGGAGGCTTTCTGTAGTACATCATCCTCACAGCTTCCAGAGAGGCTGCTGTTGTGCCCCTTCATCTCTGGAGCCTCTTTTTACACCTCCCTCCTCAGCTGCTTCTCTGTCTGCCAAGAATGCAGGGATGGGATGGGTAGAGATTGACCTGTTTGGTGCTGCTGCTGCTGGTGATTATTTGCATAGCTGTGGAGTTGGGTGAGGGTAAGGAGTGGAGCTCTGGGACTTGGTGAAAACAAATATTGGCTCTTGCTGATGGAGATAAAAGGCAGGATGTTGTAGCTGGGAGATTCAGCCACTTGCACATCTCCCTGCTCCCTGGAGACTCTTCACAGTGAAGAGCAATTAATAATGGCAGCAATAATTCCAGGAGGCTTTTACTGGGCTGTTATCTTTTTGCTGTTTTTAATCAAGGCACTGCAGTGCTGCTCAGGTTGGTTCTTGCAGCCAGTCTCTGGGTGGATTTGCTTTGTGCCTGTCTGCCTCCAGCTGGAGGGTATTTTTCTCCTCCCCTCAGACCACATTTGTGTTCCTCCTTCTGAATTTTCTGTTGTGTGGTATATAATGGTGGTGGTTTTCTTGTGCTGTTGTTTCATGCCCTGGAAAGTAGAAGAGGGGACTGTGGAAGGAAAAGTGTTCAGCAGGAATCCTCAGGTGGCCCAAAGGTCTTTTACCCTCACAGCTCACTCCAGCTGAGCATTCCTCTTCTGCCCTCCCTTACCATTCTGTGACACAGGAGCTGATGTTGGTAGAGATGATGTTAAATGTCTGATAGAGAGAAATGAGTTCTGCACCTGGAATTCCTTTGGTTGGCTGTTTTCTTCTCCTGAGCTGGCTCAGCACACAAAAAGTAGAAGGGGGATTGTGGAAGGAAAAGTATTCAGCAGGAATCCTCAGGTGGCCCAAAGGTCTTGTCATAGAATCAGGCAGGCTGGAAGAGAGCTCCAAGCTCAGGCAGCCCAACCTAGCACCCAGCCCTGCCCAACCAACCAGACCATGACACTAAGTGCCCCAGCCAGGCTTGGCTGCAACACCTCCAGCCACAGCCACTCCACCATCTCCCTGGGCAGCCCATTCCAGTGCCAATCACTCTCTCTGCCAGGAACTTCCTCCTAGCATCCAGCCTAGACCTGCCCTGGCACAGCTTGAGACTGTGTCCCCTTGTTCTGTTGCTGGCTGCCTGGCAGCAGAGCCCAACCCCACCTGGCTACAGCCTCTCTGCAGGCAGCTGCAGGCAGCAATGAGCTCTGCCCTGAGCCTCCTCTGCTGCAGGCTGCACCCCCCCAGCTCCCTCAGCCTCTCCTCACAGGGCTGTGCTCCAGGCCCCTCCCCAGCCTTGCTGCCCTTCTCTCAACACCTTCCAGCACCTCAACATCTCTCTGCAATTCAGGAGCCCAGAACTGGACACAGCACTCAAGGTATGGCCTGAGCAGTGCTGAGCACAGGGGCAGAAGAACCTCCCTTGTCCTGCTGCCCACACTGCTCCTGAGCCAGCCCAGGATGCCACTGGCTCTGCTGCCCACCTGGGCACAGCTCACTCACAGCTCACTCCAGCTGAACATTCCTCTTCTGCCTTCCCCTACCATTCTGTGACACAGGAGCTGACTTTGCTAGAGGTGATGTTAAATGTCTGATAGAAATGAGTTCTGCACCTGGAATTCCTTTGGTTGGGTAATTCCTTCTCCTGAGCTGGCTGAGCACACAAGGCACAGGTTCTGTTAGTAACTCTTCATGCTGAGTATCACTGGGTTCAAGGTCTCCTCTCTCACTGCCCTGCAGAAAGCCTCACAAATCAATAGAATCAGAGGATCAAGCAGGTTGGAAGAGAGCTCCAAGCTCCTCCAGCCCAACCTAGCACCCAGCCCTGCCCAACCAACCAGACCATGGCACTGAGTGCCTCATCCAGGCTTTGCTTCAACACCCCCAGGCATGGTGACTCCACCACCTCCCTGGGCAGCCCATATTTTAACACATCAGTGAGAAGCAGCAGCATTTTACTTCTGTCAGCAGTGAAATTTAACAGTCTCACAGCATCTTGCTTGTCCTCTATACTCTGGACCTGGCTGCATGAATAATTTCATCTTCAATGATAAAAAGCAGAGCTCTGAGGCAGGGAAAAAGCATTAAATTAGGATGCTGTTAGGAGAAACAATTTACTGCTCTGGCTTGAAGGCTGAGGTAGCTCCTCAGGTTTCACAGGAGAATGGAACTGGAAGAGTTCTTTCAGTGGTCTGAAGTTGAGTGATAAAATCATCTTGATGTGTTTAACAAGTTCTGTGTTCAGCAATCACCTCTAGGTTCTGGAACTTGTGCATCTCTTGGCAAAAGATGTGCAAGTGAGTGCTGGGTAGAAGGAAGGGACTGAATATGTTTATACAGTGAACTGAAAATGGTCCTAAAGCTGTGCAGGTGAGTGGCAGGAGGCTGGAGCCAGGCTCTGCTGGGGGATGCCAGTGCCAGGGCAAGGGGCAGTGGTGGGAGCTGAGGCAGAGGAAGTTCCATGTTAACAGGAGGAGGAATTTTTTCCCTGTGAGGGTGCCAGAGCCTGGCACAGGCTGCCCAGGGGGGTTGTGGAGTCTCCCTCTGTGGAGATATCCAAACCCTGCCTGGATGTGTTCCTGTGTGCTCTGCTGTGGGTGATGCTGCTCTGGCAGGGGGCTTGGACTGGCTGAGCTCTGGAGGTCCCTCCCAGCCTCTGACATTCTGTGATGCTGTGAATATCTCCAAGGGAGCTTCAGGCAGCAGAGAAAGCCTCCTGCTCCAGAGCATGCTGCAGCCATTAGCAAATAGAGGTCAGGTGGAGACTGTTAGTGGCTCTCCTTTATCCTAGGGCTTAGCCTTGCCTGCTTCTGTTTGCAGAGCTGGAGCTGCCTGGCCTCCAGCAGCAGCCACCGCACCTGACTGCTCCATGGGGCGCAGAGGCTGCAGCTCCAGACCCAGGCAGGTTGTGCTAAGTGCTCTTTAAACCACAAAACACAACCTGAAGAGCTCAGCTGCAGCTCTGGGCTGCATAATCCCCCTTGTGGCACTTTCCTATCTTCCTGCTTAGGGAACACATCTGGATGGGAGGTTTTGTTACAGGTGCAGAGCAGGCATCAAGCATCTCTTGGTGCTCGGTGCTGAGCATTGAGCCACTTTGTCAGTCCAGGTGAGGATTCAGGCTTCAGGTGTGTTTGGTTTGGGGTTTTTTTTCTTCATGGAGCTGGAAGGATGAAAGCTGCCTACAACCCTGACATTAAACCCCAATGTTTTGCCTCCACTCTCCTTGCATTAGCTTCTTCTCTTTGATTCCATTGCCACTGCTCTCAAGCTTCTGCTGCCAGGTGGCTCAGGATGTGCAGCTGAAGGTTCACCACTTAGCTAAAGGTAGCTGATAACTGCTCTTGTATTTCCCTGACTGCTTTTCCTCTTCAAACCAATACTGTATTTGATAAAAGCCTTGGGGCTGGGTTCTCCTGTGTGCTCTGCTCTGGGTGATGCTGCTCTGGCAGGGAGCTTGGTCTGGCTGAGCTTTGGAGGTCCCTTCCAGCCCCTGCCACTCTGTGATTCTTTCTTCACCCTTTGCTATGAGAAGGATGTTGAGGAGCATGTTCAGGGAAGGGCCTGCTCTGTTTCCTTCTCTCCTCCCCAGGGGCAGGGGAGGCCAAGTAGAAAGACATCTCCTGGTCCTCCCCCCACGGGGAGAAGCTGACACCCAACCAGCAGCGCATCTCTGTGGTGCGCGATGATGACTTCTCCTCCACCCTCACCCTTCCAGCCCCTGGCATTCTGTGATGCTGTGACTGCTGCATGTACCTTGCCCAGGCTCATTGTGCTTCCCTAAGACTGCAGATCTGTGCTTGCATTTTGCTCCCAGCTGTGGCAGAGGGTCAGTGGTTGCAGCACAGATCAGCTGCTGGTGTTTCATAAAGCCTTTATGGCTTTAACACGAGGATGCCTCTGTGTAATCTTGGTGATTAGCTGTGGCTTAGGCTGAGATCTTCTCCTTTACAACCTTCCCTTATTGTTTCCCTTCCCATCAAAGCTGCTGGAGCAGAAAGTTCATTTTTGCATGGGTTGTTTTATGCCTGCAATATAGATGCTGAATGCTTGGGGTTTGCAGCCATTGCAGCCAGCAATGAGGGATTCATAGACTGATTTTGGTTGGGAGTGACCTCACAGATCATCCAGTTCCAACCCCCTGCCATAGGCAGGGACACCTCCCACTAGATGATCCTGAGGGTCTTTCCCAACCTGGATGTTTCTGTGATTCTTAGACTCCACAGCCTCTCTGGGCAGCCTGCTCCAGGGCTCCAGCACCCTCACAGTGATGCTCCTCTGCTCCAGCTTGGACCCATTGCCTCTTCTATCCTTGGATGTCACCAAGCAGAGCCTGCCTCTTGAACCTCTTGGCCTTGACCACCTCCAGGGAAGAGGCATCCAGGACTGTGAGCTGCATCTCAACAGCAGCTTATCTGCAGGAGGTGATCCTAAACATCACTGCTCTTGTCCTCTGGTGAAAGGAAGAGACAGTGCAGCTCTCAGCCCCTGGTAATTAGCTTGATGCTTTACTGCCATTAAGCACAGAGCTCTGCCACCTCAGCATGAGAGGGGAGAGTGGTGACAAAGCCTGTTACAGAAACCCTTCATTTAACACTGCAATCAAGGCTGAAATAGTGGTGGAGTTGGCAATTCAGCTCTGCCCTGCCTCAAAAAGCCTTTAATGAAGCACTCCAGCTTGGAGGTTTCCTTGATTTACACAAATAATTAGAGCTCTGAAGGGGAACTGTGGTGAGGAAAATGAATTTCAAGAGCCTCAATCTGAGGTGCTGCCTGGGTGAAAAGGCTGCTCTGCAGCAAAGGCAGCACTTGGAAGCTGCATTGCTGTTGTCAGCAGGGCAGTTCACAGGTTGCATTCTTCTGTCTGGCAAGCAGCACAACAAGGGACAAGCCAGGGGGAAGGTAGGGAGGGGAGCAGGTGAATGAACCATTGCTGTGGGGGTCAGCAGCTAGAAGAAGTGAAGGAGCAGCTCCTGGCTCCTTTGTGCCTGCTCTGACACTTGAGGGGGAGTGGAGTTTGATTTGGTGGTCAGCAGCTAGAAGAAGTGAAGGAGCAGCTCCTGGCT
This sequence comes from Pogoniulus pusillus, assembly GCF_015220805.1. Lineage (NCBI taxonomy): Eukaryota > Metazoa > Chordata > Aves > Piciformes > Lybiidae > Pogoniulus > Pogoniulus pusillus. The sequence goes on from NC_087301.1 coordinate 5,741,082, forward strand.
CCTTTGTGCCTGATCTGGCACTTGAGGGGGGAGAGGAGTTGGATTTGGTGGTCAGCAGCTAGAAGAAGTGAAGGAGCAGCTCCTGGCTCCTTTGTGCCTGCTCTGGCACTTGATGGGGGAGAGGAGTTGGATTTGGTGGTCAGCAGCTAGAAGAAGTGAAGGAGCAGCTCCTGGCTCCTTTGTGCCTGCTCTGGCACTTGAGGGGGGAGAGGAGTTGGATTTGGTGATCAGCAGCTGAAAGTGAAGGAGCAGCTCCTGGCTCCTTTCTGCCTGCTCTGACACTTGGGAAGTGGAGTTGGATTTGGTGATCAGCAGCTAAAAGTGAAGGAGCAGCTCCTGGCTCCTTTGTGCCTGCTCTGGCACTTGAGGGGCAGAGGAGATGGATTTGGTGGTCTTAGGTGGAAGGTTGGACTTGATGGTCCTAGAGGTCTCCTGCAACAGAAGCAGTTCTGTGGTTCTCTGCACATTCATAGATCCATGGAATGGGTTGGGTTGGGTTGGAAGGGACCTCAAAGCTCATCCAGTGCCAACTCCCCTGCCATGGGCAGGAACACCTACACCAGCCCAGGATGGCTTAAGACCTCATCCAGCCTGGCCTTGAACACCTCCAGGGAGGTTGTGGAGCACAGAAGCACAGAATGTGATCAAAGATCACATTCTGTGCTTCTGTGCTCCACAACCTCCCTGGCTAACCTGTGCCAGTGTCTCCTCACCCTCCCTCTCTGTGCTCCACAACCTCCCTGCCCAACCTGTGCCAGTTTTTCCCCACCCTAAAGCTTTTTGCTTTATCAATTTGAGTATTTTGCTGTGCCCAGACTCAAGAACTTCTTTCCTTAAGCCCAGAGGAAAGCTCTGAGGGTTCCCTCTGTGTGTTGCTGTGGTTCCACAGGGGCTGGCAGCCTCACTGGTTTCAGCTGCTGAGGCAGGGTGCAACTTTAAGTGGTCTGAGACATTCACTCTCTCACGTCTGTGATTGTGTAGTTGGGCTGCTGGAGAAGGCTTTTAGCTTGGAGTGAGAGCTTCGTGCCTTGGAAAGGGAAGCAGAGGGAGTCAGCTCCCCCCCCAGGCAGGCAAGCTTGGGCTATTTGATACAACAATTTGAAGCATGTTTGCCTTGGAAGGGAGAATCTTTGCTTGTCTTACAGCAGCAGGTCCAGTTCAGCTTCTCCCACCCCCCAGCAGCCTTCATGCCAGCTTGGAAGTGCCTTTTTTACCCCCTAAACCCACCTCAGACCTTCTAAGGGGCACCTTTTTATCCAGCTATGAGAAGGGCCAAGGGGAAGAAAGAGTGTGGCTGGCACTGGAGCTGGCTGAGCAGCAAGAGGGTCTGCAGGCAGGGGCACTGCACAGGGGCAGAGCTGCCCCTGCTGTATTGGTGCCCCTGCACATGGGCAGAGCTGCCCCTGCTGTATTGGTGCCCCTGCATGAGGGCAGAGCTGCCCCTGCTGTATTGGTGCCATTGCACATGGGCAGAGCTGCCCCTGCTGTATTGGTGCCACTGCACATGGGCAGAGCTGCCCCTGCTGTATTGGTGCCACTGCACATGGGCAGAGCTGCCCCTGCTGTATTGATGCCATTGCAAATGGGCAGAGCTACCCCTGCTGTATTGATGCCCTTGCAGATGGGCAGAGCTACCCCTGCTGTATTGGTGCCACTGCACATGGGCAGAGCTGCCCCTGCTGTATTGATGCCCTTGCAGATGGGCAGAGCTGCCCCTGCTGTATTGATGCCACTGCACATGGGCAGAGCTGCCCCTGCTGTATTGATGCCCTTGCAGATGGGCAGAGCTGCCCCTGCTGTATTGGTGCCACTGCACATGGGCAGAGCTACCCCTGCTGTATTGGTGCCACTGCACATGAGCAGAGCTGCCCCTGCTGTATTGATGCCCTTGCAGATGGGCAGAGCTACCCCTGCAGTATTGATGCCACTGCACATGGGCAGAGCTACCCCTGCTGTATTGGTGCCACTGCACATGGGCAGAGCTACCCCTGCTCTGTTGGTGCCCCTGCTGTATTGGTGCCCTTGCATGGGGGCAGAGCTACCCCTGCTCTGTTGGTGCCCCTGCTCTATTGGTGCCCCTGCACGTGGGCAGAGCTACCCCTGCTCTGTTGGTGCCCCTGCTCTATTGGTACCCCTGCATGGGGGCAGAGCTACCCCTGCTCTGTTGGTGCCCCTGCTGTATTGGTGCCCTTGCATGGGGGCAGAGCTACCCCTGCTCTGTTGGTGCCCCTGCTGTATTGGTACCCCTGCATGGGGGCAGAGCTACCCCTGCTCTGTTGGTGCCCCTGCTGTATTGGTGCCCTTGCATGGGGGCAGAGCTACCCCTGCTCTGTTGGTGCCCCTGCTGTATTGGTGCCCTTGCATGGGGGCAGAGCTACCCCTGCTCTGTTGGTGCCCCTGCTCTATTGGTACCCCTGCACAGGGGCAGAGCTGCCCCTGCTCTATTGGTGCCCCTGCTCTATTGGTACCCCTGCACAGGGGCAGAGCTGCCCCTGCTCTATTGGTGGCCCTGCTCTATTGGTACCCCTGCATGGGGGCAGTGCTACCCCTGCTCTATTGGTGCCCCTGCTCTATTGGTACCCCTGCACAGGGGCAGAGCTGCCCCTGCTCTGTTGGTGCCCCTGCTCTATTGGTACCCCTGCACAGGGGCAGAGCTGCCCCTGCTCTGTTGGTTCCCCTGCTCTATTGGTACCCCTGCACAGGGGCAGAGCTGCCCCTGCTCTGTTGGTGCCCCTGCTCTATTGGTGCCCCTGCACGTGGGCAGAGCTGCCCCTGCTCTGTTGGTGCCACTGCTGGGTCGGGGGTTGGGCTGAGAACGCTCTTTGAGGTTTCCCAACCAGCTCTGTCCCGTGTTTTCCAAAGCCTGTGCCCAGCTGCCAGTGGGGCAGTGCAGCCCTGGGCAGGTTGCATGCCCTCTGTGCAGCCTCTTGGCATTGCCCACAGCGCTGTGTGTTAGCAGCAGGGTGCAGAGCATCCCCTGCAGGGCGCCCCTGGGCCGCTCACCTGCGGCTTGTTGGCTTTGCAGCTTGTTTTTTGCTGCAGCTTCTCCCCTGGACGGCTGCTTTGTGTTGTGCTCCGGCCTCTGTTTGCTTCCTCTCTGAATCTTTATGATCTGATATTCCCCAAAGGTATCAACAATTCCCTCCTCCGATTCAGGGCAGAATTACTGAGCGGTTGCCATGGTGATGGGGGAGGAATTGGCTCAGCAGAGCAGCTGAGATCAGTCCCAGCTGCCTGCCTGCCTGCCTGCCTTCCTCCTCCTCCTGAGCAGTCAGTCTATTTCTAATGAAGTGCCATGTACAGGAGGCAGAGCTTTGTCTTGTTAAGCCTTTGTTGGGGATTAGATCCTTGGGGGCTTTCACCATAATCTGCTGAACTCACAAGCTTTACAAATCCTACCCTTGGTCACAGAGCTGAGGCCGTTGGACCCAGCAGATCTTTCCCTCTCCACCACCCTCTGGTCGTTTATAGAACCAGAGAATGGTTTAGGTTGGAAGGGACCTGAAAGCTCAGCCAGTTCCAACCCCTTGCTATAGGCAGGGACACCTCCCACTAGAACAGGTTGCTCAAAGCCTCATCCAGCCTGGTCCTGAGCACCTCCAGGGAGGTTGTGGAGCACAGAAGCACAGAATGTGATCAAAGATCACATTCTGTGCTTCTGTGCTCCACAACCTCCCTGGGCAATCTGTGTCAGTGTCTCCTCACCCTCCCTGGGCAACCTGTGCTCCACAACCTCCCTCTCTGTGCTCCACAACCTCCCTGGGCAACCTGTGCCAGTCTCTCACCACCCTCACTGCAAAGAACCCTTTCCTAACATCCAGTTTCAATCTGCCCTCCTCATCCTGTCATCTTCCATTCCTCCTCCTCCTCCTCCTCCTCCTGTCATTACCAGACCTTGTCAATAGTTCCTCCTCAGCCTTCCTGTAGGTCCCCTTCAGATCCTGGAAGGCCACTCCAAGGTGTCCTCAAAGCCTTCTCCAGGCTGCAGAGCTCCAACTCTCTCAGCCTGTGCTCAGAGCAGAGCTGCTGCAGCCCTCTCAGCATCTTGGTGGCCTGCTCTGGACTGGCTCCAACAGTTTCCATGTCCTGCTTGTGCTGGGGGCTCCAGAACTACACCCAGGACTGGGGTCTGAGGAGAGCAGAGCAAAGGAGGAGAAATGGACAAAATTAAAGGCAGAGTCTTTAAGAAGTGAAGCTCAGATTCTGCTCCTGAAGCTCTCTGGATCCATACTTTATCTACCCAAACCTGGGGTCACCTTCTCTTGCATGTCACAGAGGAATGGACCCCAAAGGAGGGGCAGTGGGGGACATAGGAGTGGAGCTTTGTGCTGTTGGTGGCTTTGCTTCTGATCTTTCACTTTCAGCTGGGATTCTTCTGCTAGCTTCCAGAAATCCCAGATAATTCCCAGTGTCAAAGGGGGTTTCAGTTTGCATCTTTACTGGAACTGTTCTGGCAAGAGCCTTCTGCAGAGTGCAGGCAGAGGAGCAGGCTGCCTGCCATGGGCAAATGTGTCCTGGTTCATAGATTGGGTTGACTTGGAAGGGAGCTTAAAGCTTAGCCAGTTCCAACCCTCTGCCATGGGCAGGGACACCTCCCACCAGCTCAAGGCCTCATCCAACCTGGCCCTGAACACCTCCAGGGGGTTCCATGGAGTGGGGCATGGCAGAAGGGACTGTGCTGACCTACAGAGGGACCATTGCTGGAGGAATTGCTGCCCCTCTGCACAACCTGCCCAGGAGTTCTGGTACTGAAGCCAGGAGTTTGGGGCTGTAATGGGAGCTTTGCAGCTGGTGGAGCAGAGGGAGCAGTGGCTAAGGAACAACCCAGGGAAGGGTTAGGTTGGAGATGAGGAACAATTTCTTTGCTGCAAGAGCGGTCAAGCATCAGCACAGGCTGCCCAGGGAGGTGGTGGAGTCCCCATGCCTGGAGGGGTTCAGGAAACCTGTGGCCATGGCACCTGGGGACAGGGTTTGGTGGCTGTGGTGGGCTTGGGGTGGAGGTTGAGTGGATGATCTCAGAGAGCTTTTCCAACCCAAGCAGTTCTGTCATTCAGTGAATACCTTCAGCAAATGCTTCCCAATGTGGTGTGCAGGACAAAGCACTTCAGAGTTGGACTTGTTTAATTGCCTGATTTGTTTTCCTTTGTTCCCTGCTAAGAGGCCATTAGACCTTGTAGAGAATTCCCTGCCTTAAATCCATGTTCTGCTTTCTGTCTCAGGAGATGGACTTGGGAATAGCTTTGGATGGAACCATGCAGGGGCTCAACCACCCTGAGAGTTGCCAGGAGCTCCCTGGTGTAGCTAAGATGCTCCCCTTTAGCAAGTGCCAAAGGGAAGGGAATGCAGGAGGCTCTTGGTTCTTGTCTCTTGCCTGCATGGTGCTGCTCAGAGCTTGTGCATCTGCTTGTGCTGATGAGGGAGAGTTGGCATCAAAGTGTCTAGGCTGGAGAATGAGCCTGTGCCTGTTTCCCCCACCCCTCTGAGTGGTGCTGCAGAGAAACAGCAGCCTGAGGGAGCGTGGGCACAGGCTTCCCTTCTTCATCTCCCTTTGGCTTGCAGGTACTGAGCAGCAAAGGACTTGGGGACATGGTGGCCGTGGTGGGGTTGGGTTGCAGGTTGCACTGGAGCTCTTGGAGAGCTTTTCCAACCCAAACTCCTCTGTGATTCTATAAACTGCCATCTTCTTTACTTGCCAGCTAGAGCCTGGCTGTGGCCTCAGCCCTTAGCCCTGCAGGGCAACATCTTCCCTGCCTGTTACCAAAATCATGCCTCAATTTGGGGGCTAATTTCTTTTGTTGGGATGCAAAACTTAATTATACTGAATGCAGATGAACAGGAAGTTGCATTAGCAGAGGTTTGGGGTAGTTTGGGGGTTTTTGTTTGATCAAATCAATGGGCAGTTATTCAGCATTATTTTGGGGGCTGGGGGGAACTTTGTAACCAGATAAAAGATAGGAGGGAGGGCAGAGCTATAAAAAGTGTTATTGTGTGATTATAAAGAGGCCCTTTTAATGCAGTTATTATGTGATGCTAAAGAGGCCTTTATTGCTCCAAGTTGGAAGCAGAATACAAATGGGCTCACAGTGTCTATTAAATGAAGAGCAGGGAAGGGGGTGGGGGGGGGGGGTTGAAATAGTCTCATTTCCCTCGACTGCAAAGCACAACTCATGAGGGAGTAGTGGTTAAAATCCATGGCAGTGCTGGGTCTGGTAGATTGATCATCTCCCAAGCCATAAAGTTTGGCAAGGAAGGAGTAATTTGTGTCATTTAAGGCATAGTTCAGTGGGGTGATGAAGCTGTTTCTGCAGGTTGTGATGTCAGCAGATGGTTCATTAGGTTGATGGAGTGGTTTGGGCTGGAAGGGATCTCAAGGATCATCCAGTTCTAGCCCCACTAAAGGATCAGCTAAACATTGATAAGAGCAATGCTTGGGGAGACAAAGATCCTTCACCCTGTGCTCCAAAGATCCTCCACTCTGCTCCAGAGATCCTCCCTCCACCCTCTGCTCCAAACATCCACTCTGCTCCAAAGATCCTCCCTCTATCCTGTGCTCCAAAGATCCACCCTGCTCCAAAGATCCTCCCTCCACCCTCTGCTCCAAAGATCCACTATGCTCCAAAGATCCTCTCTTCACCCTGTGCTCCAAAGATCCTCTCTCCACCCTGTGCTCCAAAGATCCTCCCTCCACCCTCTGCTCCAAAGATCCACTATGCTCCAAAGATCCTCTCTTCACCCTGTGCTCCAAAGATCCTCTCTCCACCCTGTGCTCCAAAGATCCTCCCTTCACCCTGTGCTCCAAAGATCCTCCCTTCACCCTGTGCTCCAAAGATCCTCCCTTCACCCTGTGCTCCAAAGATCCTCCCTCCCTCCACCCTGTGCTCCAAAGATGCTCCACTCTGCTCCAAAGATCCTCCCTCCACCCTGTGCTCCAAAGATGCTCCACTCTGCTCCAAAGATCCTCCCTCCACCCTGTGCTCTTTCACTGGATGGGGAGAGGAGCCCTGGGCCTTAGAAGGCTGAGCAAATCCATTTTGCTGCAGACCATTCCTGTTGTCTAACCCTCTCCTGTGTGCCTCTCTTCCAGCCTCTCTACAAGTGGACATTGTTCCAAGCCAGGGGGAGATCAGCGTTGGAGAATCCAAGTTCTTCTTATGTCAAGGTGAGTGGTGGCTCATGGCATCAGCTCCCTCTCTCTTGGTTTGCTGGGGAGGTCAAGCACTGTTTTAGCTCTGAGATAAAAGCTCCAGTGCCAGGTCTAGCTAGCAGTTCTCTTGGTTTCTCTTCCTTCTATGCCCTCATGGTGTGTAAGAGTCAGCAGCAAAGCAGCACGTGTTGTTTACTGCAAACAGCAAATGCATCCTCCCTTGGGAGCTAGCAACAGAGAGCAGCTCCAGCAGACAGCCTTGAGAATGGGAAAGGAGCTGCTGAAAGGCAAAAGGGAAAGCCAGGTGCCTAAGCAGGAGCAGAGGAGCACCTTGCAAGTTCCACTGCTCTTAGATCTGCTGCATTTAGAAGGCAGCCTTTTGTTTGCCAGCTGATTTCTCTCCTCAGCTGCTCTCAGCAGCAGTGGAAATGGCCAAGTGGCTTGGGGGTTGCTACCTCCACAACCCAGGGCTTCAGTGCTGCTGAAAACCTGCCTTTGTGGTGACACAAATCACTGCTTGTCCAGGCCACCAACTGCCCCAGGCTGTTCTCCTGCACTCTGTGGTGCAGTGCTGATGCAACCCACGTGCCCCAGAGCTGCTCCTACCACCAAATTAGCACCCACGTGTCCCCTTCAGATGCTCTGCTGAGAGTCCAGTGGGAGGGGTGAATGTGTTGGAGCACTGAGGTGAAGCATGACACAAAGCACAGAGGTGCTGTGGTGGGGCTCTGGGAGCAGAAGGCCACCAGGTGGACCATTTGCTTCCTCAGGAGTTAAGTAATGAGGCCATCTGATCCAAGAGGAACTGCAGAGTGATTGGTTAGTTGCTTTGGGAATGGAGGCATCCTCTGAGCAAGTGCTGCTGGCATCTTATCTGCATTCAGAAACACTCTGCATTCAGTTCCAGCCCCTCCAATAACAGGAGATAACAAAGCCACAGTGAGGAGTGCAGAGATGTGAGCTGCAAGGAAAAGACAGCCTGGAACCACTTGATAGCAGTTGGGGTCTGCAGTGGATGCAGCAGGAGGCAGGAGATGCTCAGTGCCCACAGCAGTGTCGCTGTTCTGGCAGGCAGAGCCCAGCCTGCCACTGCTGGTGGGGATGGAGCAGGAAGAGACTTAGTGCCATGGTCTGCTTGGTTGGGCAGGGCTGGCTGCTAGGTTGGGCTGGCTGAGCTTGGAGCTCTCTTCCAACCTGCTTGATTCTCTGATGCTGCTCCTCAGTGGATAGATTAGGACATGGGGTCCAGGAAAACCACTCTGGCCTGGCTCAGGGGGGGACCTTTTTGCTCTCTAAAGCTACCAGAAGAGAGGTTGTAGCCAGCTGGGGTTGGGCTCTGCTCCCAGGCACCCAGGGACAGACACAGTCTCAAGCTGTGCCAGGGCAGGTTTAGGCTGGATGTTATGAAGAAGTTCTTGGCAGAAAGAATGATTGGCACTGGAATGGGCTGCCCAGGGAGGTGGTGGAGGCCCCATCTCTGGAGGTGTTTAGAGGAGGCTGCATGAGGCACTTAGTGCCAGGGGTGAGTTAATCAGAAGGGTTGGTGCTAGGTTGGACTCAGTGATCTCAAAGGTCTTTTCCAACCTGGCTAATTCTGTGCTCCTGTGCAAGGAGTGCCCCCCTCTAGGTTACAAACCCAGCCCAGTGCCCTTGGTGCAGCTCAGCAGCTGAGCACTGCCAGTGCCAAGAGAGACAATTTTCTGTGCTCGCTTCCCAGGCAGCAGAACCCTTCCCTGGGTCAGCCTTTCACAGGGCAATGCTGGATACCTGCAGTCCTCTATGCACATCTGTTGGGCCAGTGCCATTCTGGGGTGCATCAGAAGGGCTGTGGTGAGCAGGTCAAGAGAGGTTCTCCTGCCCCTCTGCTCTGCCCTGCTGAGGCCACATCTGCAGTACTGGGGCCAGTTCTGGGCCCCCCAGTTCAAGAAGGACATAGAACTGCTGGAGAGAGTCCAGCACAGAGCCACAGAGATGCTGAAGGGAATGGAAGAGCTCTGTTAGGAGCAGAGCCTGAGGGAGCTGGGGCTGTGCTGCTGGGAGGAGAGGAGGCTGAGAGGTGAGCTCAGCAGTGGCTCTAAAGCTGTGCAGGTGAGTGGCAGGAGGCTGGAGCCAGGCTCTGCTGGGGGATGCCAGTGCCAGGGCAAGGGGCAGTGGTGGGAGCTGAGGCAGAGGAAGTTCCATGTGAACCTGAGGAGGAATTTTTTCCCTGTGAGGGTGCCAGAGCCTGGCACAGGCTGCCCAGGGGGGCTGTGGAGTCTCCCTCTGTGGAGATATCCAAACCCTGCCTGGATGTGTCCCTGTGTGCTCTGCTCTGGGTGATGCTGCTGTGGCAGGGAGCTTGGACTGGCTGAGCTCTGGAGGTCCCTCCCAGCCCCCTGCCGCTCTGCGACGCTGTGAGACTTCTTCTTAAGCCTGCTCTGTTTCCTTCTCTCCTCCCCAGTGGCAGGGGAGGCCAAGTCCAAAGACATCTCCTGGTTCTCCCCCAACGGCGAGAAGCTGACGCCCAACCAGCAGCGCATCTCGGTGGTGCGCAACGATGACTTCTCCTCCACCCTCACCATCTACAACGCCAACATCGACGACGCAGGCATCTACAAGTGCGTGGTCAGCAGCGCCGAGGAGGGCGACTCTGAGGCCACCGTCAACGTCAAGATATTCCGTAAGGCAGCGGCTCCCAGGGCTGCTCCCTGCTCCCCCCTGCGGGCCTGAGGCGAGGTTTAAGCAGGGAACTGCTTCACCTCCCAAAAGGAAGGCGAAGAGGGAAAGCTTTGCTATGAGGATAGGCTATGAGAGTTGGGGGTCTGCAGCCTGGAGAAGAGAAGGCTTCAAGGATGTGTGAAGTTGAACTGAGCTGGTGCTGCATCCTGCACAAGTGTTCCATGCTGCCCTGAGCGTGGAAAGTGACCTGATGCTGGATTTATGTTCTTAGGATTGGTTCTGGGAGTCCAGAGGAGGCCACCAAGATGCTGAGAGGGCTGCAGCAGCAGCTCTGACCTGAGGACAGGCTGAGAGAGTTGGGGCTGTGCAGCCTGGAGAAGAGAAGGCTTCAAGGAGATGTAGTGAAGTTGAACTGAGCTGGCACAGCATCCTGCCAAGCTGAGTCTGACAAGTGTTCCACGCTGCCCTGAGTGTGGAGAATGACCTGATGCTGAATTTATGTTCTTAGGATTGGTTCTGGGAGTCCAGAGGAGGCCACCAAGATGCTGAGAGGGCTGCAGCAGCTCTGCTCTGAGGGCAGGCTGAGAGAGTTGGGGCTGTGCAGCCTGGAGAAGAGAAGGATTGAAGGAGACCTTGGAGTGGCCTTGCAGGATCTGAAGGGGGTTACAGGAAGGCTGGGGAGGGACTATTGACAAGGTCTGGTAATGAGAGGAGGAGAAATGGGTTTGAAGTGGCAGAGAGGGAAGATTGAAACTGGCCAGTAGGATGAGTGAGCTCTTATGATATGATTCTATTCTGTGATTCTATCAGACCAGCAGTGTGCCCAGGTGGGCAGCAGAGCCAATGGCATCCTGGGCTGGCTCAGGAGCAGTGTGGGCAGCAGGATGAGGGAGGTTCTCCTGCCCCTGTGCTCAGCACTGCTCAGGCCACTCCTGGAGTGCTGTGTCCAGTTCTGGGCTCCTGAATTGCAGAGAGATGTTGAGGTGCTGGAAGGTGTTGAGAGAAGGGCAGCAAGGCTGGGGAGGGGCCTGGAGCACAGCCCTGTGAGGAGAGGCTGAGGGAGCTGGGGGGGTGCAGCCTGCAGAAGAGGAGGCTCAGAGCAGAGCTCATTGCTGCCTGCAGCTACCTGCAGGGAGGCTGTAGCCAGGTGGGGTTGGGCTCTGCTGCCAGGCAGCCAGGGACAGAAGAAGGGGACACAGCCTCAGGTTGTGCCAGGGCAGGTCTAGGCTGGATGCTGGGAGGAAGTTGTTGTCAGAGAGAGTGATTGGCATTGGAATGGGCTGCCCAGGGAGGTGGTGGAGTGGCTGTGGCTGGAGGTGTTGCAGCCAAGCCTGGCTGGGGCACTTAGTGCCATGGTGTGGTTGGTTGGGCAGGGCTGGGTGCTAGGTTGGACTGGCTGAGCTTGGAGCTCTCTGCCAACCTGCTTGATTCTCTGGTTCTATTGACAAGGTCTTATAGTGACAGGATGAGGAGGAATGGATTTGAACTGGCAGAAGGGAGATTGAAACTGGATGTTAGGAAGAAGTTCTTTACAGTGAGGGTGAGGAGACACTGGCACAGGTTTGCCCTGGGAGGTTGTGGAGCACAGAGAGGGAGGGTGAGGAGACACTGGCACAGGTTGCCCAGGGAGGTTGTGGGGCACAGAAGCACAGAATGTGATCAAAGATCAAAGATCCCATTCTGTGCTTCTGTGTCCCATAACCTCCCTGGAAGTGTTCAAGGCCAGGCTGGATGAGCCCTTGTGCAACCTGGGGCTGATGTAGCTGTCCCTGCCCATGGCAGGAGGATTGGCAGTGGATGAGCTTTCAGGTTCCTTCCAACCTAAACCATTCTGTGACTCTGAGGCTGCTTCTAAAGGACAGGGAGAAAGGTGAATAGAAAGGGGATACTGGGAAGTTGCAGCCTACTTTCTTCCTTGGTTTAGAGGGGTAGGTGGGGAACTCAAGACCTTGGCTTTTCAGGGCGGTTGGATGAGATGACCTTTGGAGGTCCCTTCCAACCCAACTCGTTTTGTGATTCCCAGCATGTCTGCTGCTTTCATTCTGCTGGGAGACAGGAGGGCAGGGGGTAGAAGGAGAAGATTCCAGCACATCCTAAGTGTCTGGGAGGAGTAAGCAGAGAGGAGAGCAGCTGTCACTGGCGACAGGCGCGCGGTGAGATAGGAGCAGTGTTCAGCGTGGAGGATTGCAGCCCCAGAAGGCTTGTAAGAAGCCATCAGCCTGCTGTCCAGCAGCTCCTCCCACCCCTGCCAGGCAGCTGAGCACTTCCAAGTGCACATTTTCTCTTTGCAGTGTGGGCAAAGTGGTGAGCTGGGGAGAGGGTGGATGGGGCAGGGCTGGGATGTAGGCTTCCTGTGATGCGGTTGCATCAGGCTCACCTCGATCCTGCCCTCGGGACCAGGGTTTCTAGGCAAGGGCTCTCCTGGGCTTGCTTTGCTTTCCTCAGGCTTGAGGTGTGCTGGGAGAGCTGCAGTGACTCTCTTCTCCCATTGCTTTCAGAAAAGCTGATGTTCAAGAATGCTCCCACTCCTCAGGAGTTCAAGGAAGGGGATGATGCTGTCATCGTGTGTGATGTGGTCAGCTCCCTGCCTCCTACCATCATCTGGAAGCACAAAGGCAGGGATGTTATCCTCAAGAAAGATGGTAAGGCACAAGAGGGGTCTTGGTTAAATCTACCCTCGAGGAGTTCAGGAGAACAGAATGGTCAGGAGGGAGGAGAAGAGGAGTTTGTGTCTAACACTAGGTCTTAGGATGTGAATGGAGTTATTCAGGGATGCTGTGGTTTGGCAGTGGCAGGACAATGATGTTGCCACAAATGGCCACTGGGCTTTGGCACTGCACTAGGCCAGAGGATGGCAGAAAGAAAGGAAATTCAGCTGAAAGAAAAGATCAACAGGCAGAAGAGATGATCAAGGTCAGAGTTCTTCAGCAGGAGAGTGGTGAGAGGCTGGAATGGGTTGCCCAGGGAGGGGGTTGAGGCCCCATGACTGGAGATGTTTGAGGCCAGGCTGGCTGAGGCTGTGTGCAGCCTGCTCTAGGGTAGGGTGTCCCTGGGCATGGCAGGGGGCTTGGAACTGGCTGCTCCTTGTGGTCCCTTCCAACCCTGCCTGATTCTGTGATTCTAAGAGCTGAGACACTCTGCACTTGTGGCCTCAAAGCTCTTTGCAAGTGAGCAGCTTTCCTCTTTCTTTCAAGTGATGCAGCCTGTCATGCCCAGGGGGGCATTTCCCTGGCGTGGGGGACTGCAGAGCCCTGACTCCACTGGAGCATTCCTGCCCCAGCTGTATTCCCACATCTGCTCCTGGCAAGACTTGAACTCTGCCAACCTTGGGCGAGAGGGGCAGGCTTCCTTGTCTGCCCTAATGAAGTGCAGATGTGTCTGTGTGTCTGTCTTTGTGTCACTGCCTCTATTTGTTCATGCTAAAAGGCACCAGAGCAGTTTGCCTGCTGCCCCCATCTGGTTTCTTTCTTGGCAGTGTCAGAGCAGAATCCCCATGAAATGATGGGAAGGGACATTCTATTGCACTGAGCCTTCTCTCCACCCAGAAAAGACAAAGAGAGGAGAAGCTGTTCCCTGCAGTGAGCCTTCCTGAGCACCCCTGGCTAAGGGCAGACCTCATTGCTCTCTACAGCTACCTGCCAGGAGGCTGGAGTGAGGCTGATGTTGGTCTCTTCTCTCAAGTAACCAGCAATAGGATGAGAGGAAACGAAACTCTGCAAGGGGAGGTTTAGATTTGAGATGAGGAAGAATTTCTTTGCTGCCAGAGTGGTCAGGGATTGGCACAGGCTGCCCAGGGAGAAGCGGTGGAGTCTCCATCCCTGAGGGTGTTCAGGAAGCTTCAGGATAGAGTTTAGTGGTCGTGGTTGGATCTGAGAGGTCTTTTCCACCCTTGATGATTGAGTGAACCTTCCTTTTGTCCCCCCTAGTCCGATTTATAGTGCTGTCCAACAACTACCTGCAGATCAGGGGCATCAAGAAGACAGATGAGGGCACCTACCGCTGCGAGGGCAGGATCCTGGCTCGGGGGGAGATCAACTTCAAGGACATCCAGGTCATCGTCAACGGTGAGCAGCCCTGGGCAGTGCTAGGGCAGGGGCAGGGTGTGTGGCACCTGCACCATGGGCTGCTGCAAATGCTGCAGTGGATTTGCACCCCCAGGTTGCCATCAGCTTGCTGATCTCCATCTCTGCTGTGTCAAACAGAAGTGGGGAGTTGGAGATGCTGACAGGCAACGTTTGTGGCAAAAGAGACCTTTAAGTGTCTCCTGCCTTGGAGTGAGAAGTGGCTTTGTCCACAGCACTGATTTGTCTGTGTGTCTCACTACCTCCTGTCCTTCCTTCCCTGTGCTGCTTGCTTTGGAGAGCTCCTGCATGCCACCTGTAGAGTGCAGGTGGTGGCCCAAGGCTTTGCATCGCTGGGGGCAGGCAGAGCAGGGCAGAGACTGAGCATGAGCCTGCAGGGCTCAGCCCTGCTCACAGCTTCTGTCCTTACTAACCCCAATGTCAATTCCTTCTCTTCTAGTACCTCCTTCTGTGCGTGCCAGGCAGAGCACCATGAATGCCACTGCCAACCTCAGCCAGTCTGTCACCTTAGCATGTGATGCTGATGGCTTTCCTGAGCCAACCATGACCTGGACAAAGTAAGATGCTGTGTGCAGTGCCCTGGGGGTGTGTGAGCATGGATGTGGGCTGCAAGGCCTGGAAATGCAGGCTGGAGGGAAAGCAACACTGTAACTGGGCTAAGATTAACACAAGAGAAGGAATGGCCTCATCACCTTCAAGGGTGGTCTCACAGTGTTCAAAGCCAGGCTGGATGAGACCTCATCACCTTCAAGGGTGGTCTCACAGTGTTCAAAGCCAGGCTGGATGAGGTCTCATCATCCACAGTGTTCAAAGCCAGGCTGGATGAGGCCTCATCACCTTCAAGGGTGGTCTCACAGTGTTCAAAGCCAGGCTGGATGAGGTCTCATCATCCACAGTGTTCAAAGCCAGGCTGGATGAGGTCTCATCACCTTTAAGGGTGGTCTCAGAGTGTTCAAAGCCAGGCTGGATGAGGTCTCATCATCCACAGTGTTCAAAGCCAGGCTGGATGAGGCCTCATCACCTTCAAGGGTGGTCTCACAGTGTTCAAAGCCAGGCTGGATGAGGCCTCATCACCTTCAAGGGTGGTCTCACAGTGTTCAAAGCCAGGCTGGATGAAGCCTCATCATCCTCAAGGGTGGTCAAACAGTGTTCAAAGCCAGGTTAGATGAGATCTTGAGAAACATGGGCTAGTGGAAGGTGTCCCTGAAGGATGACCTTCAAGGACCCTTCCAACCTGAGCCATGCTATGATTGATGCTGACCAGACCTGTCCCATGGGTCAGTTTATTATCAGCTGGTGAGGAAACGTGGTCAGAAGTGGCTGCTATAACTTGCACTGGTCATGCCAGGAGATCCACATCTAAAGTCTTTCTCTTTGGTTCCTCAGGGCTGCATTTCACTGTTGGGCAGTTTGGAGTCATTGGGGGAAGGTCAAGGCCAAGTTGCTGTGTTGAACACTCTGGTGACAGCTTGGAATGCTGCCTTGATGTGCAAGGACAGAAGCCACCCTTGGTGGTGTTTGTAGCTCTTGTGTCTAGGTTATGATGTGTGTCAGAAGGTGAAAGGTGCAGCAGGAGAGAGGAGGAGCAGATTTAAATGGCAGCTTTGTAGGCCATGGAGGAAGAAGAAGGTGGTGACCCTCTCAAGTTGAGGGCTTGCAATGCAGTTGTGGCATTAACAAGGCTAAAGGAAACAGCTTTTGATTGCTTCTCCCCAACACAGCCTATGTGCTTTGTGCCCTGCAGGGATGGAGAGCCCATAGAAGAGGCTGATGATGAGGAGAAATACAGTTTTAACTATGATGGGTCTGAGCTCATCATCAAGAAGGTGGACAAGAGTGATGAAGCAGAATACATCTGCATTGCTGAGAACAAGGCTGGCGAGCAGGATGCTACCATTCATCTCAAAGTCTTTGGTAAACATGCCCTTGCTGTGCCCCCTGCCCAACCCAGCTGACTCTTGGTAGCTCATGGTGCAAGCTGCTTCTCCCAGTTAATGCCTGATGTGGTTTATCTGGAGCTGCTTCTTTCCCTCTGCCATCACGACAGGCAAAATTGATCCTGTGTCTGAACTAGAGGCCAACTCCATCCTGCTTCCTTTCTGGACCTGTGCAGAGGGTTCACATGCTGCAGAGGGCTGAGGCCCAACCCAGCCAAAGCTGCTAGTAAAAGGGCTTCAGCAGCCCAGTGAGGCTTGCTGTGAACTGGACAGGAAGGTGAACCCCAGCCCACTGCTGTCCAGTGACCTCAAGCTTGCAGGAGTGAGTCAGCAGCTTCCCTGCCTTCCATCCCTCTAGGAGAGTCAGGCAGTGTCATTGTCCCTGGCCCATCCCTCTGCATCCACTTGACAAAGCTGCTTATCAAAAGGCTAATTTGAGGCAGAGAAAGTAGACAGCCTGAAGGTTTATCAGTCCCTGGGATTATCCACTCATTCCTGCACTGCTGCCTGGCTTCTGCCTCAGACACATCCTCTGCCAGTCCTCTCTTGCAAACCCCAACTGTGAGCATGTGCAGAGAGAACCCTTCCAGCTCTGGCAGGAGGCAGCCTGCTCTCAGAGGTCACTCTGCTGCCTTGCCCACAGAGCAGAGAACTTGTGCCAGTTCAGAAGCCCTTTGCAGAGGTGGCTGCTGCCAGGCAAGCTTCACCCTGAGCCCCAGCTGAGTGCAAGCTGTGTTCTCTTTGCAGCAAAACCCAAAATCACCTACGTGGAGAATAAAACAGCCATGGAGCTGGAGGAGCAGATCACATTGACCTGCGAGGCCTCTGGGGACCCAATCCCTTCCATCACTTGGAGAACCTCCACCCGCAACATCAGCAATGAAGAGAAGGTAGAGCCCTTCCCCAGCCCCCAGGCTGAGCTGCTGGCAGCAGTGCAGCTTCTCCCTGCCTGCCCTGCCTGAGGCAGGATGCATGAGAGCTGCACACAGAGCCCCCTGGGCACCCTGGCACTTCCCCTCTCTAGAGCAGCTGCGTGCCCCTGCCTGGGCTGCCTGCTGCAGGGGCAGCTCCACAGCTGCAGTCAGGCCACTGCTGTGCTTTGCTCTCAAGAGCCAACTCAGTTCAGAGCAACTGAGGATGTGCTTTGGGATGCTGACTGCTAGCACTGAGTGGAGCAAGCTGGGAAAGCAGTAGGCCCTTGGCAGAGGAGTTTCCAGAGGGGCTTGCACTTGCAGGAAGCTTGGGAAAGGATTTTTTTCCCCCTTCTATTTCCAGGCTGAGAGGTTTGGGAATGAGCACCTTGATTCCAGTGTTGTCCATGCTGTCATCGTGGTGCTGGCACCATGTGAGAGGGGTGGCAGGTGGAGAGGTGTGGGCTGTCACCTCTCAGAGGTGCAGTGGACCAAAATGAGCCTGTTAATTCAATTCCTTCTTGCCCTGTTGAAGCACTGCATGTTCCAGAAGCACAAAAGCCTGCCTGCCTTTGTGCTCACCTCTTGCAGATCACATCAACACCATTTTTGTTCTCCAAAGGCAAAAATCATTAGCAGTTTTTACAAAGGAGTGCTGGGTTGGTTCCCTTGGCCACAGCTGCCAGTAATGAGAGGAGATGAGGATGTACTCTGCTGCTGTAGGCATCCCATAACGCAAAGTGCTCAGTTTAGAGGCAGAGAAAGGCTAGAGAGAAGCTGGGGTAAGGAGTTGTTGGCTATTAATCACCCTCTAATAAGAGAGTGTCTCAAGGCACAGCTAACTTGGATGTTGCAGTGCTCCTCAGTCCCTGTGAAGGCAGCAGTTGGTAGGTTGTTGAAGTCTTAAAAGCAGCAGAGATGTCCACTCTTGGTCAGCCACACAGCTGCCATCCTGCAGGGAGCTGCTGGAGAGTCCAGAGGAGGTCACAAAGATGATCCAAGGGCTGGAGCAGCTCTGCTGTGAGGACAGGCTGAAGAAGCTGGGGGTGTGCAGCTTGCAGAGGAGAAGGCTCCAGGGAGGGCTCAGAGCTGCCTGCCAGTGCCTGAAGGGATCCTGCAGAGGGACTGCTCATGAGGGTGTCTGAGACAGTCCAAGGAGAAATGGTTTGGAGTTGAAGCAGAGCAGGGTTAGAGTGGAGCTGAGGAGGAAGTTCTGCAAGGTGAGGGTGGAGAGAGTCTGGCACAGGCTGCCCAGAGAGGCTGTGGCTGCCTCCTGCCTGGGGGTGCTCAGGGCCAGATGGATGAGGCTTTGAGCAGCTGAGTCGAGTTGAGAGGTGTCCCTGGGCGTCGTGGGGAGGTTGGAGCAGATGAACTGTGAGGTCTTTCCCAACCTGAACCACTCTGACAGCCTTAAATGAGCTTCTTCAGCCACCTTCACGATGCCAGCCTGTCACCACCTTGTTAATGTGTGCCATACTGATCAGGGTGCCAAAGCTTTCCAGCATGAATCCTTTCTTACCACCTTTTGGATCTGAGGGCTAGAGGCAATCCCTGTGAGCTTTAGGAGGAATTTCCTTTGCCTTCAACAGCTGCTGGCTTGGACTCTGCCTGCAGCATGGCTGAGGTCCTGCCTTGACAGGAGAAGGCTTTCCATAGCCTTTGTCTAGGAGAGCAGTGTGAGGAACCAAGCACCACAGTGCTGCAAGCCCTAGAGTTTGAATCACAGGCATGGAAAAGAGCCTGGCCAAGGAGGAGAGCAGAAAAGCTGCCATCAATCAAGCAGAAGTGAGGAGGAGGAGGAGGAGGAAGAAGCAGTATGCAGGGTCTCATCTGTCCAGCCCAGTGGCAAAACTGCTAACCATTTTTGAGCCTCCCATCTCTCCTGCTCGATGCTCTTAAGCATTAAGGAGGGGGGGAAAAAATTACTGCTCTGGTTTCTTCCACACTTTTGGAGGGCAAAGCAAAGGTTTGAGGTCCTGCCACGTGTCTCATGGAGTGGTTCAAACCTTCAGGGCAGAGATTGGTTTAGGGAGATTTGTTGTGGTGTCCTGCACTGTACACTTGCTAGGCAGGGTCTGTGTCTCTGTGTGTGTTGGGTTGCTTTGGTTTTGCCTTGATCCCACTCTCTGCCTGGTGCTGTGTGTTTGGGGGAAAGGTGCAGCTGGCCACAAGATGCTCCCTTCAGATCCCTTCAGAACAGCCCTGAGGAGGCTCCTACAGGTGCAGCCAAAGGCACACAGTCAGTTTGCTGTGTTTCTGGGAGGTGGATGGTAGTAGAGTCCCCTCCATTGAGGTCTCAGCTTGGCAGGCTGCTGGGGCAGCTCGTTTCAGCTCCACTGTCACCCAGAAAGGTTGGACCAGATGATCCTTGGGGTCTTTTTCAACCTGGCCTTCTGGGATTCTGTCTTGCCTGCTGTAGGTACCTGGATGCATCTATCCTGTCATGGTTTGCTTGCTGTTACAATCACACTCAGGTTGTTAAAGGTTTCAGAGCTTCCTTACCTCTCATGAACATTTGGTGCTGAAGCAAAATGTGCCCAACCCCCCCCCCCCCCCATTCTCCCTGGGGTCAGGGGATGAGAGGGAATGGCTTGAAAACTCTGCCAGGGAAGGGTTAGGTTGGAGATGAGGAACAATTTCTTTGCTGCAAGAGTGGTCAAGGATCAGCACAGGCTGCCCAGGGAGGTGGTGGAGTCCCCATGCCTGGAGGGGTTCAGGAAACCTGTGGCCATGGCACCTGGGGACAGGGTTTGGTGGCCGTGGTGGTGCTGGGTTGGAGGTTGGAGCGGATGATCTCAGAGAGCTTTTCCAACCCAAACAGTTCTGTCATTCAGTGAATACCTTCAGCAAATGCTTCCCAATGTGGTGTGCAGGACAAAGCACTTCAGAGTTGGACTTGTTTAATTGCCTGATTTGTTTTCCTTTGTTCCCTGCTAAGAGGCCATTAGACCTTGTAGAGAATTCCCTGCCTTAAATCCCTGTTCTGCTTTCTGTCTCAGGAGATGGACTTGGGAATAGCTTTGGATGGAACCATGCAGGGGCTCAACCACCCTGAGAGTTGCCAGGAGCTCCCTGGTGTAGCTAAGATGCTCCCCTTTAGCAAGTGCCAAAGGGAAGGGAATGCAGGAGGCTCTTGGTTCTTGTCTCTTGCCTGCATGGTGCTGCTCAGAGCTTGTGCATCTGCTTGTGCTGATGAGGGAGAGTTGGTATCAAAGTGTCCAGGCTGGAGAATGAGCCTGTGCCTGTTTCCCCCACCCCTCTGAGTGGTGCTGCAGAGAAACAGCAGCCTGAGGGAGCGTGGGCACAGGCTTCCCTTCTTCATCTCCCTTTGGCTTGCAGCAAAGGATAAAGAGATATCTTCTCATTTCCCTTTCTTCTGACCCTGCAGAGACTCAGTGACAAGGGTTGAAAGGGCACTTGCAGGGGTATAAGCAAGGCTGAATTATGACTTGGCTGCTCAGCTCTGGAGGAACTTGGGCACAAGAGGAGAAAGAGAGAGAGAAACGAGCAGTGTCCCAACCCAGGCAGGTCCTTGTGAGCTTCACCTCAGGCTTCTGCTTACCAGCAAACCCTTTGCTGTTATTCAAGACACTCTGAGATGAGTCTGTCTGTGCCATCTGTTGATCCTTGACTCTCTCAGTGTTCACCAGAAGCACCATGGAAGCAAGAGTCTGGTTTGGATCCTCATCTCCTCTGCTTCCATCTCCATTTCTGTAGTGTCACTCTTGTGTTGCATCCTCACCTCCAGCAATGTCATCAGAGCTGGGAGATTAATTAATTAGCAGGTGATTTTTGACTCCTGAACTGAACTGCCTCAAGTTGCAATTGAAACAGAGACCAGAAGGGAACAATAAATGTGTAAGGCAAATCATAGGGGAGGGGGAAAATGGAAAGCAGCAACTTGAGTCTGCAGTCAGAATGGTCCACACTGGTGGTGGCTTTCTCTGGCTGGGAGCTGTGTGGCTCTTGGGGAGGTTGCTGCATGTTTCACTGATGCTTGTTGGCTTGTCCTGAGCTCAGTAAGGATTGGGTCTGCTCATCCCTAAGCATCGTGAGCTAGATGTGATCAGCTGGAGGGGGGAGGCTCTGCCCTGCTGTCTGCTGTCCAGGAGGGTCAGCCTGTTTCAGTGCCCTGCAGCTCCAGGTGCCCTGGCACAGCCTGCATGTCAGAGGTGTCCAGATGCATGAGCTGGGTGTTCATGTCAGGCAGTGTGTGTGGGTGGCCTGCAGAGCAGTGGCAGAGCCCAGGCCTGGCACTGGCTATGCACTGCAGTCACCCAGGCCAGCAGAATCCCCTCCTCAGGACGACTGGGGAAAGGCTCCTGGCAATGGGGAGATGTGAGAAGCGAAACAGTCACTTGGTATGAGGGTGGTGAGACTCTGGAATAGGCTGCCCAGGGAGGCTGTGGCTGTCTCTTCCCTGGGGGGGATGTTCAAGACCAGGCTGGGTGAAGCCTCAAGCAGCCAAGTCTAGCAGGGAGATGTCCCTGCCCATGTTGGGGTGGTTGGAGGAGATGATCTCTGAGATCCCTTCCAACCATTCTACCTACAACCAGAAGCAGCCTTTAGCTCTCCTTAGACTTCATTTCACCCAATCCCTAGGCTAGGAAATTTCACTCTGCCAATCTAAATTGGAGGAGGTTTAGGTTGGGCAGCAGCAGCAGCAACTGTGCCCACCCCACACTTTGCTGAGCTGTTCAGCTTGGAGCCTGCATGTGCACAGAACCCCAAGGGGGTGCCTGGGCTGTGGATACCTGCAAGCAACCTCTGATAAACTCTTACTGCTGTTTTTCTGTTGTTGTTGTGTTCTATATCTGTTCTCTCCAGGCTTCCTGGACCCGGCCCGAGAAACAAGAGGTATCAGATTTGCCAGACCTTTAGCCAACTTCTTTTAGTTTGGTTTTCTTGGTTGGTTTTGGGGTTGTTTGGGGTTTTTTTTCCTCCCTCCTTTTATTTCTTCTTCCTCTTTTTAGCATTGCAGATTAACACTCTTCTAGCTCGGTAACCACGGCAGCTAAAGCAGCATGAATAACCTGAGCAAGGAGCAATCCACGAGAGAAACAGCTTCTAGAGCTAGCAGTGGCTTAGTCATGAGCAAACAGAGCTGTGTTGGGAGAGAGCAGCCCAGCTGGGGGCTGAGGAAGTGAGAGAAGCAAAGCAAAGGGCAAAGCTGGAGGAGAGTTCTTGTGCCGAGCGCTGCCAGCCTGGGACACCTCTGCCTGCTGGGGCTTTAGGGGTTAGCCAGGAGGGACCTGGGTTGGAGTTTTAGGCTAGGGGGGGTTGGTTCAGGGGTTTTAGTTGGGGTTGGGAGTTAGGGTTGGGGGTTTTTGTTGTGGTTGGAGTTTGGGTTGGGGTTTTAGGCTGCAGGTTTGGTTCAGGGTTTTGGGTTGGGGTTTGGGTTGGGGTTTTAGGCTGGAGGTTTGGTTCAGGGTTTTGGGTTGGGGTTTGGGTTGGGGTTTTAGGCTGGAGGTTTGGTTCAGGGGTTTTAGTTGGGATTTGGGTTGGGGTTTTAGGCTGGAGGTTTGGTTCAGGGTTTTGGGTTGGGGTTTGGGTTGGGGTTTTAGGCTGGAGGTTGGTTCAGGGGTTTTAGTTGGGATTTGGGTTGGGGTTTTAGGCTGAGGGGTTGGTTCAGGGGGTTTGGGTTGGGGTTTTAGGCTGGAGGTTTGGTTCAGGGGTTTTAGTTGAGATTTGGGTTGGGGTTTTAGGCTGGAGGTTTGGTTCAGGGGTTTTAGTTGGGATTTGGGTTGGGGTTTTAGGCTGGAGGTTTGGTTCAGGGTTTTGGGTTGGGGTTTGGGTTGGGGTTTTAGGCTGGAGGTTTGGTTCAGGGGTTTTAGTTGGGATTTGGGTTGGAGTTTTAGGCTGGAGGTTTGGTTCAGGGGTTTTAGTTGGGGTTTGGGTTGGGGTTTTAGGCTGGAGGTTTGGTTCAGGGGTTTTAGTTGGGATTTGGGTTGGGGTTTTAGGCTGGAGGTTTGGTTCAGGGGTTTTAGTTGGGATTTGGGTTGGGGTTTTAGGCTGGAGGTTTGGTTCAGGGTTTTGGGTTGGGGTTTGGGTTGGGGTTTTAGGCTGGGGGTTTGGTTTAGGGTTTTTAGTTGGGGTTGGGAGTTTGGTTTGGGGGCTTTGGTTGGGGGTTTTTGTTGTGGTTGGGGTTTGAGTTGGGGTTTTAGGCTGGAGGTTTGGTTCAGGGTTTTGGGTTGGGGTTTAGGTCGGGGTTTTAGGCTGGAGGTTTGGTTCAGGGGTTTTAGTTGGGGTTGAGTTTGGGGGTTGGGGTTTGGTTTGGGTTTTTTAGTTGGGGTTGGAATTTTGGGTTGGGGGTTTGGTTCAGAGTTTTGGGTTGGAGTTGGAGGTTGGGTTTGGTTTGGGGGTTTGGGTTGGGGGTTTGGTTTGGGGTTTTGGTTGGGGTTTGGAGTTTAGTTTGGGTTCAGGGTTTTTAGTTGGGGTTGGGGATTTGGTTTGGGGTTTGGTTTAGGGTTGGGAATTTGGGTTGGGTTCAGGGTTTTTTGTTGGGGTTGGGGGTTTGGTTTGGGGTTTTGGTTGGGTTTGGGGTTTTTAGTGGGGTTTGGGGGTTGGGTTTGTGGGGCTGCTTAGTGGGGCTGGGTTTGGGGATCTGCTTCATGGGGCTGGGTTTTGGGGGGGCGTTCAGACGTGTTGGCTTGGGAGGGGTATTAGTGGGGCCAGGTTTGGGGGGGAAGGGTTTAATGGGGCTGGGTTTGGGAGGGGATGTTTAGTGGGGGGCTGAGTTTGAGGTTTGGGTTGGGTTTTGGGTGGAGGTTTGGTGTAGTTTTTGTTTGGGTTTCTGAGGTTATTTGGTTGGGTTTGGGGTAGTTTTTATTTGGGTTTCTGAGGTTATTTGGTTGGGTTTGGGGTAGTTTTTGTTTGGGTTTCTGAGGTTATTTGGTTGGGTTTGGGGTAGTTTTTGTTTGGGTTTCTGAGGTTATTTGGTTGGGTTTGGGGTAGTTTTTGTTTGGGTTTCTGAGGTTATTTGGTTGGGTTTGGGGTAGTTTTTGTTTGGATTTCTGAGGTTATTTGGTTGGGTTTGGGGTAGTTTTTGTTTGGGTTTCTGAGGTTATTTGGTTGGGTTTGGGGTAGTTTTTGTTTGGGTTTCTAAGGTTATTTGGTTGGGTTTGGGGTAGTTTTAGTTTGGGTTTCTGAGGTTATTTGGTTGGGTTTGGGGTAGTTTTTGTTTGGGTTTCTGAGGTTATTTGGTTGGGTTTGGGGTAGTTTTTGTTTGGGTTTCTGAGGTTATTTGGTTGGGTTTGGGGTAGTTTTTATTTGGGTTTCTGAGGTTATTTGGTTGGGTTTGGGGTAGTTTTTGTTTAGGTTTCTGAGGTTATTTGGTTGGGTTTGGGGTAGTTTTTGTTTGGGTTTCTGAGGTTATTTGGTTGGGTTTGGGGTAGTTTTTGTTTGGGGCTCTAAGGTTTGGGGCTTTTATGTTTTTGGGTTGAGTTTGGGGCTTGGGTTTGGGGTTTTTTTGCCTTGGGCTGTGTTTTTTTGGGTTGGTTTTTTTTTCTTTGAGTTTTTTTTTTTTTTTGCTTTCTTTTCTTTGCTTGCTTTGGTTTGGGTATTTTGAGTTTAGTTTTATTCTTTTTGGTTTGGATTTGGGGGTTATCTCCCCCTCCCAAAGCTAACTTCTCTTGCTCCAGCCAACACATCAGTTTGCTCATGGTGCTCCTTCAGTTTCTCCTTCTCTTTAAACCACAACTCCTTCGTGTTCCATTCCAGAACCAATGCAGATCTACCTTGCACAACTTCACATTGCTCCAGCAAAGGCTCCAAATTGCTCTCCTCTTGCTGCACTCTGATTTGCAAGGGGCAGTGTGGGGGCTGTGGGATGATGCAGTGACTCAGGTTGCTGCCAGGCTGCTTTGTTGCTGGTTTTTATTTCACATTCAGTGCTGTGTTATGGGGGAAAAAAAATAGTAATAAGCTCCCCTTGCCTGCACCTGATTGGTACCATTCTTGCTGCAAAATAGACAAGGGAGTGAGTTTCCAAGCAAGTGAAAGGGATCAGAACAAAAGCAGCTCTCAGAACTGAGCAACTTTGGCCATTTTAGGATGTGTTTTTTGGGGATCTTGAGTTCTCTTTTGATTTTGAAGCCATCTTAAACCCCAGATGTGGCCTAGACAAGGTGAGCCTCTACCACAGGAACCTTTGCTTGACTGGGAAAGCTTTGCCCATCAGAGGGATCTGTTGGAAGGACACAGAGCTGCTGAGGAGGCCACAAAGATGCTCCAAGGGCTGGAGCAGCTCTGCTGTGAGCACAGGTTGAGGGAGCTGGGGGGGGTGCAGCCTGCAGAGGAGAAGGTTGGACTGGATGAGCTTGGAGGTCTCTTCCAACCTGGTTGATTCTATGATTCTAAGGCTCCAGAGGGACCTCAGAGCTGCCTGCCAGTGCCTGAAGGGATCCTGCAGGAAGGCTGCAGAAAGACTGCTCCTGAGGGTGTCTAGAGACAGGACAGGAGGGAATGGTTTGGAGCTGAGGAAGAAGTTCTGCAGGATGAGGGTGATGAGAGCCTGGCACAGGCTGCCCAGGGAGGCTGTGGCTGCCTCCTCTCTAGGGATGTTCAAGACCAGGTTGGATGTAACCTCGAGCAGCTGACTCTAGTTGAGAGCTGCCCTTGGGCCCATGGGGGACCCAGATGAGCTCTGAGGTCCCTTCCAACCTGAGCCATTCTATGAGCAGATTCATTGTGGCAGGTGGGGACCTCATCAGATGCTCAGAGCAGTTTGCATTGAAGAGTTTGGAATCTGAGCAGCTGCATCTCTCCAGGCTTCCTGTGAACTCCTGTTACAGTTGTCTCTACCTCCTCTTGCTCTTCCCCCCACCCCCAGACTCCAACCTCTCAGTGTTTTCACTGTGTTCTCTGCCTCAAGCTTTTCATTAACTGAGCACTAATACTACTATTAAGCTTGCTGCCTCTGGACTTCCCACCCTGAGTCTTTAAAAGATACCCAAGGGGCACTCTGAGAATGTTCTGGAAACTTCTTCTTGCAGCCTGTGTAGCCAGCAGAGTGCTCTGGGGGCATCTCCCCTCTGGACACAGGCTGGGGGGTTGGGGCTGTTTAGCCTGGAGCAGAGAAGACTCCAGGGAGACCTCAGAGCAGCCTCCCAGTACCTGAAGAGGAGCTCCAGGAGACCTGGGGAGGGACTTTTGACAAGGGTTGGGAGTGATAGGAGGAGAGGGAATGGATTGAAGCTTGAGGAGGGCAGATTGAGAGTGGAGATGAGAAGAAATTCTGGACAGGGAGAGTGAGGAGACACTGGCACAGGTTGCCCAGGGAGGCTGTGGAGCACAGAGAGGGAGGGTGAGGAGACACTGGCACAGGTTGCCAGGGGAGGTTGTGGAGCACAGAGAGGGAGGGTGAGGAGACACTGGCACAGGTTGGCCAGGGAGGTTGTGGAGCACAGAGAGGGAGGGTGAGGAGACACTGGCACAGGTTGGCCAGGGAGGTTGTGGAGCACAGAGAGGGAGGGTGAGGAGACACTGGCACAGGTTGGCCAGGGAGGTTGTGGAGCACAGAGAGGGAGGGTGAGGAGACACTGGCACAGGTTGGCCAGGGAGGTTGTGGAGCACAGAGAGGGAGGGTGAGGAGACACTGGCACAGGTTTGCTCAGGGAGGTGTTCAATGCCAGGCTGGATGAGCCCTTGAGCAACCTGGGGCTGGTGGGAGGTGTTCCCTGCCTATGGGAAGGAGTTGAAGCTGGATGAGCTTTGAGGTCCTTTGTGGCAGGATCAAACCCTCAAGCAGGTGGAGGGAAGGGAGGTCAATGCATTTCCTGCTGGTCTCTTCCCCTGTGGCACTGAATTACAGTATCACAGTATCACCAAGGTTGGAAGAGACCTCACAGATCATCAAGTCCAACCCTTTAATTAGCTGAGATCTGGGCAGTGGCACTGCCATGGAGAACAGCTGCTGGTGATACAGACCTGCCAGGGCTTTCTCTGGGCAGGGGCAGTCACTGGGGCATTTTGCTGCCCCTCATGCTGCCCATCACAGCATTTGCACTGGTAAACCATCACCAGTGTCTGCCTCTGGCTCACCAGCTTCTGCCCAGCCTGTTTGTCCAGCAGCCTGGAATTGTCAGCACCTGGTGGTCAGAGCAGGGAGAAAGCCAAGCTGCAGCCTGCTGTTTTGGGCAGACATTTTCCTCTTCCTTGGGCTCTTTTTCCCTCATCTTTCTTTTTCTTCTGCCTTTTGCACTGAGTGGAGGATGGGGGGTGGGCAGAGGGGGGGAGACTGCTTTGATTTCCTGTCTTGTGCTGAAACTGAGGTACCTGCAGCTGGGCAGATGTGAGTGGTTTAGGTGGAGGGAATGAGCAGGAGCTCAGCCTGAACTTGTTCTGTTGGAACTTCAGTTGCTTTGCTTGTGAAGTTCCTCTTCTGCCATGCTTGCCCAGCTCAATTTTGTCTCTATGAGGTCTTGGCAGATGAACACTGGAGGTGAAATGGTCTTTGTGTAGTGACCACAGGCTGCTCCTCTGCCATGGTTTTGCTCTTGCCTGCTGATGTGGCCATAGAGAGAAGTGCTTAGGAGATTCTCTAGGGCTCAGTCTGGAGAGGAGAAGGCTCCCAGGGGACCTTATTGTGGCCTTTCAGTAGCTGAAATGGGCTACAAGAAAGCTGGGGAGGGACTTTTGAGGCTGTGAGGGAATGACAGGACTGGGGGGAATGGAACAAAGCTGGAAATGGGGAGGTTCAGACTGGATGTTAGGAAGAAGCTCTTCAGCATGAGGCTGGTGAGAGCCTGGGATGGGTTGTCCAGGGAGGTTGTGGCAATCTCATTCCTGGAGGTGTTTGAGGCCAGGCTGGCTGAGGCTGTGTGCAGCCTGCTCTAGTGTGAGGTGTCCCTGGGCATGGCAGGGGGGTTGGAGCTGGCTGCTCCTTGTGGTCCTTCCCAACCCTGACTGATTCTGTGGTTCTAAAAGAAGTTTGGAGCTTCTGCAGGTCAGGACTCCTGACTCTTGTGGATCCTGCTGCAGGAATGAGCTGAGTTTTGGAGTTCAATCCCAAGTCAGACAAAGGATGAAGATAAAAGCAGAGTTTGAGTGGCTGAAGCGTCAGAGTGGATCAATGTCATGTTGAGGGCTCCTGCCCTGGCTGTAGGAGATGCACACCACAGCCTGTGCTGTGCACACAGATCTGTCCCCACCAGCACAGGAGAGGGGATGCAGGTTGTAGGTTGTGGCATTAGTCAGGGTAGAAGAGGGAATAAACCCAGATGGAATTGTTGTTGTGCCACCAAAGGGGGCTGGACCTGTGCATGTGGAGCCTGCCCACATGCACTTGCAGGAGAAGGCTCCCAGGGGACCTTCTTGTGGCCTGCCAGGATCTGAAGGGGGCTCCAGAAAAGCTGGGGAGGGACTTTTGAGGCTGTGAGGGAGTGGCAGGAGTGGGGGGAATGGAGCAAAGGTGGAGGTGGGGAGAGTGAGGCTGGAGGTGAGGAGGAAGTTGTTGGTGATGAGAGTGGTGAGAGGCTGGAATGGGTTACCCAGGGAGGTGGTGGAAGCCTCATCCCTGGAGGTGTTTAAGGTCACATGGAATTGTGTCACCAAAGGGGGCTGGATTTGTGCATGTGGAACCTGCTTAGCTGAGCTTCAGCACTTCAGAGGTCACCTCATTCACTGCTAGAAACTTGGTCAGGCTCAGAGATGGAGGTCAACAGCTGGGAGCACAAAAAGACTCCAGACCAGGGAGGGGTCTGGCTGCTGGGGACAGGAGAGCTGAGCTCTGTGCCACAGCTCAGTGCATTTGGGTGTTTGGTATCCTCAGAATCTCAGTGCTTGTCCTGTGTCTCCCGAGGAGATGCTTTTGGAGCCTTAAAGGCATTAAGTATGGCAGGCTGCAGCCAGCAGGCACAGCCCTGAGGGTACCCTGCTGAAGCCCCCAGCAGGGAGCTGGCACAAGCAGCAGGGTGCAGGGAGGAGTCCACTGCCTGAAGAGAACACTTTGGGCTTTGCTCATGCAGTGAAGAGGGGCACAAAAAATGGTTCTTTGGGGTGGCCTCAGTGAATGGCTGCAACCTCTGAGCAGATGGCAGCAAGGAGGATGCTCAGAGGGCTGCAGCAGCTCTGCTGTGAGCACAGACTGAAAGAGTTGGGGCTGTGCAGGCTGCAGCAGAGGAGGCTCCCAGGTGACCTTCTTGTGGCCTTCCAGGATCTGAAGGGGGCTCCAAGAAAGCTGGGGAGGGACTTTTGAGGCTGTGAGGGAGTGTCAGGAGTGGGGGGAATGGAGCAAAGGTGGAGGTGGGGAGAGTGAGGCTGGAGGTGAGGAGGAAGTTGTTGAGCAGGAGAGTGGTGAGAGGCTGGAATGGGTTGCCCAGGGAGGTGGTTGAGGCCCCATGGCTGGAGGTGTTTGAGGCCAGGCTGGCTGAGGCTGTGTGCAGCCTGCTCTAGGGTAGGGTGTCCCTGGGCATGGCAGGGGGCTTGGAACTGGCTGCTCCTTGTGCTCCCTTCCAACCCTGCCTGCTTCTCTGCTTCCATTCTCTGATTCCATGTGGCACTCCCCAAGGAACCCTCTGGCTGCCCTGTGCCCGCCAGCGGCCAGGGGCAAACCCTTCCCGCGGCAGCGCTGGGCGCAGGGCTGGCACCGGGCAGCCTGGGCAGCCGCTGCAGCGCTGGGGGGCCGCAGACCGGGGCGGGAGGTGAGGCTCTAACGGGGCTGTGCTCTGGTGGCAGACGCTGGACGGGCGCATGGTGGTGCGCAGCCACGCGCGGGTGTCCTCGCTGACGCTGAAGGAGATCCAGTACACGGACGCCGGGGAGTACATCTGCACCGCCAGCAACACCATCGGCCAGGACTCGCAGGCCATGTACCTGGAAGTGCAGTGTAAGCAGCGGGCAAGGGCTGGGCAAGGGCCGAGCCTCTCTTCAGAAGGACGTGGCGCGGCAGCGTGCCCCCGGGGGTGACGTCCGTGGCGCGGCAGTGTGGCCCCGGGGATGGCATCTGTGGCACGGCAGTGTGGCCCCGGGGATGGCATCTGTGGCACGGCAGTGTGGCCCCTTGGGTGGCGGCCATGGCACCACAGTGTGTCCCCAGGGGTGGCGTTTGTGGCACCGCACTGTGCCCCTGCGTGTGGCGCCCGTGGCACGGTAGTGTGCCCCTGGGGGTGGCATCTGTGGCACGGTAGTGTGCCCCTGTGGGTGGCATTTGTGGCACTGCAGTGTGCCCCCGGGGATGGCATCCATGGTGCTTCAGTGTGCCCCAGGGAGTGGCATCCATGGCGCTGCAGCGTGCTCCTGCGTGTGGCATCCATGGCGCTGCAGTGTGCCCCTGGGGCTGGCGTCGATGGCACGGTAGTGTGCCCCTGGGGGTGGCATCCGTGGCACTGCAGTGTGCCCCCGGGAGTGGCATCCGTGGCGCTGCAGTGTGCCCCTGGGAGTGGTGTCCGTGGCACTGCAGTGTGCCCCTGCGGGTGGCATCTGTGGTGCTGCAGTGTGCCCCTGCGGGTGGCATCTGTGGCGCAGCAGTGTGCCCCTGTGGGTAGTGTCCATGGCACAGCAGTGTGCCCCTGGGGGCCAAGAGGCCAATGGGATCCTGGGGGGCATTCAGCAGAGTGTGTCCAGCAGATCCAGGGAGCTTCTCCTGCCCCTCTGCTCTGCCCTGGTCAGACCTCATCTTGAGCACTGCCTTCAGTTTGGGGCTCCCCAGTTGCAGAGGGACAGGGATCTGCTGGAGAGAGTCCAAGGGAGGGCTGTGAGGATGATGAGGGGACTGGAGCACTGCCTGGTGAGGAGAGGCTGAGGGCCCTGGGGCTGCTTAGTCTGGAGGAGAGAAGACTGAGAGGGGATTGAATCAATGTTTATCAATATCTGAGGGCTGGGGGTCAGGAGGGGGGGACAGGCTCTGCTCACTGCTCCCTGGGACAGGACAAGCAGCAATGGATGGAAGCTGCAGCACAGGAGGTTCCAGCTCAGCACAAGGGGCAGCTTCTTGGCTGGAAGGGTCCCAGAGCCTGGCACAGGCTGCCCAGAGAGGTTGTGGAGTCTCCTTCTGTGGAGCCTTTGCAGGCCTGTCTGGATGTGTTCCTGTGTGCCCTGAGCTGGATTGTGTGGTCCTGCTCTGGCAGGGGGCTGGACTGGATGAGCTCTTTGGGTCCCTTCCAGCCCTTAACATCCTGTGAGCCTAGGGAAGAGATCAGGGAGTCCAGAGGAGGCCATGAAGGTGATCCAAGGGCCAGAGCAGCTCTGTTGTGAGTACAGGCTGAGGGAGCTGAGGGTGTTCAGGCTGGAGAAGGCTCTGGGGAGACTTTGGAGCTGCCTGCCAGTAGCTGAAGGGATGCTGCAGAAGGACTATTCATGAGGCTATCTGGATACAGGACAAGGGGAAATGGTTTGAAGCTGAGGGTTAGGCTGAAGCTGAGGAAGAAGTTTTTCAGTATGAGGGTGGTGAGAGTCTGGCACAGGCTGCCCAGGGAGGCTGTGGCTGTTCAGGGCCAGGTTGGATGTGATCTTGAGCAGCCAAGTCCAGTTGAGAGGTGTCCCTGCCCATGCTGGAGGAGATGACCTCTGAGGTACCCTCCAGCCTAAACCTTTCCATGGCTTAAATCAGAGACTTTCCTTTCTCATGCTGGGACTGAGGCACCTGCAGGGAAACCTGAGTGGTTTAGGGAGAGGGAATGAGTAGGAGCTCAGCCTGAGTTGGTTGTGCTGGAGATGAGTTGCTGCATGCAAATGTGTGCTGTAGCTGTCTGCAGCTGGGACACTGCAGCCTGGGCAGTGATGGGGCTTAAATCTGCTCAGTGCCAGCTGCTGGGTGCATTGGAGACCCTCCCTGAGTGCAGGGCGTGCTGCCTGCTCCCATGCCACGTTGGAGCAGGCTGAGTAGGTTCCCTCCTCACATCCCTCAGGCTCTGCTCATCCCCCCCTGGATGATAAACCACTTCCCACCTCCTGGATTAGATTTCCCTTCCCACTTCTCACTGGAAGGGATGCTTGGAGTGAGGCTGCCTGTGCTACTGGGAGGGATGTCCTGGCTCAAAGTGTCTCTGCCTTTCAGATGCTCCCAAGCTGCAGGGCCCTGTGGCTGTTTACACCTGGGAAGGGAACCAAGTGAACATCACCTGTGAGGTATTTGCTTACCCCAGTGCTGTCATCTCCTGGTTCCGGGACGGGCAGCTGCTGCCCAGCTCCAACTACAGCAACATCAAGATCTACAACACTCCCTCAGCAAGCTACCTGGAGGTGAGGAAAGGCAGGGAGGGAAGAAGGAGGTATCTGCAGCCAGGAGGGGGCTCAGTGCCATCAAAGCTGCTCCTCACGTTGAAGGACTTAGCTCTTGCTGGCAGGTGGGGTGGGGGTGGGGTGGTGTTTGTGACACAGATAATGAGAGTGGCTGCCAATTACTCCATGGCCAAGGGACAAGCAGGGAAAATCCCTCAGGGGTCAGCCCTGGCACCAGTCACGTTCAGCATCTCTGTGGGTGCCATGGACAGAGGCACTGAGTGCAGCCTCAGCAGGTTTGCTGCCCACACCAAGCTGTGTGGTGCAGCAGCCAGGCTGGAGGGCAGGATCCATCCAGAGGGACCAGCACAGGCTGCAGAGGTGGGCACAAGCCAAGCTCAGGAGGGTCAGCAAGAGCAAGGGCAAGGTCCTGCAGCTGGGTGGAGGCAATGCCAAGCACAAATCCAGGCTGGGCAGTGAGTGGCTGGAGAGCAGCCCTGAGGAGAGGGACTTGGGGGTGCTGCTGGAGGAGAAGCTCAACAGGAGCCAGCAGTGTGCACTTGCAGCCCAGAAAGCCAAGCAGAGCCTGGGCTGCAGCAGCAGAAGTGTGGCCAGCAGGGCCAGGGAGGGGATTCTCCTCCTCTGCTCTGCTGAGAGCCCACCTGGAGTACTGCATCCAGTTCTGGAGCCCCTGGGACAAGAGGGCTGTGGAGATGCTGGAGAGTGTCCAGAGCAGGGCCAGGAGGATGCTCAGAGGCTGCAGCAGCTCTGCTGTGAGCACAGACTGGAAGAGTTGGGGCTGTGCAGGCTGGAGCAGAGGAGGCTCTCAGGGGACCTTCTTGTAGCCTTCCAGGATCTGAAGGGGGCTCCAAAAAAGCTGGGGAGGGACTTTTGAGGCTGAGGGAGTGTCAGGAGCTGGGGGAATGGAGCAAAGCTGGAAGTGGGGAGAGTGAGGCTGGAGGTGAGGAGGAAGTTGTTGAGCAGGAGAGTGGTGAGAGGCTGGAATGGGTTGCCCAGGGAGGTGGTTGAGGCCCCATGGCTGGAGGTGTTTGAGGCCAGGCTGGCTGAGGCTGTGTGCAGCCTGCTCTAGGGTAGGGTGTCCCTGGGCATGGCAGGGGGGTTGGCACTGCCTGCTCCTTGTGCTCCCTTCCAACCCTGCCTGCTTCTATGACTCTGTAATAGAAGACACCAGCTGCTGCCCACTGCTGTTCTGCCCTCTGAGGGCAGCCCTCAGGATGCCAGCACCTGGGCTTGACTGTGCAAAGGGTTTTCTGATCCCTGCTTCCCTTCCACAGGTGACACCAGACTCTGAAAACGACTTTGGGAACTACAACTGCACTGCTGTGAACCGCATTGGGCAGGAGTCCTCCGAGTTCATCCTTGTGCAGGCAGGTGAGCAGCCCAGGCAGGGAGGTGAGGAAAGGCAGCTGAGCTGCCAGAGTGATTGTCCTCTTCTGGGGTGTCTTGGTGGGGGAGCAGGAGAGTCAACTTCTGCTCTGAGACTGCTCATAGGGTTTTGGATCAGGTGAATCATGGCTAACAAGATCCTCAGTATCCAATCTCCTGCTGCTGGAGGGTCTCAAAACCAGCAAAATATTCCTGATAGTGCAGCTGATGCAAGACAGAAACCTCAGAGCAGCACTTGCCAGCCAGAGAGGCCCCAGGGTCTGACTGCAGGGCAATCTGAGAAGGTCTCTGAGTCCTCTTGGAACTGTTGCAGACACAGGTTTAGGAATGGTTAAGACAGAGACAGAGCAGCAACCGAGGAGTGCCCTGGGGAAGAAACACTGGGGACAGAACAGCACCCAAGGAGTGTCCTTGGGAAAGAGAGTGTGGGGACAGAGCAGCACCCAAGGAGTGTCCTGGGGAAGAGACTATAAGGGACAGAGCAGCACCCAAGGAGTGTCCTGGGGAAGAGACTATAAGGGACAGAACAGCACCCAAGGAGTGTCCTGGGGAAGAGACTATAAGGGACAGAGCAGCACCCAAGGAGTGTCCTGGGGAAGAGACTATAAGGGACAGAACAGC